>NC_036456.1:7923462-8282792 GCF_002775205.1 Xiphophorus maculatus
GCTAAAGTTGCTAAAATTTGCTAACGTAGCTAGCTGTTATGAAAAAATCAGTTTTTCCCCCTCATTAGCCTTTACTTCAACAACAAAACAGAACATGTAATATTTATTTCTCAAGCTAATGTATATCACTGTGAACTGCTGTGAACCCTGTTTATTTTGTAAGGGATAGCTTAGCTAACATTGCCCCATTTCCTGCGAGGAGCACCCCTCAAAAGCAGCTTATAAATATATCCAGCACTAATCTCCAAAGGGCTGCAGTATTTTACATATTTTACATTTTTATATGAGCTGACAGATTGTGTACATCTGTAGTTCTATGGAAAGGTTATTTTTATAGTTTTGAATCAGTTTTTCTGCTTTTTTTCTCTCTGCTTGGAGAGCAAGTAAAGTGACGCTCTGTAGTAACGTGTTCTTTACGCTTCTAATTCTGAATGGTGCCAACATTGAAGTCAACCCACTAATATTATGGTTTGCGTTGCGTGTTCTTCTGGAGCAGGGCTGTCGGACTCATTTTAAGTTTAGGCCATATAAAGATCATGAATGTTCTCAAACGGCCGATTGTGCTTATAAAACCCATTAACAAACTGTTAAAATATGAATTAATCACTTTGTCTGCATTCGATAAGTACTGCTTTTTCAAACTAATCAACACCTCAAGGATTTTGTTGATTTCGTTTTTTTTCCGTAATCCAAATTACAGATTTGTGGAGCTAATTTGGAAAGAAATTTTGCGATATTTGCGCCTCTGATGGTAAATGTCAGTTTTTGCTACTCTCCATGCTGACCACAAGCTATCGCTTGACATAAAGTACAGTTGAGACAACAACATAGTAGAAGTAAGAAATACTGCCATCTACAGGTGGGAGTTAGCGGTCACTTAGACGCAACGTTTACAACCATTTTTGCGAAGAATTTGCAATAAACTCAATCATGTATTAGCTCAGAAAAGTGCAGAGATCTGTTGATTTTGGGTGAATTTCAGGTGTAGAGGACCACATAATCTTAACATTTTGTGGATAGCAAAAAAAATACACTTTGCCTGTATATAAACCACTGAGTGGACCAGAAAAGCCTGGATGATGATTGTGACATAAAGCTTCACCTTTTGGAGATTTCCCTTCTTATTATTACTCAGGTGAATTTATCATCCTCTGAAAACCAGACGAAGCCATGTGATCTCCATGGATCAACTTGCATGACGTGAAAGGACGTTGATCTGTAATTTGGAGTTAATCTCTGCATGTTTATTTGAGAGATAGTGTCTAACTCTGACAAAATCTCGGTAGTGGTGTGGTTTCGAATGGCGCGTGTGTCCTGTAAGGCTGTGAAAAACCTCGACAGACAGAAGATGGCTCCACTTGTCACGAATTTGCTGAGAGAACGGTGAGGATGCAGCAGAGATGTCTCGGAGGAGATCAGGTAGTTAACACGTTTTTCTCCCTTCGGATCTGGTATCTACAGTAATCTGAGCCACATTTTCAGAAGCTCCCGAGGCTTGTTTGACTCCAGCACGTTATCTCACCCGTCTTGCGAGCGAGTATGAACACACTCACCGCTAGGTCGCACATTTAACTTTTTAAAATCCCACAAGTTCAAACACCCATTGCTTAATTAAACACCGATGAAGGTGGAAAGTAGTTGCTAAGCAGAACAGCTTCGTTTGTGAACAGAGTATATCACAAAATATCCGCACTCAGACAGAAAGGATGTGGCCTTGTTTTCACAAGTGCTTATGAAATAAGAAGGGATCAATATAATGCATTACATAAATCAATGTGGATACTGAGATAGCATTATTTTATTTTATTTTTTTCAGCAATCGATACCCAACAGATTTTATTTTGTCATTTTGGACACATAGTTCAAAGTTTTGTTAATTATACACGTTTCCTCTTAGATTGACGAGATTTCATTTTGTATTGAAGTTTAATGCTGCGAAAGAATATGAAGTGATGGCTGCAGAACAATATTGAAATTCAGACCAAAGTG
This sequence comes from Xiphophorus maculatus, assembly GCF_002775205.1. Lineage (NCBI taxonomy): Eukaryota > Metazoa > Chordata > Actinopteri > Cyprinodontiformes > Poeciliidae > Xiphophorus > Xiphophorus maculatus. The sequence continues at coordinate 7,925,452 of NC_036456.1, forward strand.
AAATGAGTTAATCTGCCACAAACAAGCTGATTATGAAAGTCTGTCCACTGAAGCACATTTTCATCTTTACATTACATTACAGTTTGTAGCGACTCAACTTAAGTTATCTTGTAGGCACCTGGAAGGCATCACTTATTTCCTTTTATTCCTCACACACTCACTAATTACTTGCGTGCGCTGGGCAACTGAGGAGTTTCAAGTCTGGTAACCCTTTTAGCGTCAGTGGATGTAGTTTTCATAAAGAGCAATCAAATCCAATAAAAGTTTTTGTAAATGTACTGTAGACGTGTGAAGGAACTTTCTGTTAAGACGTTTAACGTGCAAGTCCTGCATTTTCTACTATATGTCAGTGTTTGTGAGGCTTACTGTAAAAATACAGAACGTTTCACTTTTTTGACAGCTTGTGAATGCAACAAGACATCTATTGTAAAAATATGGAAAATGTCAATTTTTTTGATAAAACAGGAAAGTGAATAAATTACTGTAAAAACCAGTTGACGGAAATGTTTGACCAAAAAATGTCTTGGTAATTTTCAGATTTTTTTCTAATGGAAATTTTTCTTACAGTGTACATACATATACAGTGCATTAGGATAAACACGGATTCCCAAATGGGACACTTACCTTCTGACAAGACCAGCAAAACAATTTGCGAACACAGATTGATCTCGGGAGGAATCATCGCAAAAGAGAGCGTAGCTGATCTGCGTAAAAGTGAAAATGCTCAGTGCAAACTGTCTGCACCCCGAGCAGCAGCAGCAGCAGCAGCAGCAGCAGCAGCAGCAGCAGCAGCAGCAGCAGCAGCTCCGTCTGGCGGAAGCTGATTGTGTGAAAGCCGATTAGGAAAATGAAGCCGGAAGCTGAGAGGGTGAAATTGTGATTCCACACACTGTGACTGGTTTTGTGGGAGAAGATGTCTGCTTTTAGAGCAGACGAGACAGCTGCCGAATGTTTTCACGCCGAACGAGGCGGCGTTCCTTTTCAAGCTTCCCGTTTGCTTTTCCTCAAGAACGCAAAGTAGAAGTACATGTCTGCGTCGAAAGTGATTTGTGTTAAAAAGGGATCTAACTGAAGGAATTTGTTGGGGTTTTTTTTGTCTCGTATTTATAACAATCCAACTGTTTTTGGTGAATAAATGTTAAAACGTTTTTCAGTCCGACTTCTTCATTTAATTTGTCTTTGTAGGTTGTTATAAATTTCACACCCTGTAGATTGGGAGTGTTTAAAGCATTTTGGGGGTCATTTGTGGGACTGATTTTGTGTGGCTGCAGTTCAAAAATGCTACAAAACTGTCCCACTAGCATAGGTTTTACTTTTATTTTTTAATTAAGACAAAATTAAATAAGTTAAATGAATTAAATTCTTCTCACGGTAGCAAAACATTAAGGAAGTAAAACACAAAATATTTGTCTCTTACTATCTAAGTTTTTTCCATTCTCTTTGATTTATTAGTATCTATCTAGTGCCTTTAACCAAAAGCAGACTTTTGATGCTGTCAAATCTGCTTTTAATTAATTGAACTTGGTTAAACACAGCAAGTGTTTTCAAAGATGCAGCGACTCATATCCTGTTCAAAAACTTGTTCTGTTTTTGTTTTTTTTCCCCCAGTCGATCCCAAAAGAATTAGCAAACTGGGTGCATTTCTTTTGGCTAACCAGGCCAAAAGAAATCTAAAACCCTTTCTGAGTTTTAGATTCGCAAGGATCGATTCATCTCTTCCCTACAAAAAATCTCACGACTTGATTTTTACCACCACAGTTTTACATTTCAATAAATAAAGCGACAACAAAGAACAGTTTATATCTCCTTAAAATGTAACAATGACAAAAAGAGTAGGAGAAACATAAATAGCACCGTGAACAAAGTCTCCACATGCAGTTTATGCTTATGTCTACTGCAGTACAGCTGGCTGTTTCCAGGAGTTAGAAAAGTTGACTGACTCTAAAATATGGCAAAGAATTATGTGGGGTTTTTTGTTGGTTTTTTTGGGCAGACAAGCATTGCAGTGAATATCGCATTTCCATCTGGTATCCATAGTTACCACAATTAAATATTAAATTTGAAAGTTTGGGTTAACAGAGTTTTTATGAAAACAGACAAAAATCTTTGGTAGGCTTAACAACGCTATCACCATTTCTTATCAAACATGTATAGCGTTAGCTGCAACCACTGTCAGTGAGAGTTATGCCTCAGTTGTTGTTGTTGTTCCCATTGGACCATCAGCTGTCACAGTTTGTATTGCGTAAGGTTCTGAAAACAAGGCGGCAGGAAGCTATTCTGGATTCAAACAAACTTTGATTTGAACTGAGACTCAGAACAAACCGTGGACATGACAAGAAGCAGCCAAGTTAAGAGAGATTAGCTTATTCTGTTCACATAAGTCAGCTGCTGTTATAAAACGCTTTATTATTCGGTATGTGGGAGTACTTCTACTTACCTAACAACCCAGATCAGGAATATCTAGTTTATAAACTTTAGATCAACATTGTTTGATTCTTTTTCTTCTTTCCTTTGGTTTGTCTTTCCTTCTAATTCATGTAAAGCCCTTTGAATTGCCTTGTCGCTGAAAATGTGCTATATAAATAAAATTACCTTACCTGGCTGGTTTTATCTGCTCGGCTTTGATTGCCTGCAATGTGGTCTGTCAATATTTCTGGAATATTTTAGTGCCTATTTTTGAGTTTTTGTTGATTGAGCAATGTGTCTTATGATTGTACCCTTTGAATTTCGCCAGCTCTATTTTTCTTTGTGTGATTAACTTTGTATTTGTTGTTCATAAACCAGGAACTATATTTTTTATTCCTAAGGTTTAGTTACTGAACGGCTGATCTGTTGCAGGTCAGTTAATGGAATAATTGTTGAAGGCCTTCATGGAAAAAAATTTTATTCTGTCGGTTCAGATTGAATCAGAGTGAACTGAGGTCAAGTGGTGAGTTAAAACTCATCTCGTCTGCATCAATAATGTATTGAACTGCAGATATGAATTATATTGAACGTAAAGCAAAGATACCAGACCCTTGAGATCATCAGATGTTAGAAGAAGACTGCTTCTGTCAGAGGAGACTGTGTGGAAAAAAAAGTGTTGTAATACATTCAGCCTTCTTGTTATCTACTCAAAGCTTCACTCTCTCTCATCATCTTGCGGTCTGAGTTTGCTTTCGAACAGTTTCTTGCAACTTTTTTCACTCTCTGTGACTTTATTTTAATCACATTTCATTATGCTCAAAATAGCTACCCCATGAGTGATCTTCACTCAGTAACGGCATTCACACCAAAGAGTGTTATTCTGCACACCACCTGGCTTTCACTTAAACACTTAACTTTTCACCTGGCGATCAAATAAATGTCAGGGTTTTGGGTTTCAATCTGAAAATTTGTGTTACGTTAAGTTAGTTTGTTGAATATATAGAGGGGCCAGATATCTATAGGTTTGTAAGAACGTTAAGTAACCCTTAAAGAAGACTTTCATCTCTCACCGGTGTCTGTTAAAGTTACCTTGCTGCTCTCTTTAGCTGGGTTACATTACAAATGTCTTTGTCTAATATTTTGCTAATGTCAATAACAAGAAAAAATTGTGATGTTTGGAAATCATGAGTGAGCGTGCTTTCTGTGATTAAAAATCTGTGGGTTCAACACGTTCCAGTGACTGAATATTTTATGAACTATGTGATGTTCTGGTGTAGCCACCTACCGATTGTCAGACAAACAACCCCAAAACATCCTCCTCCTCCTACTTCCTGTCTTCTTCATCGTTTCCGCCAGTAGTAACATCCGGCTGTTGATCACGTGACTTGTGTGATTGCGGTCACATCTGTTTCCATACAGTGGAAAAATCTCCTCATTCTAGCACAACAACATTTTGTCGAAAAACTCTTCTTTTTTCCAATTAGCAAATTTATTTTAGTAATTTCAATTTGCGCACTTTTATTGTTGATGGAAACGCAGCTAGTGACATGTCAGGCAGAGAGACAGTCAGTGACTGAACGTCTCTGATCAGTTCATTGATTAGAAACAGATCAGAATCATACATTCCCATCATGTTTTGGGTTGTTTCTTTCTGTTTTGTTTTCCACTCTTGTTCTAATAAACCCCAACATCTCAGTCCTCCTCCCTTCTAGTATCAGATTTCTTCTTCTCCTCCCACTCTTGATCTTCTTTCTCTCCCAGTTCTTCATTTTTGCCTGTTTTTTGTATCCTCTCATCCCGCTCTGGCCTGATGTATCCTCCTCCTCATCCCCTCCCTCTGCCTTCCCTCTATCTTCCTCTAACTCCTTTCCCTGGCTAATTAAGCAAACCTCTCTGATTCCCCTCCAAATCCGTTCTGTACTTTTCTCTCCTCCTCTTTGCCTTAATGAAGTTTTCTTTTTTTAAAAAATTATGAATTCTTTCCTTCCTTCTTTTCCTCTTTCCTAGGTCCTTGTTTTCCCTGACAACAAATAATGTTATGTAATCTACGTCTCTGGGTATTAGATATGCAAATCATGCGTTTTTATTTATATGTGTGGTTTTCTCTCTCTCTCTCTCCTCCTATTTTTTTTCTGCACCTCACCCTCCCGCTCCTCATGATCAACTCTTTTCTTCTCCTCTTTGCTCGTTTCCTTCCCACTTTTCCCTACAATGTTCCTACTCTCCTCCTTATCTCTGTCTTTCCCTTCCTCGTCTCTCCATCCATCTATCACCTCCTCTCACTGTTCCTCCCTCCCTCCTTCTCGTGCCCTCCTCTCCTCCCTCGCGCTCCCTTTCTCCTCCAGCCGCCAGCGGTCTCGAGCCAGAGAGCGGAAGGCGCGGTGGCAGCAACAGCGTCAGCAGCCACGGCGACGGTAACCACAGCAGTGGCGGCGGCGGCGGCGGAGGCAGTAGCGGCGAAGGCAGCAGCGGCGGCGGCAGCGCGGCCCATTTCAGGTCTCCATGGCAACAGAGCGTGAACGTGTTCGGCTCGTGGAGCAGGCCGGAGTGTGTCGAGGAGCTGCACCAGCAGGCGCAGCTCAACCTCCAGAGCCTGCTGCAAGGTAAGGACGGACGGACGGATGTCAAAAGAAATAAAAGGAGGAGAGGCGAGAATGGGCGTGTAGACGGATGGAGTAAGAGTGTGTGTTTTGGGTGTGTGTGTGTGCTGTGTTTTGAGTGGGTGGGAGAGGCGTTGAAGCAGGGGTGGATGGCAGAGTGTTTACTGCGCTGATATGGGTGTGTGACGGCCACCTTGAACATGCTTGCGCGTGTGTGTTTGCATGCAGATATGAAGCCTGTGGACGTGCGCGTGTTGTTTTCACCCGTTACCATGTGGTTTTATTGCACCGTAGGGTGTGTGTGCGTGTGTGTGTGTGTGTGTGTGTGTGTGTGTGTGTGTGCTCTCACAATCACCTTGCAGGCTTGTTTTAAATCACCCTGCTCTGTGTTAACTAAACACTTGATGGAACTGATGGGTTGCGTCTCGCTGTGAGATAAGTTTTCAGCGTCGGAAATGATTGGTGTTTTTAATAGGTGGGACATTGAGATTTTGTTATTCACCTCTGATTTTTGTGAGCGTTCATCGTGTGTGTGTGTGTCTGAGTGGGTGCGCGTGCATATTCACCCTCTTAAAGGACCCAGGCCATCATTTTTGGTCTCAGGTAGCTTTTGTTTTTTTTCCCCTCTAGTCCAATTGTAACCAGTTAGTTCTTTCACTTGCTCTTTTTTTTATCGCTCCTGATGTGACTCATGCTCTGTTTGCCTGCCATCATTGTAATTACCGCTGGTTGTTCACTAAATGGACATAAGCTTGATGTAGGTAAAAAAAAAAAAAAGAAAAGAAAAAGGCAATGTGACAACCTTAACACTTTGGGGAGGCTATAAATGAGAGAGCGAATCCTTCAATTCATCACATGCATGTTCGCTATAGTAAGCCACTTTTATGAAAAGTGGTGTGTGCTGAATTTTGCAGCGAGGTGTGGGGATATAATAAGTAAGACTACAGTGCGTCACTGATGGCTAATTCTGGCCAACCCCAAAAAAGAAACGCCACAAAAGAACAATGTATAACGTCTTCTGCTTGGAGTCTGAAAAAGAACTAACACAACTCATCAGACCTCAAACTTTAATTTACTGTACATAACAACAATAATAAAGATAGAAACTTTATTTCAGACTCAAACAGGCTCACATAACCACAACCAACCGAAAACAAGGTCATATACAATTTATTGTAAAGTCACCTAAAAGTGACTTTCGGTTAAATAAATAAAAAGTTGAAAGTGCTTTAGGTCACAAAAACATAATACAGTAGCAAGTTATGAAACATTACATTTGGTCAGGTGTCATCGTTGAAATCATCAAATATATTGATCAAGGTTCCACTAACTCCTAATCAAATTCAACATTACTTGATTGATCCCAAAGGGAAATTAAATGTTTTCATGTTTTCAGCTTTTCTTTAGAGAAACTCAGTGATTTGGCAGTTTGTCCGTTTTCTGGACGTTTGTCCCAAATTTGTGGATGTTGGAAGCTGAATGCGTCTTCATGTTACATGTGATCTCAGAAACAAGACATAGTGGAGGTAATGTAAGGATGTGAGGCTCCTTTGCCTCCTCAATACCCGGACGACTTGCCTTAATCGACGTAATCACGACTTCTGCTCTCTACCAGAACATCCTGCAGGGGAAAGTCCAGCCGTCAGTGCAGAACTATTGCTTAAAACTTTGGTTATGCAACACGAATGATTCAAAACTCCCCAGAAAACAAGTTAAGTTTTGAAGTGGCCTATCCAAAGTCTGGTCTTAAATTCTGTAACGTAACCTTAAAAACGACGTTCATACTCATAAATCCTCAAACTGGGCAAATTTGAAGCTTTTCTACAGAGTAGAGTTCAGTTTTCTGTTTCTACTCTAGTCATCTCTATCCAAAATTAAAATCTATTTGACGAATTGGTGACAAAAAAAGCAAAAACCCTTTTTCACAGCGCTGTATGCCATGTGGATGTAGTTTGCCCTAAATCAGAAGCTTGATCGCCTCGATAACTTCAAGAAAAGCACAAGCTTTGTGGCTAAATTTCCAGTTTTTGTGAGGCTTTGCGTTTTGTTTTCTCTTGTCTCTCTTGGCTCAATGAACCCTAATCTTGTCTATAGAAGAAGTTGTGTTGTGTTTTCAAACAGCTTCTTCCTCTGACTTCATTATTAAAAATCTCACTGATACTGAAGATAGCTAGCTCTGACTTTTCTTTCTGAGGTAAGAACTTCCCCACCGTAGAGTGTTGTTGTCACTGATTGAAGAATCAATCTGGCCGAGGACTGGCATTGTTTCCTCTAGTCTTCAAGGGAAGACAGGTAAAAATGACAATCAATGACTAATGAAGGCTTTGTAAGTTACTGAGCTACTGAAACATACGTTTGCTAAAAGTTGTAGAGCAAGTTGCTCCAGTTGCTGAGTTTTCAGGCGCCTGTTCGTTCGGCACGTTGATGTTTTAGGCTTATCGACGACTCCGCCGCCTCGTCTCTGCTGCACATATAAAATTTTGATGAATCCGTCAATCTTGCATCAACATTGCAGAGTGAATGCTGATTTGAATGTGGAAATGCGGTATGAAAATTTCATTCCGTTTCACCTTTGGTGTACGAGCAACGCTTGATGCAACTCGATTAGGAGCCACGCTGCTCTTCTGCTTGCTCATGCTCCTCTTTATTGTCTCTAATCAATTGTTTTCCATTTAATAAAAGCTCTCTGAACAGGATGTGTACAAAGGGAAAGTACTTTTGAAGGAGCCGATTAATTCACAGCGCGACATTTCCAAGCCCAACTTTGGGCACATCTTGTCACGTCGCAACCACAAACTTCAGTGTGTCCAATCTGGATTTTATGTGACAGGCCAGCACAAAGTGGTGCATAAAGGAGAAGCAGAAGGAAAACAATGCTTCTTTTCGAACCGTCTCACGATTGGAAATCTTTAAAAGGTGGCTGCATTCGTATTCTTGAGCCCGTACTTTGTGGAATCACCTTTCACTACAATAACAGCTGTATTCGTGTTGGGGAACAGCTGGGCCAACTTTGCTCTGCTTGATGTAGAGACAGACTTAGTCACCCACTCTTTCCAACTCAGCTAAAGCTCAATCAGGCTGGACTTGAACTAGGACTTCGTCTAACGATTATTTTGTTAATCATTAGTTGCAGCCCTAATGTCAGAATAATCGATTATTCTTCAATAAAATATTGAAAATATGTAAAAATCGCCAGTAAACGAATAATTCAATTTCTTTATAAAATTAGAAAATAAACATTGTATTGCCTTAAATGCAATAAGATAGCATTTCTTTAGCATGTGGTTGAAAATTTTCACAAGACTGCATTGGGCGGAAAAGACGAAAAAGACGACAGGATGATGGCGCTGCATGCTCTGTAATGACGTATCGTGTCAACAAACTTTTTCACTTGTGATTTCAATTGCGTTTCTTCTTTATAAGGGGTCAGTGCAATCCCAAAATTGTCTTTTTCCGACTTTAACAGAACATCAACAAAGTTTTGCGGACATTTGTAATGGCAGCTGCAAACCCATCGAGTAATTTCACCCCAAGAACAACGGAGCGACGTGATTCTTACACCTGCCCCAAATCTTGCAGTTTGTTTCACATCCACATGACGATAAGTTGTTTGGAAATCCCTTAAAAGCAGACGCAGTGAATTATTAATGCCTCCTTTGAACCACATGTTGTGTTTTAGGAATGATAGCTTTGCAGCCCTTCAGGTATTTGTACTCGCGTTCTTACAGACTTTAGGAAGACAGAGAACTGATGAAAAATGAGGCATTCTCGGAGCTCAGGTGTTTCTGATCAGGCCATACATGAGAAGATGTTCCCACATCATCATTTGACCATTTTCCGATCACGTTACTAAGATTTCAGATATCATTTGCTTCTGTTTGATTTGTTCCGTTACAGCTGTCCCATCTTACATCTCTGTCTCTCTCCTCTTTTCTATCCATCCCCTTTGCCGTTTTTTAAATGTTCTTTTTCTCTCTCTGCGTGTGTTTATGTGTGTATTACGCCCGGTATTGTCTGAGACAGGCTGGCGTCTTGTGTACGATGAAAATAAGATGGATGAAAACACTCGTGGGTGGATGGCATCAATGGTCGCGCAGAACATGCGTGTGTGACTTCTCCGTCGCTCGGCGTTCCTCTCACTCCCTGCTGTGTGTGTGTGTGTGTCAGTATTGTGTAAGTTTCTATACGTCTCCCCGCTTTGCGTGTCTGTTTGGGCGTCTGTTATATAACACGGAGGCGAACCAGCTGTGGTTTCCCTGGCCGTCCTCGCTCTCCCGCTGGCCTCGGCTCCATAAAATATTCATGCTCTCGCCCGCTCCTCAACACTCTTCTTCTGCCCTCCATATTTATGAAGCCGGCCGTCTACCTCTGGTGTTAGGCGGATTTGAGATCCTCGTGGCCGGAAAGATTTATGCAAGATTTATTTTACTTGTCGCCGCTGAGCGCGCGCGGCAGTGATACTCCCGGTCATCGGCCGGCTAAGCATTAGCATATGAAGCATTAGCATACCGGGGCGTGTTCTTAAAGGACAAACAGTATTTGGCGTCTCTTTCATTCTCAAAAAACAAACAAACAAAAAAACAAAAAAAAATTGTCTTCTGGAAAAGGCAGAATAAGAGATTCTCTATAAAAATAAGAGATATTATTACCTGTGACCAGACTGGAACCAGAAGACCAGACTCAGAATATAATTCAGCCACAGACTGAACGATCAGTGATGTTAACTCTCAACAAGACTTTAGCAGGTTCATTTCAAGTTTTTGGCAAGACCAGACGGGAAGAATTTAGAAAATTCAGACATCCTGCCATTAATCCCGACTCAGATCTCCTTTAAAATGCGTCTCAGGCCTAATCCATTCACCACCGCCCCAACCACTTCTGAGCCCCTCTTGCTGGAATTGGAGAAAAAAAACCAAAACCTTTTCATAAAGGCATATTTGGGTCATTATAGGAGCAAGCTAACTCAGTTGTTGTTCCGAGTATTTTACTAAACATGGTGCCCAACGTGATTTTCATTAACCTACATTTATCACCAAGTGTTCAAAGCTGGTACATTCCAGTGTTGACAGATGAACTCTCCAACTCAGATGTACAAAAACAAGACGTTTCAACCCACTTCTTTCCTCTCCGCTCTCAAATCTATATCGCTGCTAAGAGCTTCTCCATTTTCCAAGATATATACAGCGGCCGCATCTTAATTGCATTTATCAAGTCTCCACGACCGTTAATCACCAGATGTTTAAGTTTACCCTTTGGATTAATAGTCCACTTTTCATTCCTTACGTCTCTTTGTCTTTGCAGCCAGACAGGGTTCCTGCTTCGTAGCTCTACGATGAATCATGAAGAAAAGCTTAAATATTCATATTTGTTTCTCCTCCTCTGCACTTTGCATATTTTATAAGTCTTTCTTCAGGTGGCTTTTATTCAATTCTACATTTCAGTAGAACTATTTCACCGTGTTGGTGTAGTGTTTGCTTAATTTGTGCATGATAAGTTGCACTAAAAGTGAACGGTGAAGCTCTGGCGGCTTTTTGTGGTGAATCTGCTTAATTTGACAGCTGAAGTCTTGATCAGTTAGGTCGATGCCTCGGATGCTTTTATCGCACTACGCCGCTTTGATTTCATAATTTGTTGTAATGAGTTATTCCGGTGCTCAGACAGACGAAAGGGAAGAAAGATTAAGTCTTATTTCCCTGGCATGAACCCAGCAGACTGCGAGATGCAACAGGTTGGAGCAAACAGCAAGCGATGGTGGTGCTCAGACTCAACACCTCCATTTCAGAGGAATTGGTGGATTTCCAACTGATGCCAGTTATCAAACTGATCCGTCAAGTTCAGTTTGTTATTCAGATTAGTTAAGAATAAAGTTTTCTAATCTAAGAAAACCAAGCAGATGCGCCTCCACTTACCATAAAATTGCGCAAATTGGAATTCCGAAAATAAATTCGCTCAACGAAAACACGGCAATTTTGAAAAAATAAAACAAAAAACGTTTTTGACGAAGAGTTTTTGAGATGATGAGGTTGTTTAAATTGTTGAGATCAACGTTTTTCACAAAACTGCAGTGGGAAAACCTTTTTTTTTTCCCCACATCACACAGGTCATGTGACCAATAACAAGATGCTAGTGCTGGCGGAAAAATCCAAAGAAGAAACCATAAAGTGACAGGAGGATGATGGCGCGACGTGTTTTTTAAAGACTTATTGAGTGAACAAACTTATTTACGTGTGACTTTCATCGCGTTTCTTATGTAATGGAAACACAGCAATTGCAAAATTGTTGTTTTTTTAATGTTAGCAGAATATTTATAAAGTTTTGCACACAATTTTAATGGAAATGCAGCTACTGACTTTCAGCATTCACTCACGCCTCTCGATGGACAGTAAATTATATTTGCATGCATGTAGCGACAGTGGCAAGAAAAACTTCTCTTTAATGGAGATAATCCTCTGGAAGCTCAGTAAAACAACAATATATGTATTTTTTATTCAGTCTAATTCTATGGGACTAGCAGAAAAGTGCTTCAGTTTTCCCTAAATTAGAAATGTTGAATCACAGCATTAAAATTTCATGTGACATAAAGCTCTTTTGTTCATTGAGCAGTGCTTATATTTTCCCTGTTTTCATACTGAAGCGATTGAAGCCATACTGATCAGAAGATAAAAAGAAAATCTGGGCATTAATGTTTTTTTTTTAATAAGAGGAGTATATTTGGAAAGATAAAGGAGTTTCTCCCCCCGTTTTTCTGCGTTTCGGCCTCTAAAATGACAAGCATAACGAGTCAATTGCTAATTCAAAGCCACACCATTTTGAGACTTGTGCGCTAATGGTTTTGCTATGAAGGAAACAGAAAACCTTAAAATCGTAACTCATTATTTATTAGTTCACAACATAAAAGGAAAAAACTTTTTTGTGTAGATTAGAGACTAAGTCTTGGAACTGAACAAAATACTTTGTTTGGCATTTAACATTAAGAGGTCAATAAAATAAATCTTTTATCTGAGCTAGTCTTTTATGACTGTGATTCCTTAACGTTGTAGTTCTATTAGGTTAATGTTTAGTCCTTACTTGGCATTTTTGTCACTTCCATTTTCCGTTCTAAATCACATGTGTATCCAATTGTTTTAAAACCAGTCATATCTGGTTTTCGTGACATTGGTAAAAGACGTGGGTCGTGATTCTGCAAACAAAAATGCCAGATGCGGTAAATCAGAAAGTAACCAATGTCTGAAAATTATGATTTTGAACTTATGAAAGAAGTTTGTGTCACTGAAGTGCATCACGTCACAATGCCGCCACTTCACATCTTAAGCAGATTTTCCTACAGTACGCTGCGGTGTGACGTCAATGTTCTTCTTCTGCGCATGCGGGTCGCTTTCAGAACCATTCACACCCAAGTCTCATTGCGGTCGGGTTTGATTAGTAGTATGAAGGAGCACGCAAAAAAAAAAAAAAGAATTTAAATTAAAAATCCGATTTCAGGTAACAATCGTAAGTGAGCATCAAGACCTGATTGTGACACCAAATGCAAGTGAAGCTCTCCTCTGTTCTAACCTTCTGATTTAGCAGAGCCTGATTGTGTTAGTGTGCGTTCATCACTGCGTAAAGCAGTGAGAGAAAGTCACTGATAAGTTTTGGGAAAGCTTCCAGTAGGTTCCAGGAAGGTAGACACTTACTTTACGGAAAGTCTTTGGCTGATTTAAAGACACAACATTCCAGGTTTTGGGAGACAACAGTGTAAGTTCACTAAAAGTGCCCAATAAAAATTCTTGAAACTACCCTTTAAAAAACAAGAAATTACCCAATAAGTTGTGGTAGAGTAACGAACCACATGAGTTTTCCAAATGTACCTTGTTAGCTGGAAGCAATCGGAAAGTTCATGAAAGTAAGTAAGACGTTATTGGAATGTCCTCCAAAGGATCCTGTACATTTCATGGATTAAGTGGAAGCTTGATGAAAAGTAATCACTCAGTTCCTGACAAGTTCTCTGTATGTTTCAGGAAAGGCCGCTGTACTTTTTATGCAAATATCTGTTAAAGGTTCCTAGGGTAACCCAGACAGTTTGGGAAAGTACATGGTAGGTTTCGGAGAACATCGTCTAAGTTCAAGAAACGATGTACTGTGTGCATGTAGTGCTTTCTTGTTCCATACTGTTTAGACTAATTGAAGGGGAAGATTTTACTTTTTTCTTTTTTGTTTAATTATGTCAAACTTTACAACACTTTGAGAAATAAAATGAAGACCTTGATGATGCAGCTAAAAATGTTGCCAAATTCTCTCACTATAACTGAGTTTACTTCAGGCTGTATGCTAGTCCAACAAGTACCTGCAGGATCTATTTTTCAACTAATAAATCAAAAAACTAAATATGCTTGAGTTTGATTTTTTTTAAAAGACTAGATGGACAACAATTTCAGTCTTAAAAACTGATCACCTCACTCACACACAAAAAAAACTTATTTATTGCTTATTTTCTCCTCCAATTGTGCACAGCGATTCTAATCTGGACTTCCTGATAGTTAAGTCACAACCCTCCTTACAGTTTCATTTAGCCGACACAAACTAGGTCGCTAACTGCCAACTAGGTCCTACTGGGTCACAAACCTCCTTTATTTTTTTTCTCCTTGGGACTCGCACGCTTTCAAACACTGGCCCTTTTTCCTGTAATGGATTGATCAGTTGTGCGTGCTAAATCCCAAGGACGCAGACATGACATGAATGTTAGTGCATGCAAACACTTGCACATGCATGGCATCAGGCACGCAGTCTACTAGACAGACAACCTCTCTCTCTCTGTCTCTTGCCCCTCCATAAACCCCCGCCTCCCCTGGCGGTGGTGAAAGAGGGGTATTGTTAATATCAGCCTTCCCCAATCCGTCTTCCAAGGGGAGAGAAGAAAGGATGACCCAAATTGGACATGACCGGGGCGCAATATTGTCAACGCTGGCTGGGGGTTTATCTTGGAGTGGCTGCACTGTAAACAAGCGAGAACATTTTCTAATTTTTTATTGATTTTTTTTACCCATAGTCATGAGGCTGTTGAGTTGCGTAGATCATTAAACTTAAAAAAATAATCATTGACTAAATGAAACTTTAGCACCGAACAGTTTGGTAATGCAGTTATGCATGAACACCTGAAAGATACTCTAAGTCACACAATGCACAGGTTAGTAATGCATGAGCGCTTGGCTTGCTTGTCTGGACTACGGAAAAGGGGGTGGGGGAGGCCATTCTTAACCCCTCTGTGTGTGTGGGTGTGTGTGTGGGTTGGGGGTGCACGTGTGTGTGCACAAGTGGGAGTGACCGGCATACCTTTACACCCCAAACACCAATAGATTCCCTCCTCCTCCCTCTTCCCTCCGTGGTTTTCCCACCACAGTAGCCCGCAGTCATTTAGCAGAGCTGCACTCAGCGGACCCCGGCTGCTATCTGCAGCGTGGATCTACGTCTGTTTACCTTCCCTCTCCCTCTGCTGTAAATGCTGCCGTCCTCAAGACCCCGTCTCCGCACGGTCAGCGCGCACACCGCGGCGGCTGTCTGCAAACTTTAACCTTTAATGGTGGACCACGCATCGGCACTGGAAGAGAGATTCTGCGGTGCTTTTAGTGTGACCTCGAGTTTTTTTTTTAACGTAAGTAAAAGTTACAATGCCTCACAGAGAAAAGATTCAAGGAAAGTGTGTATCGATGAGTGACATATCAGTTTCTTATTGGTAAAAGTCTGTGTTACGTTCCTGATTAAATACCTTTCAATGAATTATTGTGTCAGTATCCTGAAATTCCCAGATTGTTTAGGCTTGTTTCCCCCTAAACCTTTTCATTTACATAATGTTTTGTTCATATTTGTGAGATAAAAGAATGTCTTTAAGCATTCAGTATTGTTCATTAATGTGGCTTATTTTGTAACTTCGTGTGACATTGGTTATGGTTTACAAATCTCTTGTTTACTGAAATTGCTTTAGTGTTGATTAATATTCTTGAAGAGATTTAGAAACCGCTTTGTCTCTTTTTCACTCCAAACCTTCACGTTGTGCCAAGACGCTTCCATGTTCTACCCACTTAATGAAATATTTAAGTAACGTACTTCGATTTATCGGACTAGTCTTCAGTGAAATTGTCTATATTGACACTTTTTCAGTAGAACAATACATCTACTGATGTATTTACTGCTTTAATCCACTCATTGTCAATAAATAGCAGCCATGAATGCAGCTAAGCAGCTTTGGACGGGACTTACTACCATCAGCCAGCTGTCAAGACACTTACTCAGACACCCAGGGTGGGTTTGTTTCCATGAGCATCGGGGTTTGAAGTGAAAACTGCAAACAGTAGGTGTCGAAGAAAGGAAGTAATGTGGTGGTGTAAAATTTTGACTCTTCTGACTTGAATCCATTCAACCATTTTTATGCCTTCTTTGAGGTGATCCGGGTCACTGGAGTGGCTGGAGCGTATCCCAGCAGTCATTGGGTCGAGAGGCAGAATACACCATCTAAAAGTCACCATCAGTCCATAAGACAGACAATTACGCACTCAATTACAACCAAGAGCCATTTGGAAATACTATTTTACCTTCACATCTACGTGAAGGTAAATGAAGGTGAAGGAAGAAGTCCAAGTACCTGCAGGAAGCCTTGGATGCAAGACGGGATCGTCACAAATTTCATACATGAAGAAACAAGCCATAAGCTGCTTTTCCATTAACCATAGAATTGCGTAAATTGAAACTACAAAAGCAAATTTGCTTAGTGGAAACACACCAATTCAGAAAAAAAATAATGTTTTTTGATAAAAATGTTTTTGCGCCACGATGAGGTGGTTTTTCAGCCTTGGAGACATTTATAACAGATCTATTTTGCAAAACTCCATCATGCAAGTTACGTGTGTTATGGATCCAGTAACATTGGGATTAACAACCGGATGCTACTGACGGAAACCACAAAGACGACGACAGGAAGAAGTAGGAGGATGATGGTTTGTTTTTATTTTGTTTTGGACAATGTGGCGCTGGCTCCACCAGAGCTCTCACAGTTCATAAAACGTTGTGTGTCATTACAACATGTTTAATCTCTTCTGTAAAATCAATGACTATAACTTCCCCAAAACGCAGCATATTAAACCACCGGTTTAAGGGTTTTGTCGCTCCAACGTCTAACTAAGCCGCCAACGTCTCCTCTGACGACTGACTGATGAGCGTCATGGCTGAATTATCAATATAAGCTCATGTAACTGTTTACATCCATCTCTTCCTTGGTTTTTAATGACTTATCGCATGAACAAGCTTATTCACGTATAATTTTAAATTTATTTCTTATTTCATGGAAAAACCGCAATTGTAAACCTGTTTTTTCGACATTAGCAGAATACAGACAAAGATTTGCTCACATTTGCATCGGAAACACAGCTACATATACTGTAGATCCATGGGTGTAAATTGGCACTCAAAGTTTGTGGCCTTTGTCATTCCACATCTATGGAATGTAATATTGCATTGTGAGTGTGAGACCTGCAGAAATTGGACTTAATAAAACGTCATGAAGTGGTTTTAGTATTACAAATCCCCATCGTCACTTTTCTGTTTGGTATGCTGTTTAAAGCTTTTTGCTAAACTATCAGATTTTCTTGGCATCAGACCTGAGAGAGGAAACGAGAGGGAGACATAAAAGTGACGGGATGCTCCAGGGAGCCGTTCCTGCAAATGTCATATGTTGTGCCTTGATCCTGCATTTTGAATGTTCGCCGTGGCGCTCTGCTGCTTACGATTCCTATTCTGCTCAGCAACGCTCGTTCTGCATTTCGCATTACTCTGACCTACGGTTTGGGGAGCCAGAGTCCTCGGACTGGCACGTCGCAATAAAAATACTTATATTTCAGCTACCTCTGAATGTGGTCTGGGGTTGGATTTGTTTTAATTCTGGTGTCATGACTTTCTGAAATCCATCTGGAACATTGTGGGTAGGCCTAAAGCTGACTTTGGCATTCTGAGCAAACGCCTCGGGATAAAAAAGAAGGTGCTCTCACTCACTTCCGACTGTGAGATTATTTTTACCTCTTACAGACCTGGGGACTCTCTGCCAATAGCTTTGTTCCTCTTCCTTTACATAGTACCATTAATATGTACACATATAGACTCACTGGTGGGTAGAATGAATTGTCTTCCTTCTTTTCTTCCACTCATGCTTGTTTTTGTATTATCTTGTCCTTTTCCACTCCTGCGACTTTTCTGCTTCTCCTCCTAACTCCCATCTATTTCTGTCGTATTACTTTGCCCTTGGCTTTTTACCCAATCATTTTTTCCCCAACATTGCTCTGTGTCTTGTCACTTTATAGATCAGATTTGATTTCCGTTTATATTTTCCAAAGAAATATTTATTTGAATGTCTTAATTGTTTCCATTATATCTGCATTATGTTAGCCCGGGAGCATATAAATCATTATTCTATCTCCAATATGTCTCTTTCTCTACTTTCCTACCTCCCAATTTTGCCTCCTCTCAACTGTACCCTGTTTTCTTTCTCTCCTTTTCTTCGCCTGCCATTTGCCTCACTCTCACTCCTCTCACTCTTCCTCTCCCGAATCAGTTTGTTTACCCCCTGCATCTTCAGACTCTTGCTGACACCTCAGTTCTTTGGGCCACTGCAGTCGGGAAAGAGACGACTTTTAGCTCCTTTTCACTGTTTATTATCTGGCTGATCCAGCTACTTTTGCATGCAGCAGTCAGGCAATTTTTAATCACCGCAAAATTGATTATTTTCTCTAACAAGCACCCGGTGTGTAACATGTCTCAGCGATGGTAGGCGGAGGGGAACGTACCTCATTATGACAAGTACAGATTGGCCAGTGACCTTGCTGAGGAGTTAGAAACTGTGAAATGTTAAGTGCTTTGCAACCGTTTGACTGTCAGGTGTGCTATTCAAGTGACTGATTAGTGAAACATTATTGATTAGTTGTGGAGAAAAAAAATATTACAAACTTGTAAACAACTCAAGATTTTGGAATAAAAAAAAGTGACTTCCAGTTTAGCTCTGCATTTTTGGACTGGCATAAAGGCTAAAGCCTGGGGAGTTTTTTTCCCCTTAAAATAAAAAATATTTTAAAAGTATAGGTGTTGAACTATTACAATAGTTTTTTCTTTTTTAATTGAGTTTATGTAAAACCGAGTTGCACTGAAGCAAACCTGCACTCTAGCCAAAGGTTTATGTGCTAGCATGCTCTTCAATACATGTTTTGCTAGCTACAACCAAAACATGCCAGCTTTTTGACAGTTCAGCTGCCCTTTAGCTGTCTTTGCCAATTAAGCTAGCTAGCTAAATAGTGCTGTTTGATGATAGGGACCACATAAATTTTAGACACACAACCTACCTGTTTTATGTGTCTGAGGAGTTAGTAATTATTGAGCATTGATGGTTTTCTGGTAAATGTGAGGCAAACCTTGCTGCTATTTTGGTCTTGAACCAACCCATGGATGCCATTTTTGTCCAATCTCTGTCGTACTATTAAATCATGAACTCTGACCTTAACTGAAGCAAGTGATGAGTTTTTAGACAATTTTCTGGGTTTGTTGGTGACGTCTTTGATGAGTTTTGGTAGGCCGTAATTATTTGGGAAGGTTCACAGTTCCATGTTTTATTCCACTGGTGGTAATGACTCTTTAAGTGTGGTTGACATAAAACTGGAAGCCATAGAAATTAAACTCTTTCCAGGCTCCTGTGTGTTGGTTTTTAGCTACTTTTGCTTCCTTCATTTTTAGACGGGTTCTATAAGTTCAGCAGAAATGAGACTTGGTTGTGATCTGAACACAGCCGTCCAATGGCTGTTGTTAATTCAAAATGTGTCACGGCAGGTGTGTTTGCTTTTTCCGCATTGACTCAGGTTGACATGCATATCTGTTTCCCCTTAATAATTTAAATCATAATTTAAAAACGGCTTTTTGGATTTACTTTGACCAACGTTTTTTAAAAGCATGAATTGTATTATTTCACTTGAGCTCTGTTTTTCAGTAAATAGTAGCCAGTGCGATCCCTATTGTGATTAATAAGCAGAGGGAGCAAAAACAGCAACCACATTAACTTGGTGAGTGTTTGAACTGGAAAGAGGCAGATTCTGTCTGTAATTTATGAAACATGGCCTAAAAAACCTTTAAGATTCTACAGCTTACCTCAGTCTATTCTGCCTTTGTGTAGACATTTTTTTTAAACTTTCCACACTTTTTTTTCCAACTACAACTATAACCAGCTGTATTTTAGTTGAAACATTTTGTAATAACAACCTTATTTAGTCTTTTTTTCTAAGTGCACTGCTTCAAGATTTCCTCACTTTGCTTTGATAACGCTTTTGCAAAGTCCAAAATGTAACATCTTAACATGCAGTGAATGGTTTGGAAATGTCGAGCTCACAGGTTTCCTGTGTTTCCTTTGATGTTTGGAGACATATTTGCACTCATAAAGAGTGAGATCCCATAAACAGTTGTCTTCTGCTGGCACGTTTCACTTGAGCGAGGAAACATGCCAAGAGCGATGATTCCCAATGCCATTTAAGGCTTCACCAAAGCTGTGGGTGGTTGGACTGTCTGCACTTGTTCAAAAATGCAGCATTATTATTTAATACACTGTTGCTCTGCTGTTATATATTAATTACTGTGCATGATTATAATGTTGAATCCAAATCTCTCCCACGTTGCCTCACTGAGTTAACGTCACCCACCCTACTTTTCAAAAATTATTTGCATGCATAAAAAACCTTTTTGCCGGAAACCAATGAAGATTAATAAATCAGCTCAACTTCATTTGCTATTTTAAATCTTGAAGGGATCCACGACTAGTTGAACATTTTGGTCTAAATATGTTGTAATTTTCCTATCAACCAAACCGCTTCAGTTTGTGATAAGTAAAAAAACTAAGAATTACTTAAAAGATTAGCCGAGTCTGTTGATAAAACTCAAGAAATCAAGGTCCTGGAGGCTGACTAGGGCAGCCCACAAAATGTCTGAATTGAGACAAACTGCCTCAAAGTTTTTGTGTGGTTTTTATGCACGAGATTTCTGTTGAAACAAACAGGTCTGGTCAGTTTGTTTTAACTATATCAGCCAGAGGAGCTAACACCGTTAGCAAGAGCTAACGTGAAATCAAAACTCACAGTGACAAAGCAGATAATGAATGGATAATTAGTGACAGTGAAAGGGCTGAGCGTTACCTATTACATAAAAATTACTGTTTCGGCCAGACAAAAACAGTAATTTTGTAGGACGCAGCTACCCAGAATGCATTGCAGTGTAAACAATATGGCGACGTCTGAGCGTCTATATTTGAATTTAGAAAAACTAAACAGCCTACATATTTTTACTGCGTTGCTTTTACATCTGAAAGAGTTTTTTCAAAGAAAGCCAGAAGAAATCTAGTTTAATTGCTGCAAACATGTAGAAGAAGTTGCTACAGTGGGATGGTTTGAATCATTCATGCGTTGGAACGACCCAGTCAAAGTCCAGATATAAATCAGATTGAAAATCACAGATGCTTTTCACCTAATTTGACTAAGCTTGACTTATTTTTGTAAAGGCAGATGGGTGCGGGATTTAATTGCCTTTGCGTATGTTTTAATTGAAACTTGTGACCCCCCTGAAAACTGTACAACTGCATTGAAAAGTTGCTTTTCAGCAGTCCTCTTTTGAAAAAAAAAAACCAACAAAAAACAACAGGCCATTTCCAAAAATCCCAAGAAGTGATCAT
The DNA here is from genome assembly GCF_002775205.1 of Xiphophorus maculatus. Lineage (NCBI taxonomy): Eukaryota > Metazoa > Chordata > Actinopteri > Cyprinodontiformes > Poeciliidae > Xiphophorus > Xiphophorus maculatus. The sequence goes on from NC_036456.1 coordinate 7,946,179, forward strand.
TGTGTTCTAATCTAAGATAACATGTAACCCCAGTACTAAACACATCCAACTTTCTGTACTCTGTTTTTTGCTGTTATTCAACCGTGTTCAACTTAAGACCCGTGTCTTTCTGGTGCTGCTGTTTCATCACCAGGATTGTATTGGGAACGTCCGTGTGTGCACATGTGTGTCAGACAGCTCAGTGGCGACTGGGGTTTGGGTCAGGAGTGTGTTTTAGGGGTAAAGGATTGGCTGAAGGGCTGTGAGGGGGAGTGGGTGTGTGGTTAGGAAGGTGGGGGTGGATGGGGGTTTTAGGAATCTGTTTACAATAGCTGGAGGGGGAGAGTTTAAGCTCCTGGCAAGAGGAAGAAACTCAGATATCCAAAAGGAGAGGGTAACTCGACTGAGAATGTTTGGTTTAAAGGAGAACAAGAGTCAGGAGAACCCAGGAGAGGATTAAATGTAAACCGAGGCAGACTGTTAAGCTGGCAGAAGGTGCGCCGGGGACTCACAGGAGGGAGGTTTCGCTGTGATGTGAAGCAACAGCTCTGCTGGATCTTTGCTCTCAGCCATGCGCCTAAAATATTTGGTGTGTGAGTTTGTGTTGTGTGCTCCAGATTAAGTGTATTTGCTTCTCACTGTGTGTTTTTGTGCTTGTGCTTGTGCTGTGTGCGCGTACAGAATTTGAGGAGCAGTTGTACGACACCAAGCTGACCGGCCAGACGTTTCGCCATCCATCCTCGCAGAGCTCAGACGACACGTCCACGTCGCTCAGCCGCTCACCAGTCTCTCTCCACAACAAGAGGCCGGACTTCATCTTCCTGGTAAACAAACACGCATGCAGGTTCTGACACAAAGTCTTTGCCTGTCTCGTGTTGCTGAACCCCTTATAAATTTCTTTCACACTATGTTTTGCTGGTAAACAAACACATGTGGTCAGTAGTGATCGCCTAAAGTCCCTGTTACCTTAAGATTGCATAGTAGCATAGATTTGGCAAGGTGTCTGATGCGTTCCTCTGATATATTGGTCCAAGTTGAGAAGATGACTTCAGGTAGTTCTTGCAGATTTGTCAGCTACACATCCATGACCTGAATCGCCTTGTCCAACACATCCCAAAGGTGCTGTGTTGGATGGAGGTCTGGTGACTATGGGAAATGGGAAATGGTCTGTACTTGTAAAGTGCTTCATCAAGTCCAGAGTATACTCCAAAGCGTGTCACACTACATTCACATACAGATTCACTCACTGATTGTGGCAAGCTACTGGATAGTAGCCACAGCTGCCCTAAGGAAGTCTGACAGAATTACCCAAGGACACAACAAGAGAGTGGGGGCTCAACCAACAACTTCCTGATTACGGGATGAACTCTTTACCACCATCGCCCCAAACACCGATAGTGGCGACCACTGGAGTACGGAGGTCACTGAAGCATCACAAACTCATTGTTGTGTTCAAGACACATGTTTGAGTTGATTTGAGCTGGGTGACATGCCCCATTATCAACCTGGATGTGGCCACCAGTAGATGGGTACTCTGTGGTCCACAACTACAGCCAGGCTGACTGTAGTGTTTAAACATCGCTCACTTGCTCCTGAGATGTTCAAATATGCCTAAAACCAACCAAGCTTAGCCAGCAGGAGTGGTACTTGGTTTGTAACTCATTTATTTCAAGGTTCCACATGTTGTATGTTCAGAGATGCTATTCCACACACATCTTGAGTGGTTATGTGAGCTATACTTCATCTCCTACGTCAACAAGGCAACTGACTGCTGCTCCCTGGATATTTTTTCTCTTGTGGACTGTTCTCCATAAGAACAGTCCACAAGAGACGGTTGTGTGTGAAAATGCCAGTAGATGAGATGGTTTAGCCTGTCTGGCACCAACAACAACATTACGCCACTTTGTTCATTCCCCTTCCTTCGTTCTGACGCTTGGTTTGAACTTCAGCAGGTTGTCAGGTTGTGTCTACACTGTGAATACTAGCTTAACACATTGATGTTTAGTGTTTTATTTCACTAACTTTTCAAAACCTTGCCATCCTATGAAATCCCGCAGAGTCTTACTGGGCTGGCTGGTAGGGGTGTACAATTTCAGGGACATAAAATTGTGCAACTTTTTTTCCTGTCTTAAAGACACAGTGCCTCTAACACATCAGGTGTAGGCATTCAGGTCCGTTACAGATCAATCCAACTGGACACAAATATTACTTGCACGGAGAGAGTGAACACTGGAATACAATTTCATTCAAAGACATTCTTTGAACTTGTGACAATGATATTTTGATCATGACTACGATTCTCTATGTTGTGGCTAATGATGGCTTATGCCAAAACCATGTTCTGCACAGCAAAAATATGGCAAATGAATGCTTCTGCTTGATTATTTTTGCAATTATGTCAACTATTGCAGTTGCTATTCTAATTCTTGTGTGAAGTAAGTTGGTTTTCAGTGAGCTTGAATGTTTTCAGTTTAGTTGCCGTGTCCTTAACTCAACACAAGGGGCTCATTTTCCACACTACATTGTGTACACAAATGTTTAGCTGATGACTAAATAGTATTCATAGCTCAAAAATATACTTAATATTCATGATGGAGAGATGATCTCTTTATTGTTTGGATGCATGTTTCAGATCATTGTGCCATTATGCCAAAGCGCTAACCTATCTAGTTGTTGATCTAACATAAAATTAGAAGGTATCAATACCAAAAGGCAGCAAAACAGAACCAGATCATGATGCTGCCACCACCGTGCACCAGTTGTTTGGTCTGTAGGCTTTAAAGCCTCATTGATTCCTCCAAACATATGACTAGACTTGATCCTTGTCTCACCTGACCATGACATGTTCTGTAGGAAACTTTTTGGGTTGGTGATTTCAAACGAGAACTTATTTCTCTCACTCAAAAGTGATGAGAGAATCAACTTGACCTCAGAAGATGACATGGTTTGTTTTCTAGCAGTAGCCGGTTTATAGCAGACTTGAGCATACCTGGGGTGTCTTATGTTTCTCCTCAAGGTTTGAACAAATTTGCTTTTGTATCAATTTTCTTTCAGCTTGGTTCTTCTTCTACACCTTGGTGAAGTGGCATTGCATTTGATAAATTGTATTTCTGTAAAATAGTTTGAACCCAAGTAATTCCCCCAGCTTGCTTAAATCCACAATTGTCCTTCTTAGATCTTAGATTGTTTGGAGTACTAGCGAACGCCAGGCAGCGCTCTCAAACCCATTATGTTTACCCTGGCAAAGAGACTCCAAAAGATATTACATGAAATTGAAAATACCTTTTGGATTTTTAGTTATTTTGGTTTAATGTTTTTTTGTATGTTGTGACCGGTGGGATCTTTTGTACTGTTTATGTTGTAGCTACAGGTGCATCCTTACGTTAATTCATAAGATATTTCCTGCTGTAAATTCAAATATTTGGGATACAAATGCAAAGTGAAAATTAAAGTTTCTTTCCATTGACATTTTGTGAATTAAACGACAGGAACAATTTCCTGTCGTTCTGTTTTCTAGTTTGTTCGGAATGACCTTGGTTAGTGTTACTTCTTCTTCTTCACTTCAAACGCTCCAGTTTCAGACCTTAATCGCTAAAACAATACGGCATGATTATTATTATAATTCTTTCCCCCCATGAATCGAGCAAATGACAACCAAAAGTTGTGTTGTGACTGAACGCCTCATTATGTTTATCATTCCGTTAACACAACAGGCTGAATGTGAATTAGCCAAAACTCTGTTGTACAGCGCAATCCACCCCCTCATTCAGATTCACCAGAATTAGTCATCGTGCTTTTCTCTCTCTCAGCTGCTGTCTATAAACAGATCCTTAATGATTTAGTGTCTTCCAGATGGAAATATTATTATAATCCTTGGGAAAATAAAAAATAAAAACACCAGATAACATTAGTGCTATCTGACAGGCATCTCCTGTACACAAAGCTGTTACTAATGGATTTTTGTTTTTTAAAGCAAGAAGGGAAATAAATGTATTTGTATATTTTAGGACGAACGTGTCTTATGACTACGGTATCTGTAGCTGGATGTACTCTGCTCATGCTCTGGCTGCTAACACTGTTTTCTTGGACTGCGTCACAAAGGATTCACGCTACTTTTACTGCAGCACACTTCCTGCCTGTTACAGCTCAGTTAATTTAACGATTTTATTTGTGCTTTGGGCTGATTCCCGTTAAGCTGTCATTGCTCTCCGCGCTTCTGCAGGAGCAGACGGGGTTTTTACGTTTGTCTTTAAAGATGAACTGCAATGTTTCCTGCACTGCAGGAGCAGTGAACTTTACATCTTGTCACGTCAAAAGCACAAACTTCGTTAAAGTGTATTCGATTTTCACACTGACTAGGAAAAGTGGAGAAAGGGATACCTGGCATGTAAATCTGTTCAGCAGTCTGTTCAATATTTTGTGGTGCGCATCAGTTTTCAAGCTTTACATAGATTTTCAATTAAATTTAAATCTGAACTTTGACTGGGCCATTGTAGCCCTGCCCAAACGCTTCATCTAAGTCATTTTATTGTAGCTTTGTGTTCATGTTTTTAGTTTTCCTGATGGAAGGTTTCACAGTGTTGCTCTGTTATTAGCTGGCTTCATTTTCCAATCCACTCTGAATAGCTTACGCTTCTAAATAAAAGCATTCCCGCAGCATGATTCAGCCATCCCCATGTTTCATAGTGGGGGTTATGCGTTCAGGTGGATGTTCAGTTTCAGATTTCCTCCATCCATAATATTTTACATGCCTTTTTTGAGCAGAGCAGCTACTTTCTTCCTGCTTTTTTTTATTATCTTTTTTTTTTTTTTTGCTGTGCTAGCAACCATGGTCAGTTTAAGTTGCCGGTCATGTCCTGGTAGGTGTGTAGCTGGTACTCTTGCAGCAGCTGTAATTCTTTAAAGTAAAAAATTGACTGCATATTGAGGACTTTATTGCACAATCTTTTTTCAGGGGTGCGAGAGTAAAGGTGGATGAAGAGAAATTCAAGTCAAGCTTGGATTTTATCTGTAAAATGTTTGAAAAAACGTGAAAAAATGTTTTGAAAAAGTTCAAACAGTATTAATTTCTTTAAAGTGACCGTGTTTCCATGTGTTTCTTTACCTATTAAGAAAATATTCCTATTGGAGAAAAACACAGCCTCCCTTTCTGTGTCGTCGTCTTCTTCTTCTAGCCGGCGTCAAAGCAGCTCTACGAAGATGAAACCACCTCCTCCGTGTTTGGCCTGAGGTCTGTGATCAACCCGTCGCCTTCCCCGACCCCGTCCCCCTGCGGCTCGGATCGCCCCCCTCTGGCCTGGAGCAGCAACAACAGCAGCTGCAGCACAGCTACGTCCGCCACCACAAGGCCGCCCGTCGCCGAGAAACCGCGCTGGCACCCGTTACGACGCACGCTGGCTCACTGCATGCCACTCGACGTTACAGGTACGGCAAGCATATCGAAAACGCAAGAATGCTACAGCGTTTTGAGGAGCTCTGGTCATTTCTGATAACTGACAGATTTTGGCTGGTTTCTTGGCTGTCCATGCTTTGCTCCATTTCACATTATTACACATAATTTCTGAACTTGCTTGTTTTAGCTTCTTTCTATGTATGGACTACTTTTGTTGCTACCAACACCTGGTGAACATTTTATGTCAACACCACCTTTAGACATACATTTACTATAGAAAATTGAGATGTATTTTTACAAATCCAGATGTGCCGCTAACTATGAATGGAGGCTGTATTGCCATTTATTTTGAAAACTCGTTAAAAACCTGTTATGAACTGCTGTCATTCCTATCTGCTTTATGGTCAATTTTGATTTTTAACAAGAACTCTGTCTTAAAAATGTGAAATTATGTCCTCAGGTCAATAAGCACACAGGCATTTTAACCAGAACATGAAATAGGAACTATTTGTTATCTTATCAAGGCACTTTTTTTTTTGCATTTTCTGAACAAAACACTGACTGAAGATGGCACACAAACACCAATGTTATTATTTCAGGTCATTGGAGTACAAAAGTAGGCTAACGTAGGGCCTTTACCTTCAAACTTGGCCCTGTTACTGTACTTCTTGTAGCTGACAGAACTAATGAGCCTCCTAGGAAGGAGCCTTCCTCTTGCATTGGATGTCCCCATAAACTGTATATGACCTACTTTTGTTTTTTCTCTTCACTGTTGCTTCCTTATTTTTCTATATCTCTCATTGTTGTGGATGGAAAGTGTAAAATCCGAATTATATAGACAAATGGTGGTAAAATAAATTCAGATTAACTTTTTTAAAATTAGCATGCATTACAGTCAGCACCCTACCTCTTTACTCTCAGTTAAAGGGTATAACTGAGTTATACGGGTATAAAGCGCATGCGTGTCCAATGACATGCTAAAATCACAGCGCCATCCAGTGGTCTGGCATGGCAACTACAGCCATTTAAACAGAACCTCTTTCAATCAGGTTCCGAAAATCCTGCAGTTTCCAGGCAGCGGTCTCATGAAAGCGTAGCCTAAAGCAAGGTTCAGTTATAAAACAATGTCCCAAACTTTGAAGATCTGACAGAGAACCACTCAATCCATCATATGAAATATTAAAGACTACAACAAAAACCTAACAAGATATGGTTGTCCTCCGAAATCGACAGGCTGGGCAGCATCAGGGGAAGCTGGTGAGTGTTGGTGGACAGATGGATGGAGCCAAATACATGGAAATCCTTAGAGCGTAAGACATGTCAAAGTCCAGACCTAAATATAACTGAGAATATGTGGGAGGGCTTGAAAAGGGATGCACACTTTTGTGAAGAAGATTGTTTGAAACAGTAGACATAAGATTTGAAACTGTAAGTGTGTTGAAAGACTGTTCTACAAAGCATTAACTCAGGGAGACTTGAGTGAAAAACAAATTTTTTTTCTTCCACTCTGCCATTATTCCCTACATTGTGCATTTCAATGACATACATTAAAGTTTGCAGCAATGCAAAAATATGTGGACTCATTGCTCTCTGCATCCACAGCTAACGGGTTGCTCTGGAAGGTGTAGACAGGCGCTAGTCTCTCTCAAATCAGGATGACTTCATTTTCGCACAAGCCTATCGCGAGTCTGCTCTGCTGAAACAAGAATCGACGTCAAGAACATTTCCTCCTCATGACTGCACAACGCCCTCGCCGCTCTCTGCCAGACCCTCTGCTTTGGATGTGTGTAGTGTGTGGATGGAGGTGCGTGTGTGTGTGCTGTCAGCATGCCACGGTCAGCCTCAGCAGCATCTCTCTGACACCGCCGCTTCCGCTCGTCTCAACCAAGGCTCCCTCTTGTTTGCGTCTCCCATATGTGTGTGTGTCTGTGTGTGTGTGTTTCTGAGAGTGTGCGCGGACCTCCTGGTTTTTGGCATAGCAACTGCTTCGTCACCAGGTGCCTCTCCCCTCCTTCTCTCCAGAGTATCCATCCATAGTTAAACATCTCTTTCTCCTCCTCTCCGCTCAGTGGTGGGGGTGGTGAGGGCGGGAGCTTCAGAGGAGACGAAGGTCAGATGTATTAATCCATGCCGGCGGTCTTGAATTGCGCCTTCTGTCAGAGATAAAAGGCGAGCAGTGAAAAGGGGGGTAATTAAAGCTTCCTGGTCAATACCAATTTATGTTTTTTTTTCCTAGGTCTGACCGGTTGATAAATTCTAAGGATGATGCAAAAGAGGAAAATAAATGTCCTGAAGGGTCTTCAATACAGGAAGTAGTTTTTAATTAATCAGAAAGCAAGGTATTTAAGAGATTATGCCTATAAATACATCAAAACATACACTCTAACCATCAGAATGAAGAAAGTGAATCAAATGTGTACATGCTTAGAGAAGAAAATGGTGGGAAATCCTAGTGATTCAATTAAAAAATACTTTATTGATCCCAAATGGGAATTAAATGTTGCCGTAGCTCATATTTAATCTAGATTACTCAAAGAGTTATTGTAGATGGTGTTGGCTGTGTGAAGGGAAGCCTCCGACTGAAAACGCTTTTGATGGAAAAAACAAAAAAGTTAAATTGCGAATCGGAGCCGATCAAGAAAAAAAAAAACGAGCCGGTTCTGATCTCTGGTTGATTATTTGGCGCAGCTCTACTAAAATAAAGAATTTTCTTTTGTAATTCAAAAGTATTTTTTATGGAATTGTACATGTAGTTTTAACTTTTTTTGCACATTAACAGACAGAATGAAAAAGAAATAGAAAAAACTTAGAAGCAAAGTGTTTGGATACAAATATAAAATAAAGCAGTAACAAATTTTTTTTAAATAAATGTCATAAAAACCAGAGTAGGATTATTTCTGATCAAGCTGCCCATTGACTTAGTATGAGAAAGTTTTAGGCTGTATATTTTTTATTTCAAAAACTTAAAGGTGTGTGTAACCCAAGTATTAGTTTTTTGGTACTATTTTTAGAAGCGGATGAACACCGATTACGAGCTCCAATTGGCTTATTAGAACAGTGATTTTGAGCATAAACTAAATGTTCTATATTATAGAAGTAAATGTTTATAACATCACATTTGCTCCTTTATAAAGAAATCACGTGTCTCATTCAAATTGTTGCTGTTAAACCTGCTAATCTTCCTCTCCATCTTCTCCGGCTTTCTTTATGCTGAAAGCCAGGGAACAGGTAGCTCACAGGCGGCTTACTGTTACCATGGCATCTCCACACTCTTCCTGTCCCCTCCATCCAAGATGGAGAGGAAAAAAAGCCCCTGCCAAAAACAGAAGAGGAAGAAGAAACGTGTGAGATAGAAAATAGGAATTGTGGATGAATAAAATGGATGACAGTGGTTGAAATAAAGTGTTTGGAGGGATAGACTGGAAAAAAAGGATCAATGAAGGTTAGTCACTGCTCCCTCCTCTTCGTCCTCCATTCGTCTCTCGGCCTCAGTGTTGCCGCTGTTGCCCATCTCGCTCCAGCAATTTTCATGAATGACTGTTAGCCAGTGAGGGAAAGGGAGAGTGGAGCAGATTGAGAAAAAAAAAGCCTTTTTTATTGGTTGTTCTTTCTTTGATGCTATTAGTTCACGTTTAGAATTGAGAGATTAACCTAGTGCTGATTTTTTGCCCTAAATTGTCAAGATAGAGGAATTTTCTTCCACATCGAAGCTGCATGTTTCTACAGTTTTTCTCATTCAAGTATGATTCTCATTAGTGCAGCGCTTCGCGGTTCAATATTTGCGAATTCAGCTATTAGCGGATTTTTTTGAGTGGAACAACTTAAAATTATTTACTTAGATTTTTTTCGTGGAACATGTCTAAAATAATCTAAAGAAAATGCAGCTTAGGAAACTAATATACCCAGCACCACAACTAGTTAGCATGTTATTGTCTGGCGTTTACAAAGCAGCCAATCCAGGAGCAGCATTTATTCTCACTTGAGCTGATTGGCTGTACCTCCCAAGAATGGAAATAAGTTCTAAGATGGCTTCCACTGTGCATCTTAATGCATGTTAAGGTATATTTGGTGTTTGAACTATTAAAATGGGTAGTTATAAGTGTTTTTATTGGGAAGTCAACTACTGTTGGGTGACTCAACCCTGTGAATACCAGGAATCCACTGTACTTTGATTAAACCCAAATTATGAAATAAGCACTTGCTAAATTTATGGTTTTAAAGTGAGCAGCTTTCTTTCTCTTTATAAATAACACAAGTTGTCAAATGTGTCCTGCTGGTATCAAGCCTGCAGTTGGTTTCTGTACAGAGGCTAGCTTGTAGCTAAAGCAATGCCAGGTTAATAAAAATGAGGGGTGACGCTCCCTTCGTTTTTAGAACGTGTATATTTTTCTCTTTTGCATATTTTCCAGTAGCCATCTTTTAGTGCGCAGCAACAGGTGGGAGTTGCAGTTAGCAAGCATTTTTGTTGGTAGGAAAATAACTGTTTTCCTGAAATACCGATATGCTTCCAAAACAACAAATTTTAAGTAAGATGCCACTTCCTGGTTGCTATGGAGACTTGCCAAACCATCAACGCTAGCCTTTGCTGCTGTCCCCTAAACATTAAACTTAGGAAACTTTTACTTCCCTTTCCGTGTTCATCACTACGTGGTGGCAGCATAAACCTGGATCCTTTCCAGTTACAGTTCCACTAACCCAATTTTCCCACTTCCTTAAAATATATGATTTCTTGTGTTTCTCATTTTTAAGAGTTGCTAAGTGAAGTGAGTCTATGTGCTGCCCATTTGCACCAGGGAAACAAATTAATTTGATTACTAAGACAACTTAGACGCAGGGGTGCCCAAAGTCGGTCCTGGAGGGCCCGCATCCTGCATGTTTTAGTTCTCTCCCTGGTTTAACGCACCTGGATCCAATGATAGCTCATTAGAAGGCCTAAGAAGAGCATTGACCTGCTGAGAAGGTTGTTACTACCACCAGGGAGAGAACTAAAACTTGCAGGATGCCGGCCCTCCAGGGCCGACTTTGGGCACCCCTGACTTAGACACTCTGATTATCTATAAAAGAAATGAAGTAAAAATTATGATCATTCTTCAGTTTCGTTTCTATTAAATTGTTTTCTGCAGGTAAAGTACTCATCAGTCTCACAGATGGTGCAGAGCTGTCTGATTGTTTTTAGTGCAAAAATAAATATGGCTAAGTGCAACTGAGCCTGCATAAAAGTCAGTCACAGTAGTTGAATCACTGTTAGAAACTAAATTAAAATTGGGGTGCTGACCCTGACTGGTCTCAGTGTTGTATAATAATCCTCTCAGTTACCTCACCTTATCTTTCTGTTCATTTGCTGTTTTACCTCATTTTATTTTGCAAACATTTTTCTTTTTTTTTGCACACTGACCTTCACACCTCAAAAATGATGTCGCTTCACTCAGTTGCACAAGGACCCTGGAAGAAGAGATATGCAGCGGGGTGAGTAAGTGAGCCGTTTGTTCACGAGATAATAAAGGGACGTACCTGCTGTCTCCAATGACTCAGCGCTGACAGGACATCAAACGGACAACAGAGCAGCAGGTGTCTGTCAGCATCTGCTGCAAATCTGCCTGTGTTTAAAGCACGACGGCAGACGTAAAACATAAACACAACGGAGCCTGTCCAGTTGAAATCTTCATTTTACGCCACTTGCTTGCTTTTACAAGAGGAATTACACGTCACGTCCTCTGCTCAACAATGACCAGGAAACTTGTTTTGCACAATTTAATCTAACCCAAAAGAAAACCGTCTGACTCCACATTTAAGCCTGTCTCCTAACACTGCAGTGTAATTAGTAGGGATGCACCGATCTAAAAAGTTGGCCTGATATTGATACACAATATTATATTGTGGTTGATCGAACTATTGCCACATGACCGACTCCATTCAAAACTCGTACACAAATGGCAACAAGATGGAAATAAAGATTTCTATCGCTCCAGTTTTACTGAGCCGAACGATACCGACATGTTAAAATATGACTAACATCGGCCCATACAGATGTTGAAACTGATATATCCTTCATTCCTAGTATTCCGTATAAGTCGCTGGAATATTTGGGCAGAAGAAATTAATACAGAACTGACCTACGTTTCCTAAAATGTGGAAAAAATGGTCACATTTAATGCACCAGAAGGTCCATTTCGCATGCTAACTGTCCGCTCTCGTCTGTCTCCTCCAGGTGAAGTGGGAGCAGTGAAATTCCACGGTGTCGACCTCCTCCAGCACTCCCCGTCCCCGTCCCCCTCTCCTGGGGACTCCTATCCCCAGCAGCCCCACTCTCTGGAGCTCTTCACGGACACACCACATCAAAACCTCCCAATAAGGAAGACACACTCAGAGCTTGACACAACCCTGCCCACAGGTTGGTTCAATTGTCAGAAAAACATAAGTCTGGATTCAGTGACGGTTTTTTTTTTGTAATATCTCAATCAACACTTTTTTCCCCCTGCCAACACTCAGTTTTGTCATAAGAGCTGCTGTTTCTTACCTTGCCGCACACATAATATCATTTTGGGATACTCACTATATCTGCTTTAACAATGTTATTGGCCGATGTCGATCATTTTCTACCATTTGTAATGGTTCCACATGTAAAACTGGGCTGATATTAACAATTCATATTTATATCCATCTTGTTGCCATTTTTGTTTGTGTCAGGAGGGGGATATAATTAAATGCATTTGATTTTGAGTATAAGTTAAAATTAAATAAGACTTCTAAAAATACAGGTAACATTTGTCTAATTGTAGACACGTTCAATTGTTTCTTGCCCTTTTGCCCCATACAGATAACCGTTTGGGGCAACGCCCCCCGGAGCTGCTTCACACAGCAGCTATGGACCACTCTGGGTTGCTGTGCTCTAACACACCCTCATCCACCTGGAATGGCCCTAAAGGATCCACGTTTTCTCCTGCTGCGTGGAATGAGACTTACAATTACAACATGAGCAAAGGTCCAGCAGTTCCTCCCAAACATCACAGTGTCATTGGTCATGCTGGCGGGATACAGGATGGGGTCATGCTGGTGAGCTCGGGACAGTCTGTGAGCTCACACTCCAGCTCGTTCACATGCGTGACGGACCCGACTGGGAGAACAGGAAATGGTGGGTCAGGGATCTCTCCGCCAGTGGTCACAGTGGGAAAACGTAGGGAAACAGAGGGGGCACCAGCAGATGGAGGGCGAGGGGGTGGTGCGGAGGCAGGGCGAGGAAGGCAGAGGTCAGCACGATCCATAGCGGCTCAAAACGCCTTCAAGTTCCGGGAACGTTCCCTTTCCACGCCCACTGATTCTGGGTCCTTTTGCTTTACACAGGGTGTTATAGAGCCAGACTTGACCATCACCACTACTGGTAATGGGAACACTATGGTAATGGACCACCATCAAGAGCATCATAACTATCTGGGTCATGGGGAGAACTATGCTCTTCTTTACCCAAGAGGAAGTTCTGAGGATAGTGCAAGTACTACGGACACTATTTCTGTCACGGCTTCAGATTACAGCACAGAAGGGCGCTTGCGCCTTCGCTCTCGTTCGATCTCACTTAAGAAGTCCAAGCGCAAGCCCCCACCCCCTGTGAGAAGTGTTTCCTTAATGAAAAACCTTGGAGAAGCTGAGGGCAGAATAAGGCACGGGGGTGGTCTTTACCGAGATGGCAGACCAAAGAGCTTGCACATACCCAGGGACAACTTCCCGGAATTCCAGCCAGATTTCCTTTTGACAAGCTCTTCTTGCTCCTCTAAAGCCAGTGTATGTGAAAGGGAGCTGGGCCAAAGGGGTAACGATGGACCTCCAAGTCTGGAAATCCAGGCACCTGAGAGGGAAGGAGAAACACAAATGACCTTCCCAACTCACTGGCAGCTGGGAGATTGGAAGAGTAATGACCCCTACAGGTAAAAGAAGCCTCAGACAATTAAATGTGTTAAATGTATTCCACTTTGTAAATTTTGTTTAGTTAAATTATTGCCTTCTAATCATTCTTCATTCTTCCTCAGGTCTTTATCAGGCTCCAGCACAGCAACAGGTACCACAGTGATTGAATGTATGAAAGTGAGAAGTAGCTCAGAGTCCCTTCTAGATTCTCCCTCCACGTCCAGAGCCACGTCCCCTTCACAGTTATCCATGGAGACTGACGTTAAGGCTTCCTCACCCTTAAAGCCTCCAGGACTTATATCTCCCTCAAGTGGCTATTCCAGTCAGTCAGAGACTCCTACTCCAACAGTTCCGATGAATCATGGGACAGTAGGTACGACAGGGTGTAAGATGCGTCCAAAGATCCCAGAAAGGAAATCTTCACTACCATCACCTAAGGACCCAGCTGCCAGGTCAAGATTGTCATTTGAAATGCCTGGAAATGCACATTTGGAGCTGTCATCGCTAAAGCCAAAGCAGAAGGCAAGCAGGCGGCATTCTGACACCTCTACTGCTGCCAAACCAGGAAAAATCAGCCTCAGTTCTTCACAGGCATTACCTATGGTTACCCAGAATGAGCTAAAGACCATTAGACTTCGGTCTGTTTCACGAGGAGATCTGGAGGACTGCCCTGATGGAGCTTCTGACACAATTGAAGAAGAGCAGCATGGCAGAGACTTCAGGGACAACCCAAGCCCACCACCGACTCTACCAAAGCCTAAACCACCTGTAGCTGTCAAGCCTCCATTGCCCAAACGGCCCATGAACCTCCTCCTTAAGTCTCCTTCTCCTTCCTCCACCTCCCCCCTTGCTATTGAATCTCCTCCTGCCTCACCTGTGGAACGTCCAGTGCCTCTTGGCAACATTTACAAAGTCATGAAAAAGCCCAAACCCAAAAAGCCCCCACCGCAGACTACAACAAGTCCTGCCATTCCCCCAGATTTGAATTCCACAAATGCGCCACCCACTCCCTATGACCACCCATTCCTCCCTCTCTCCCAGTCTCTGTTTGACCTCCCACCACTCCCTGATCCCCAACCTTTGTTGGAAGACCCAATGTTGGAACCTGAATTTGACGGAGAACCAGATATCCGTCTAGCACCCGAGGATGGTGGTTCACTTCCTTCTCCATGCAGTTCCCAAGAAGGCCCTGAGCTCCAAGACAAGAGCAAGACACTACCTTCAAGGATGACAATCTCCTGTCTGGCTGAGCTGTCTGACAAAAAGAAACCCAAGGTGAGTAGGATACTACTTGTTTGCTCTAATTCACAGATGGTTAAATCACCTGCTGTCAAGCAAAGTAAAACAAACATAATTTACACTTCATTATCCAGGTTCCGCCTCCAGTTCCCAAGAAACCAAATGTCCTACTCCTTCCCACACCACTAAACCCTTCCACTAATGGGAGTACAGACCGGCAGATTCCACAGTCTGACAGTCCGGTGGGTCTGCGGTCTCCAGTTGGAGCATTTGCACCAGATGACATGTCAGAGCAGGACGAAAACCACTTGGGAACAGATGAGGACAGCTCAAAAGAGTCATCTCTACAGTCGTCACTCCAGGATTCCTCTCTCACGGAAATTGGAGATAAGATGGCCAGCACTGACATCGGGGCAGGTATGTATTTATGAGCAATGTTTTCTGGCATTTAAGGCTCATGCAGGAACAGCTTTCACTCGTTAATTTTAACATGTTATTTAATGTTTTGTGTAAATGAGTCCTGTTATAATGGTATTCCTATGCACTGATCAGATGATTCAGCTGCCGATGAGAAGACTGCTCTCCACATCGCTGAGGAAACGGAAGATGAAATGTTGACCAGCACTCCTACGACACACACCACCGAGGATTTATTCACCATTATACACAGGTTTGCATATGCACACACACACACACACGCCCCCGCACACACGCACACAATCTTCCTCTTACCACATAAGCAGAGGCTTTTTAAAAACCAAAGGCTGGAGTACAGAGTTCCCTAGCAACAGCCCCATGTACATTGCTGACCAGAGATTCTTACTTTGTCCTCTTTTCTCTCTCTCATAGACACATTTATAGATGCAGGCACAGTCTCTAAGCAACAAGTGCTCATAGTTTTACTTTGTGTGCAGCTGAAATTTGCTTAAAGCACTAAGAAGTAAGTTAATGTTTTCATCAAAACAACCGAGGAGACGATTTTGAAATTCTCCAAAACCAAAACTACCAGTCAGTGTGCAGCATTTAAGGAGTTAATGAGAAATATTCCAACCACTTGAATTTATATGACTCTCTTCCAGGTCCAAGCGAAAGGTTCTGGGCCGTAAGGAGCCCTCGGATTCTTTTGGCAGCCGCCAGAGCCTGGTGTCACCCGTGAAGCACAGCGCCATTGTGAGCGACCATCGGAACCTAACCTTGGGCAGCAGCCAGAGGTCGAGCTCTCGCAACGAGAACTTCATGGCCCTGCTTCAGAAGAAAGGCAGCAAGTCTTCAAGTGGAGGAGCTAGGGTGTCCGCAATGGAGCTCCTGAAGAGCACAAACCCTCTGGCGCGACGTGTCACGGAATTCTCAAACCCCAATGCATCGGCTGCCGAGGGAGGGGAAGTGCCGTCTGCGTCCGACAAACCTAACGATCAGTGAATGGAAATACAATTTCTAGACGTTGACCTGGTCTGGATCCTGTTTACTACAACTCAAACCAACTCTACAATCTGCCACACACAGAAGATGGGACCAGAGCTTTCCAACCTCTGATTGACCATTTGGATTGTCCAATGAAATTGGAGCACATTTTTTGGACAAAATGGTCCTTCCTAGGGTTGGAGCTCAGTGTTTGCCTGTCAAACTCATCAGAGGAGAAAAAAGGTTGTTTTTTAACTATATAGAGAGATTAAAAACCTCCTGTTTAGTGAGGAAAATGTATGGGCAGACTGATTTGTGGAGATGACGCTGGGAATGTAGAGATACACGGTGGATATATCTTCATTCCTTTTGGTTTGGCATTGACAACAGATCCGAATCCTATCTGAATCTGCAGCGATACTGATCTACCACGACACCACTGAGGACAAGGAATCATCTTAATTCAAGAAATAATTGGAATACAATTACAAAATCTGCCTGTGATTCAGTTGCTTTACAGGTGTAACACCTGTAGGCCTTTATGAAGTTGAGTATTGGGCTTCGGTTTTGCGATGGGGAAACTGAGGAAGGTAAACTTGGACATTGTGGCTCCATTTTCCTCCCCACGGTCAATGCAATAGCATAGCAGCCCAACAGCGAAGTGCCAGATTGAACAAAGACAAACTGCATGGGGGATTTTTTATTTTATTTTATTTTTTGCCACCAAAGATGAGGCATGAGCATGTCCCTCATTTTGTTGCTCGTGCTGTGACCGTGAACGTGGATCTTCGGTAAGCATTCCACAGAGGCACCAAGCGATCCGACTCTGCTTGGAAAGCGAAGCACTTTTCTTTCCTTTGGCCTCAGAGGTCGTTTACATGGCGAAATCCCGTTTTGCCGTTTTGTTTCCCCTCGTCGTCCATTATCTTCTTAATCTGTTTTTAGATGTTAGGTTTTGCTCCTATTTTTTTTTATACATTCTAAATGTCTATTTACTGTATATGTTTAATGGGATTATACTGTATGTATCATGTACAAAGATAAATGGAAAGCATCTATCAACAAAGACTCAAACTAGTGTACAAAGATGAGAGAAACTTGGACTTCAAACTGCCCATGCACACACTTTCAGCACACACACTGACTAAAAAAAGTCACGCTATGAAAGGAAAAAAAGAAGAAAACGACCGTCTACACGAGTGTGTCTGTATTTGTGTGGATGCAATCATGTCTGCTGATGTCTCTGCACAGAGATCATGAAGCAGGCCTGGTTATTGAACAGGGTTTTTATTCATTTCTGGTCTCTGGTGTTGGGGGGACCAAAGAACTGTGACAAACAGACCACAGAGGACCTACAGTGATGTTTTGTTTGTGTGAGTATGTATAGATGGACGTTTCAACTACAGAGAGTGAACATGGAGCTAGTGCACAAAAGTTTGGATGGGTTTACGTTTGACGTGAGGTGTGCCTCGCCAGTAGTTTTCATTAGAGCTTGGATGTGTGGATCGTCACACTGCATGCCCTTAATAGATTAGAATGACCTGTGTGAAGTCCCTTTAGGTGAGTCTTCCTACTCACTTGTCACTTTTGGAATTATCCAAGTCATTCTTTTGGCTTAACAAGACGACGTCTCGGATTCTTTTAAAGTAGGCAGGACCTAGCTGTAATTTCAACGAATGTTGCAGATCATTGAAATGCTCAATATGAGGTTCGAAAACCTTTTCTCTAATCTTTAGGTCTTAATTCAGAAACATAGGGTATAACCAGAGCAAATGTAGTGGCTGAATATGTTTCATGGCATCATGGCAGAGTACACTTGAAAGATTCTTCCACCCTAATTTTGGTTGTTTCATACCCAACAAGTCCTTTGACCATCCATTAGTTTTTAATCAATCAGCGGGAAATTTTGTATAATCTACTCATAGTTTTTTGGAAGGTAATGCGAACTCTGTTCAACAATATCTAGTGACAGGAAATGCGCTAGCTTGTCTTGCTTTGATCAGAGGTCATAATCTTACAATTTTAAAGGCGATACCTGTCCAAAAGATGAGAACCAAAACCAAAAGGCTCATCAGAAATCGTCCGTCTGTCCATACATCCATCCTTCCATCCATCCCGGGTTGTCCTTGCTGGGCACAACCTAGACATTTTTGCTTTGTGAATTAAATAATGACTTGTAGCCTTCACTATAACTATCTCCTTAAATCTCAGAAATATTTAACTTCTTGTAGATTATTTTGGCAAATTTGCTTGAAACCTCTTCCATTCCTTTCGCAACCAAGGTGGAATATGTATCCACTAATGCTGGGTGATGTATATTTTACACATACTAAGGAAAGAGAAGTGAACCAATACATAGTTAAGTATGTACAGGGGCATGAAGTGACTTGATGTTTTGTGCCAAATAGATATAGGAAGGAACAAAATAGACATGCACGTAGGAAGAGGTGAGCGCAGACCAATACTGTTGCTTATAACAGGATAAAGAAATTATCCTGGTGATAGCAAGACAACTGTTTGCAGTGATGATTAGAGAAGTGAAGTTTGTAGCTAAACTGTCTACTTGTGTTGCTTTATTGAGAAACTTTGAAAACCAAATCATTTGTTTTCTATTTAGAGAACCAGAAAGAAACCCTCTCTTGCACCTATTAAGCCCCTGTTGGCATTGGGACCTCTTAGGCTAAAACCATAGCAACTGCAGCTGCGTAGCTCCTTCCAAGCATTTCTTCTATCAAGGCTTCAATTAGAAGCAGAGCAGAGCAAAGTAGAGCCTGCCGTCCAGTTTCCATTTACCACTTAGGAGATGTTCGTAATGGGGCGAAGGAGCCGTCACTGCCACTTTCTTTCCTCTTTCAAATGCATAGTTAATAACCCAAATGCTAACCTGTTTCTGCAGAACTGGACACATTTCCAACCCAGAATATCCTGGTTTGTGTCACAGTGCCGCATCGGATCAGTCAAGCAACTGGAGTGGAACGGACTTAAAGGTCCGGACCAGTGATTCCGCCTTGCATTCGCAACTAAATTGATTGTGGAATCCATTCTATTTCCAAGATTAAAGATGGCTTCCAGAAACCTTAACATTCCAAAACAAATGAAAATACAAAACAAAAATGTAAATGACAAAAAGAGATTCTGGAACCTTGAGGAGCCAACTGTGCAAATATTGTTGTGAAGGAGTCCAACGGCTCCGGGGACTCTGGTTTGTCGGACTGAAGGAATGCAGTGAGGCCGCTGCGGCTTTAGCAGACGAAGTGGTGAAAACTGGTTCAGAATGAGGTTCCCTCCATCTGTCCATTGGCGCTACAGCAGAGGGACGCTCCGGGCATCGAAGAGGTTCTGTTTGTTTTGCCTTCCCCTGTGTACGTTTTGTCCCAGTGACTGTCTGAGTCACCCGCATCCCCGACCACTCCCAGCACTCCTTCTACTCCTCCTCTCATGACTGTGGGATCTGTCTCCATCTGTCTCTTTTGCGCCACTGTAACCCCCATCAGCTGGCAAAGAGCGAGTTCTCCTTTCCTCCCCGCATCCTCCTCCATCCTTTTATTTCTCCACCTATCTTTTCCGTCTCATCCACCTCACCATCTCTCTTCCCCTGTGTCCGGTCTATGCATCCGAGCTCAGTATTAGAGACGACACAGGATGAATGTCAATGAAAGGACTGTTAGAAAACATTGATGCTGTTTTTTTGTTTGTTTGTTTTGATTTTGGAAAATGCAAAATGTGAGCTTTCCTCTTTCATTATACTGTTAGCTCCCACGTAACGCGGGACTCCTACGAACGAGTGAGAGAATGAATGACCGAGAAGAGTGAATGAATTTTTAAGAGGTGTTTTTGCGTGAAGGACCTTGACTTTCAGAACTGTGAACACAAAGATTATTGGCTCTGAATCTGCGTGTGAATGAGCGGACGAGCAGCGATCCAGGCTCCTAAACCCGACTTACCCCCTCCTGCCTCCCTGCATGGATGGACCAGGCAAACCCAGGAGGGAAAGCGTTCATCTCCCGACTCTTGCTTGGCAAAGTATCTCTCGGTGCTATTGAGTTGGAGCTCCATCTTGTGGACGAAAAAAGAAGCGTCACAACAACAACAACGACAAAAAAAAGCAAAGGGAAGAAAACACTCCGTCTTTCTTCCCAACGATAGTCCTTCAGGTATTCAGTCATTCTGGGAAGTAAAATACATAAATCCATTTCTGACGACTAGTAAAAGTGATGCTTGTTTTAAATATTTAGTGAATGACAACGATAAAACTATAGAACTCTGTGTTTGTTTGCCTTGTATACTGAACTATGGGCGTTGCTGCAGCAACTTCTTGGTTTCTTTGTTTATGAATTTCATTTTTATGATTTCAATTGCCTTGGTTATGGAAATATGTGTTTTGCACCTAAAATGAATGACATACAGCAGGCCCAGAGGAGAGAACTTACATATATACCCTAAAAAAAATTTATGTAACCTTTGCCCTTAACCCTATTTCTACACACATATGCAGCTAAATATTCCTCATATTTCTCAGAAAGGTTGATTGGGGCTAAAAAAAAGAAAAGTGTTATTTTTGAACTGAGCCCAGATGAATAGGAGCCAAATCAAAGAAGCAGAAGGAAGGCGATTGTTCCATGTGGTTTGGACACACAAGTTCATCTTAAAAAGGAAAAAAAAAAGTGCAAAATTGTTTGGACGGCCGCTTCCCATTTGTGTAGCACATTAGCTGTCCACAGCGTGTTCGTAAGACAGATTCCTATGAAGCGAGAAGTCAGGAGTGGTACAGACAAGCCAAAACATATGGGTACGGTGGTAAACAAATAGGGATGCGTTCCCTCTTATAAAGGTGTTTTCACTTATTATGAAGGAGAACATGACGCGCTACGTTAGAACTGGCGTGCAGCTCCACAATCAGCCGAAACCTTACCGCCAACACGGAGCTGCATTGGTGCAATCGCTTTGCTTTGCAAACCGACGAGTCATGAACCGGCACAAAAAGCCGGACTGTGTTTGAAAAACCCCGAACCAAAGAGCCGAGCTCTCTCTGCCTGCAGCACTAAGCTAAATAGTAAATAGAAACAAATATATTGACAGCTTATTATATTGGAGAATTACATTTCTATAAATATCTAATAAGAGGACTATATTGAAGATTAACTATTATTCCCCCATTAAATGAAAAGTGCTATATTAAAGAGGAGTGAGGGTTTAATTACTCTGACCTTCATTTATTTTTCCCGCCCAACTCAGCTGCATAAAACTGTATTTACAGCGCCCTCTACAGTTATCGGTACCCATAGCATTTAATTGTTTATTGCGGTAGTAAAATATTGCACTGAGCATTTTAGCAAAAACTCCTCCTTTAATTTAATTTATACAGTGAAAGCGGGAAAAAAATCCCACATCACAATTTTTGGTGCCCCTAACAAGACGCATAAAGTCAATAATACAACTGTAGCATTTGTGTTTTATGCCCGTAAGTGGTTGACTAAAACAGAAAAGCAGCAAAAAGTTTCATCTTTGTGCCACTGTGTCTCCATAACAACCATTAAAATCATAAACATTGGGGTTTCCTGAAATCCGCAGGGGCTAAGAAAAGGAAATAAGATGATTTCTCAAGGTTTAAAGTCACTCGTTAAACTAAATTTGTTTAACTAATATAGTTTTGGTTAAGTTCAAGAACCACAGTATGTTTCTTTTAGATTTTCAGTAAAATTAATATATTAGACATTTACAAAAAGAACAAATTTTTAATAAAGTTTCTATGGCGATATTGTATGAAAACATAAAAAACACATTTGCTACATGTATATGTGCTGCTAAGTTTGATTGCGTTGTTGATCATCATCTGGAGGCCCTTAAGCAGAATTTTTAAAAAAAAATTTTCCCCGAGAATCTCATTACAGATTTTCGGTTTGTTTTTGTAGTACCTTCCTCTGCCACTAGAGGCACGGACGTCAAAGTCTAAGTTTGACTGACATCTGCCAAATGTAAGTGGCATATTTCAGACCTCTAATCAGGAGAGACTGAGCAAAAAACAAAACTTCAAACCTTTGACATGTTAACCTTATTAATGTTGGCCAAAACGGTATATATCATATTTTACACAAAGATGGACAGGGAGGTGATTCCGCTAACCTCTGACCCCTACTTACCCCACTCTAATGAATTTATGACAGACTTTCCAATTAGCCACCTCTTGATCTGTCTAAACTTAGAGTTCTGGACGTCAGAAAGCCCCAGGAGAATGTCAAGGCTGCAGTGTTTGGACCGATAAAGTTCTTGTTTAAAGAGAGCAACATGAGCGAGGTCCACCTTCGAGCAAAACAGTCCCCCAAACTCCGTTTCTAACGCAGCGCTGTCGCTGTGTAGGCAGCTTCTAAAGACACACACACATGTTAATTAGAGAGGAACACAAGACAGCCAGATTTATTTGAATGATTCTATTTTTGTTACATCTTATTAAAAGTTTTAAAAAAGTGTATTTAAAGGAATATTCCATGTACGTATTGAACATCCTCTGTTTCCTGGTCCCATCCGATGGTGTAATGTGTAGCTGCAAAGTGGCGTCTCACACAAATGCTCCTCTCTGCAGCTATCCGATGCCAATGTGATGACAAATGTTATTATATCATTATAAATAAATTATTTTTCTTGCCTAAGCTCTCGCTGTGTTGCAGGTTGTGCTTTTTTGTTTTGAAGGAGTTAAAAGATTTTTTTAGTCACAGTCTCAAACTTCAGTGCATCTTTTCAGTGCATTTTATGTGGCAGAGAAACACAAAGTGGCAAAGTGGAAGGAAATTGTTTTAATCCTTTTTCCTCCCCAAGAGGAAAAGTCACAATGCCCCATAAGACGACGATAAAAAGAACTGAAACATTTAATCTGTTTGAATGGAGCTAAAACACACACAAAAGAAGTAGACTCTGTGTGCTCAGTTTTAAGTGGGGTCAAACAAGGCGTGGATTACGTCGTAACGTTGTGTTGACTGAAGCTTCTCGAGAGCGAGCGCTGCAGCCGCTTTGTTGCTATCGACGCCTCGTTCCCTCCTGGATCCGCTAATCAAAGATTCACCGTCTGTAGAGCAGGTTTGTGGCGGGTCGTTCCTCCTTTGATGTGGGAAACACAGGACGGTCCCAGCCTGGGGGGAAAGCGCGTCTCAGTTTGTGTTTGTCTGTCTTCGGAACATGAAAGCTGCTGGAAGTCCAGGGAGAGTTGGTTGTTGTTTGAGCATTTACGAGGCCTGCTCGGCTAATTAGCCGTCCTGAACTTGTGTTGCGCAGGGGCAGTTTATGAGGAATGTGTTTTCCAAATGGAGATCAGGTGATTTGAGATCAACAAAAAGGTCAGAAGTTTGATATACCAACATAAAAAGTATCAATATTGGTATCGGGGATATGGACCCTGTGTTTACTCAGTATTTTATTGGATCAATGCAATATGCAGTATCACCTCTATCAAGAAGCATTGATGTCTCCAGAACAGTATGTTGGATTTCAACATACTTGCAAGCCCTTCAATTTTCTTCCGGTCTCTAGTGCCCTCAAGTGGCCGACTTATAGCAGTGCAGGATGATCAAACGCTGTAAAATGGATTGACAAGACAAATGGATGGGTTCTCCAACTTCCTCCCACAGTTCAAAACATGACTGCTAATTTAAACTACCCTTGGTATTGACGATGGTGTATGCATGGTTGTCTGTCTTCTGTTTTTCTGTGATGAAGTGACAACCTGTCCAATGACAACTAGAGATAGACACCAGCCCCCCTAATGCCTCCTGATAAGTGGGCATTCATGGCTCAGAGTAATGGATAGGTAAGTATACATCTAAATAATCCAAGCAACAGAAAGTTGCTGCTTTCTTTTAGGAGCGGTTCCACTTCTCCTGACATTCTCTGTAAGCTCAGAGTTTTGAAGGTGTTAGCTTAGCAGTGAAAGACCATATCTATGGAGAAAAGATCCAGAATGATCATATAGTAGCTGAAAGAGTTGCATAACAAAGCTCTGACATGGAACATTTCTTAAACACACTTCATTCAGAGGCAAATAGTAATCATCATCACAAAAAATTTCTTCTTCCCCAATCCTGAATTCCTCCCAGAATGCCTTTAGAAAGTTCTAATGTCTACCTGGATGTTTCCCTGTTACACTCTGATTTATCTATTTTCTGGCAATAGTGGCCTTTATTTGACAGTAATCTGACAGAAAGTGGGCGAAGAGAAGCACATGTGGCAAAGCAACTGAGGACGGGAGTCGAACTCAGGACTTCCACGATGAGGTCTGTAGCCTCTGTACACGGGCCTCCGTTCTAACCACTACAACACACAACACCTCCTGATTTACTTTCTAGTTTCGTAATCTCCGCTTTCAGTTGTTTCATCTGTAGCTATCCTGTTGGGATTATCTGGCAGCGCTCCATTTTAAATGCGTCCGGTTCTGATCAGGCAAGTGTGAGTGGACACGCTTGCGGACGACTGCTCAAACCTGACGTTAAAATCCCAACAGATTTCTGTTCAGATCTTCTCTACATACAACTTAACAAGCTAACAATTTTAGTGATCCGTTATCAACATAGATCAGATTCACATTATTCACAAGTAGGGTTTGAGAAACATACCTCCAATGAGAGCGTTGTCCGAGGCCAATATAACAAATGTACATTCAGGCAGAAATGCCCGACTAACCAACTGAGAGTAATTGAGGCTGCGTCAGACCGGAAATAGGTCTGCCGAGTTGCGTAATGCAGGAGCCTGCGGGGTTGATGAACAATGAGATCAGTTGAGTGTGTAGTGCAACAAAGTGAAAACTTCACAATAAGTGCTAGAGTTTTATTAAAGAGCTGTGTCTGCAGCTGCGGTGTACTGAAAGACTCTTAAATACACACACACACACCCACACACACACACATACATGAGCACATTCAGAGTTAGCTGTCTTTCTGAAAACACTCAAAGTACCTTGCAACAATATTGAAGCTTATTGAACATTTTAGGACCGGAATTTTTGTGATAGACCGAGAAAATTCAACTCTTCTTCTTCTTTTTTTTTTTTTTTTTTACAAAACATCTGAAAAGTGAAGCATGAATTAGTATTTAACCCCCTAGAGATAATTTCTACAATCGCATATTGGTACAATTACAGCTATAAGTCTCTTAAGGCGTATTTCTAGTTTTGCACATCTAGAGACTGAAATGTCTACAACATTACTCAAACTCAGCCAGACTGGACAGAGGACATCAGTAAATATTGATGCCCCACATCATGTCAGAGATTCGTAACTGAATTTAGGTCTTTACTTTGACTGGACCCTTCCAAGACACGAATATGTTATGATCTAAATCAACGTTTCTCAGCTCGGCTCTTCTGGTTTCATTCCAGGATCTTCTATTCACTTCCATCCATCTTCCAGTCAACCACCAGATTCGCTTTCCCCCGCTTAAGAAAAGACTCTCCAGAGCACGATACCGCCAGCAGAGTTTAGATCCAACCATCAAGCAAAAATCATTTTGCTTGATGGTTGGGCTTCCATCAAGCTTCTGTGGCGCGTTTTAATAAGCCTGCAATTCATCCAGCACAGAGAAAAACAATTATGGTCTAAATAGAGTATAAAGTACGGTGCAGAAGTTCCTTAGACTGTGCACAGTGCTCCGCTCCTATCAATCACACGTCCCAGATGAGTTGCACTTGACTCACCCTACTGTTACAACAAGCGACAAGACGGAGCTGAAAAACGTTAAGCAAAAGCTAAAAAGAACTTACACTGGTTACTCAAATTATGCTCTGAAAAGGACAGCAGTAAAAGCTTAATTAAAATAATATGTTGAGTTGATGAGGCCCTCACAAGTTCCTAAACATACAACACAGAATTATAATGAGGGGAAGCAGAGTCAAGGAGCAAAATACAAATATGGCTAAAAGCTAAAACGCTACGTATTAAAGTAAAACGAATAATGCCATTTCCACGCAACCAGAACTTTAAGTCTCCAGAGCTGGTCCGTCTCCTTGGATCATATTGATTTTGCACATACAAGAGGATAAACTAATTAGTCAAACACCCACAGCTGTTCCCTATACCGCAGCTTCACCCTGTTGCACCTCTCCATCTATTCCCATAGAGCGTGTTAGAATAACACACTCACACGCAAAGGGAGGGAACGACGCTTTCATCAGGGCCAAACTACCAAGCTGCATACTTCCTGTTTCTGACAGCTCAGAGCGTGCCACGCTATCTACGTCCTACACACACACACACACGCACACACACACCCACACACACACACACACACACACACACACACACCAGCTAACGCAGGAAGAGCTGACAGCAATCTGCAGTCAGCACTGAAAGACACAGAGTGAGACAGTTGTGCAGCAGTTTGTGAGGCTTCACTAATTATTCACTCAAGTTGAATAATAGGGGAAATAAAAACCTCACATGGTTACAGAGTTAGGCTGAAGATAAAGAAATTTAAATGAAAATTAAATAAAAGGAGAGAAGGAGAAGAACTGACTTTAACCTGAGGAGCAAGGGGACAGAAAATATATATATATATATTGGAGGAAGCACAGCCAAAAGAGCAAATGGGAGGGGCTGGGGACTTGAGTCATGTGGAGAGGAGGAGGAGGAAGAGGAGGGAAAGAAAAAAATTAGATGGGGAGGAGTGACATCAAGTGCAGGAGGGAAGAGAGAAACTGCAGCTAGTTCAGCATCGTGACGGAAAAGCAGAAGAAGAGGGAGAAGGATTAACAGAGGAGGGAGTTGCTTTTCCTCATCAGCACCTGATTTATACACCTGAGCCACACACACACACACATGGACTAATGATACTGCTGAATGGACCTGCCGCATTCACCTCCACTCTTCCAGCTGTGGACATTTGAGACTCACCCCTGTGGACAGACATGCAGTTCTTCTATGTGGTAAGAGACATCTGCTAATTTTGTGTTAGATGACAGTGGATGCATCACAGGGATTCTGAAAAAAGAAACTCTTTCCAGGGTGTTACAAAATAAATAATTGAAAAATGCATAAAAAGATGTTTTTTAAAAAACCCTCAGGGTTAAAAGTTGAGACACGAGCTATTAACATATATTATAAGATAGTCATAACTTTCAAACCTTCTTTAACTATAAAGGCTGCACAGCTTTGGTTTTCATTCATCATCGTCCGTCGGAAAACTAGAAGCACATTGTGAAAGCTAAACATGTGTGAGGGGAAAATAAAAAATAAACAAACAAAAAAAAAGAATAAGCCAGGCGTACGGTTTAAAAAAAAAAAAGTGGAAACAAAAGTGAAGTGTTGCCTGAAACGGTGAGAAAAGCAGACTATCTTCTTAACCCACAAAAAATGAGAAGTGATTTGTCTTTATATATACTTGAGTGCATTATTTTTAAACTTGTGATTCTGCTCTACTTCCTCTGGTGAATAAAAACCCTCTACATCAGCTGTTCAGACCTTTGACATGTGGTGCTGTACTCACCCTGCGGTCTGCTGAAGCTCGCTGTGATGTGAGGAAACTCGGCTCATCTTCAGCTGCCGCTTGTTTTATCGAAAGGAAACTCTGGGGTGGCAGCGGACGCTTAAAGGCCGCATGTGTCTTCAACTTGTCCATGAATCTTCATGGACAAGTTCATAGGTAGCCCAGTCAGCCCTTCTCCCTCCCCCCCTCCAGCTTTTACGTAACATTTTAGTGTCTTGACTAGCTCAGTGTCAAAGGTTTGTCCGACTGCGATAAACACCAGCCGGCCCCCGCGCCGCCTGATTTACGGCATTAGCGTCTGGCTGATGGATGCATTATGCTGGAGCATTTTGTAAATAAAATAACGAATATTCCCCTCCAAGGAGAAGGCGGCGAACAAACCCGGACCTTCGAGCTGTTGCAGACATTTTCAAGAGAAAGCGAATGTTGCCCCTTGTCTGAATGAAAATGCAGAATGTTGTAGTGTGTTAAAGTCTCCAGCTTTGGCCTGGAGACTACTGCCTTTTACCCCGAGCTGTTTCCCGCCGTGCTCCCGTAGTAGTAGTATTTTCCCGTAAAATTTCCCGTATTATAATAGTTACGTCGCCAATAATATAAAAGTATTTTTGAATTGGATTGAAGCTCCAAACTTCGCTTTTGCATTACTGTCCTTCCATCAAATTTCCCATATTCTCCAATCCAAAACTTGACAGATCAATTGCCCTTAGGTGTCCCTTGTGTGTGTGACTGGTTGTTAGTCCTGTGCGTCTTTTTGTTGTCCTGACTGCCGACCTGTCCACTGCCTGTTGCCCCATGACAGCTAGAGATAAGACACCGGCTTGTGCCAGATGCCGAGATAAGCGTAGATGAAAAGAAACGGTATGTGTGAAGTTTGCATGTTCTCTCTATGCATGTGTGGGGTTTTCCCCATGTACTCTGGTTGCATCCCACTGTAAAAACATGATCAAAATGATGACAGCCACACCTGTTGCACAGACTCACCATTCATTGCCCAAGGCTGTGGAGAGTCTGACTCCAGTTGGCTTTTTCTCCGGGCTAATGTGGTTTTGTTCAGCTTGGCTCAGTGTGGACGTCTCTGGGATTTACCCCTGAAGTAAATCCGGTGAAATGCCTCTCCAAAGTGGTAGTTCAGGAGAGGAAATAAAGAACGATTGGCCATGCTTAGTATTTTCAGCAATATTTCAAAAGGCCTGACCAGTTTTGACAAACTGGGGAACCAAACACGGCCTGAACGGCAGCCTCAATCAAACCGAATCCCCAACTGGATAACAGCAGGTGTGAAAATGTCATGTCTGTTTTAGGAAGGTTTTAAACACTTTTAGATAAAAATACATCTTATGTTAATCTACACATTATGTGAGCATTGTTACATATCATTTAAGGACACAAAGGAAAAAAGTGAGCCTTTTTTTAGAAATACTTTTTTCCTCTTGAATATAATTGTAATAATACATTTTCCACCTAAATGGTGAATACACCATTGATTTATTAATTTATGAATTTGTTAATCATACCACATATTGACAACTGCTTTTAGTGACCGTCACTAAAAGTAGAGCATAGCAACCATGAATAACATTTTGTTTTCTCGATTAACAGAAATTACATATTTTGCGAAAAGTTAATGTTGGCAGTGAATTTCAGAAACGTTGTCCTTTTGACAGAGAAAACATTTAAGATGTTTTACATGATAGAACTATATTTACTACTAAGACCTGCTGAAAGGTAGAAGAGGAAGAATATTTATACATACACCCCTGGAAAATATGAGTAAAATGCCCTCAAATACAATGTAATTATGGATACCATATTTCTTCCTACACTTTAATGCAAATTTATTGAGTTTGGTTAATTCTTAGAGTCGTTTCAACATGTCTGCCTTAGTTTCATGTCATGTTCACTTGTCTTTCCCATATTTAAAAGTGTCTAAGGAAAATGGATCGTGGCGTAAAATCAGAAAAATTAACTCATGGATTACTAATTAAACATTTCTAAAAAAAATAAAATAAAATAAATAAATAAGAACTTTCACTGGTTGAGGAAAAAACCTTAATAGAAATTGATCCTCCCTCCCCATTGATGACGCCAATGGGTCTGTTTTGGGTAATTTTGCTATAATCTATATTTCTCAACATAGATTTGTGTTCAGCTTTGAATAAATGTCCTCAGTTAAGAGATCGGATTTTTCTAAAATGTCCTAAGTGTGAGAATGTGTTATTTCAATAAACTATACATTTATTTTAACTTTTATTACACTTTGTTTTTGTAAGGGATACAAAAAAAACAGCAGGTGTTAAAAAATATTACAGTGGAAAAATCTGCAAAACGTAAATTTAAAAAAAAGATCATTGCCAAGCAAATTATTGAAAATTAATTATGTTATATCAGACCATCAAGCTATAAAACAAGGATTACAATGCCGTCTCTGTATCTCTGTGTTTCTTCCACTCCTTTTTAACAACACTTTGAAAGCAGTTGGAAGTGGACTAAACCAGCACAGTTGTTCAAAACAAAACAGCTTTCTATTTTCTGCTTCATATAAGAAGGTCCAGATGGTCGTCCTCCTGCTTGGCCCAGGAGACTCGTTCTCCTTTAGCCAGTCTAACACATTAAGCATGTGCAGACAGTTCCTGCACTTTATCTGCAGTTGCTGTTCACGCTTGCAGCTCGTAGTTGTTGGGGATCGCGTGGCTGTAACTCTGATATCTGGAAATGCAAAGGAAGTGGTGCGTGTTGGCATCGGCTTGGAGTGGGCAGAACGGTAAAATAACGGAAGAATGATGAGGACCGTTCTCATGCCGATGACGACGTTTAATGTAATCTCATATATTATGGATGAGGGAATGGAAGGCAACATTAACAGGAAAGCAGAATCTTTCCAGGCGGATGGATCCTCAAAGTAATTTTTTACCTAGAAGAAAATTTGCAATAACGTCTTTAAAAATTCCCCCTGAGGGATCTTCCAGGCATTTTACTCAAGAGATATCTGGGAAACCCCTAGAGACAGGCAGAATGAATCTTGTATATGTATATAAGATTGACATTCTAACTATCAAATAGTATGTTTGTCCTCATTTTGCCACTATAACCTGTGGAGTAGTGGGTTCTAGTCGAACTCCGCAAGTGTGGTGAGGCACCTGACTCGACGAGGTCCTGTCAGTCCTGTGATATGTGAGCTGAAGTCTCCATCAATTGGACTTGATGGTTGAACAGGATAAGATCTGCGGAATACCTCAAAACTTCTTGTTCTCTTTAAAGTTTTTGCCTTGTGGCAGGTAGCATTTTACTGGTGAAACAGAGCAAAGCTGCCACTCTGTCTGGTCTACGGTCTACACTTTAACTTCCTTGGAGCAACTTGATGAACACTGACCATTGTGGACTGGGAAGAGCTGAGGTTTTGGAGATGATCCAACCATGTATCCATCACAACTTCGCTCTCAATGTGGACACATCTTGTGGCTCATGAAGAATCAGGTCAATGAAAAGTTTTCCCCATGAGCAGATGTTTTTCCTCAGGGTCTTCATTGTCTAGTCTCCATCATCTGCCTTTGACAACTATTGGTGAGCACTCAGCTGGCACTCTATCATTTCTTTTAACAAAATCAGTGCTCTAACTCTCCAGCAATTGACAGTATTGTTTTCTATGGACAAAGATGCACTAAATTTCCGTCAGTGTTGACGGCACTGAAGAAAACACTCGTTTAGAAGAATCGATCGTCTTAAAACAGCAGCAATTATCTGTGCCCCTAATAATAAGTGTGGTTTTCCAGAGATTTCCTGAACTCGCGTTGAGATTTACACCGCAGAAAACTGCGACTGGTTTTAATGTTCTTTTACACAAAGATCCCAAGAATCCATTCCTGGCTTTGTATCCACTTAGCATTCTTGCAAGTTTTTTCATATCATGTAGAAAAAAACAGACATTCCTGCTTAAAAATGTTTGTTCTTTTTGATCCATGATTGTTTATTTTTTAATTGGTTTCACATCCAACTTTGAAATAAATACTTATCTTTGCATTACAAATTGGCTAGCTAAAGCTAATCCCTACATAAATAAACTACTGAATGAAATGAAGTCTTGTGCAGTGTTACTTGTAAACTTTTTTTCACAGCAAGACCAAAATTTGGAGTCCAGAAACGTTTGGACAGGACTTTGCTAGCACATCGATATTTCCTCTCTATGAGAAAGGCAGGAGTTCAACATGCTGCGCTGTAGCACAAAGGGCACAAAAAACAGTTTAAGATGCTCTAAGTTGGCAGCCGCTGTAGATTTATGAAGTGCGTGTAATGATGCAGAAGACTGCCCTGCCATCTGCGCTGGAGCACCGGTTGGCCTCGACTTACACAATCAACTGCAGCTAAATCTTAAACTTTGTTGGCGCTCCATTCACTTTCCGTCTCCCCTTCTCCTTCCTCTCCAGCATTATCAGACAGCTGCATCGCTTTATTCCCAGATAATATTTCTGCTTCGGCCCATCTGTCATCAGGTCTCCGTCTCCGTCTGCTCGGGGTGTTTTAGAGTCCGCCGCCTCGCTCTGCCCTGCTTTGGCGCAGCCTGCAGGACCCAGTCGTATTTCACGCTTGTCTTTTTTCTTTGATTTGTGGGCGCGTCTCTGGCACGTTGATGTCTACCAGTAGATCCCGTTTAAGTAGGTGGAGATTTGCCCAACGTGAGTGATGGCGTTGCCGTCCCACGGGTGTTCTTCACTTGGGACTCGCTGTGAAGCAACAAATGGAGTTTTTGTTAAATTTGACTTAGGTTTTACAATTGATCTGCTGAAGATGGAAAAGCTTTCTTACCTCATCAGAAGTCATAGTTGGAGATGAATTTTACTGAAGGGAATTCGATTACAGTTTCAAGCGAGGCTTGGAGCCTCAACAGGCCTCACTCCGGAGCTCACGTCAGATATTGAATGTCTATTAACGGGACCACCGTGCATTCTACACAGGTGGTCCTCATGGAGGAATAACCTTCAAGACAAGGAGTTTGTCAGGTGCTCAACAGTAAAACTAATTTAGCTTTTTTAGTTTCTTAATCTCTAGTTCTTGAAACAGACCTGTCAAAGACCAGTGCTTAGTCCATTGGAAAAGCTTTGGGAAGATTTACAGGGTTGCTAGCATCCATCGATAAGCAGCTGATGTAGTTATGCCTCGAGGCTTGATGTGCCAAAACAGACACGCCTAAAAAAAAAAAGCTTCTACCAGCAAAAACCACAGGAAAAAAGCAAATTGAAAAAAAAAAAAACCACGCATAAATCTGTTAAACTGCTTAAACTATGTGCTGTGTGGTAAAGACCTGGTTAGCACACATCCTCAGTGGAGCCCTAAGGAGACTTCGTCTTCGCTGTAATGTCTGATCGACGGTGACATGATTTTACTTATGGTGTTTGTCTGACGTAAGTTTTTCAGGTTCAGGAAAAACTATTTAAATACCAGAAAAGGCCCAGAATAAATAAAAAAATGTAATTTGTAAATGTCAATTTCAATTATGGAAATCATTTCTATGGCTTTGGAACTTCAACAAACTACAGAGTATAGTCTTTATCTACAAACGGAGAAAGCATTTCCCAATGGTGAGACTGCCCTGCCGAAATTACTCTAAGAGGAGTAAAAGACGACAAAGCTTTTCGCACATTGTACGCAGTTTTCCAAATCCAGCTAGCATGGCTCCGACCAGTTGGAGTAGTCAAAGTAATTACTCATGTATTTTTTTGTCTTACATGCAATTTTTTTTTAATCATTTGAAACATTCAAGTGTGACAACAAAAACAACAAACAAAAAAAAAACTTTTGTGTTGAAATGCATCTCATGAAGGCAGATGGAAATGAACCTCGGTTGGTGTGAGAGACATAAAACAAACCCGCTGCTGCTTCATGCTTTCAGTGACTCATGCTTCGGCTATCTGATCCCGGTCTCAGCTTGTTTTAAATGAATTAATGAATGTCACTTTGGTCTTCTTCAGAGAAATCTTTTAATATATATACAGTACATATATAAATAAAAAGTTCCTATCCTTTCACAGATCAAACAAAGTTGTTGAACTTTAGCATAAACGTGAGTTAGTTTTGTTTCCCGTTCGGTTCCTTCGGCTGACTGGAAGAAACAGAGCTGGTGATTGTGGTTTAACCTTCCCATTGTGCGCAGCATTGCACTGGGTGCCTTTAGGGTGTCTTCATAAACAATCTAATCTCTCATCAGCCTGCTTGCAGTTACATAACCCAAATAAGACGGGTCACTTCCAGGCTCAAGCTTACTCTTCCCCAATCATCCTGTTGATCATTTATTGCCGCTGACTCTCGTAGAGGACTTTTTGATCAGTGTTACTTCACTCAGCGCAGCGTCAACACACCGCCATTTCCACTTAATTTAATAGATTAATGGAGTGAGTTTGTTCTTTGGAGAAAACTCGGACTGGAATGTTTTGATGCAGAGTTAATTTATTTTATGCTAAACAACATCTGGTTGTACTTTTCGACTGAAACCTGATATCAGTCCCAAATGGGGAGAAAACTATGTGACGGGTCTCCTCTCTAAATCATATCAGGGCTGTGCTTTATTTTCTTGGAGGATGTTGAGGAAAGTGTGCAGTATACATTAAATTTAAACCCACTGGATTTTCTTTAAGACATATAAAAAAATTACAATATTTTTTCATTCGTTGTAGTATAAACTGTTGGTTATTTTTTAACTGTTTAGGTCGTCTGGTCAGACTCAAAGATGTAGAACAAATGAGTAAAATTTCTCAGCATAGGTGCAAGCAGACTTAACCTATGAACCCTAACTTCACTCTATGCCCCAACACAGGGTTGCCCAAAGTCGGTCCTCGAGGGCCAGCATCCTGCATGTTTTAGTTCTCTCCCTGGTTTAACGCACCTGGATCAAATAATGGCTCGTTAGAAGGCCTAAGAAGAACACTGACATGTAAACGTGCAGGATGCCGGCCCTCGAGGACCGATTTTGGGCACCCCTGCAACACCTACCCCCTTCATTTTGTGTTCATGTAACAGGTGCATGGATATTTTTTTATGTCTGACCAACATTTTCTGTGTTACTTTGTTTTCATTATCCTACTACAAAAACCCTCAGAACAAACCATATCCATTTATCTGGCATATCAGGTCCTAGAACGTAATCAAACCGTCAATGACTTGAAGAGTTAATGAATCAATGCACTCTAACAAGGTTCTCAGGGATTTTGGAGGTGAAATTGGCCCACAGGCTCATAGAGCCTCCTCCATACCTCAGCATAGGGAATGAGCAGATTTCCTAATTGGGCTACATATTACATGAAATTGTGCAATTTTTGTTCAGAATTGCAATTCAGTTAACCCACATTTTACACTTTTTCCTATTATTGCAGTGATGCCACTACTTTATTTTAAGACAGATAGATTTTTTCTTAGTTTCAGAATGTCTTCACTTAGTTAATGTCAACAATCTCATATTCTGGTGGGCGTGTGTGTGCGTGTGTGTGTGTGTGTGTGTGTGTGTGTGTGTGTGTGTGTGTGTGTGTGTGTGTGTGTGTGTGTGTCTCTGTCCTGTTAAGAGTTATGACAGAAAAACCACACAATTCCCAATACTCGAGCATGTTTTGTTTCCGTAATCTGGGAGCAGGAAAGAATCGACTGGAAACAATTCTCTTCTGTTTTCCCTCCTGCTTTTCTACCTTTGAAAAATGAAGTGAATGCAAAAACAAAAAAGTAGAGAAAAAACAACAACCTCCTGCTTTGTTTACATCTTACATGACAGGCTTTCGGTTTTCAAGTCCGTCCACATGTTCCCGTCTTTGTATGAAAGTGTGCGTTTGTCAAATACGGCGGCACTCTGTGTCCTGACATGTGATGGATCTTCGTCTGGTCAACCGCAACCTCAAGCATCTGGTTGACTCGCAGGCGCCTGCCACTGCTGGAGGATCACTCCGCGCCTCCGCTCATGCGGCAGAGTGTCTCTGGTCCTGCGTCTCGCTGTCGAACATCCCGCTCTGACGGCCGAGTCACGAGCTTTACCAGGAGATAATAAATCCTTTAGGATGAAGCGAGAAAGCCGAGGGACTCAGGAGGTTTTTACGGACATGAGCTCATGTCTGTTGGTAATTTGTCAGTGTATGGTGGGAACAGGTTTAAAAGGTATTCTGACGTTTGTTCATCAGCGCTTGGCAGCTGCTGTTGTCTACAAAAAGCCGTAGATCATACAAGAAAATGGATGAAAGAGACGCAGAAACACTGGCCAAGTAGAACATCTCTGGCTTCAGGAAATTCAAAAAACATACGTCAGTCATTAGTATTATTAAAACTATGATCCTTCTATAACCCTTTTGTATTTTTGTAGAGATATAGTGTGCTCTCTTGAAAGTACTAATGGCATTTTATTTTTTTGCCACTTTATGTTACAAAGCAGATCCAGATGTTAAAGCCTTAATTTACTCCCTCTAAATTCAACATCCAGTTCACAATTAAAGCCAATGACATTCAGGACAAATTTCATGTGTCCTGTTGATTGAAGAGGATGTGGAGTGACACACAATTGTGTCTATGCAGTCCCACAGTTGATCGTATCACAGCAGAAACCAAGCAATAAAGTGACCAGATTGTGGCAAATCCTAAATTGGGGGCAATGTTGAGTGTCCCAACACGTTCTGAGGTCTCCATTATTTAGAAATGGAAGACGTTTGGTACCAACAGAGTTTTGTTTAGATCTCTTTGTCCAACTAAAGAACAGTCAGGGAAGAAGGCCCAGATCCCAAACCCAGACAATGTAAACAGTATAGCTTTTTAGACTGAGAATACGTTGGAACCTACCAGAGTGAGCTTTGGTTGAAAGGTGGTTTGGGTTGAACAAATTCAACAATCCAAGCCTGAATTTTTAGCGTCTTTGTTTAGAACATCATGGGTTAAAAAAATGGTCACAAAATTAAACACAAAAAAGACTGCCGTCGATGGCATTTAGAGGGTTGAATAGTTACCTTGGTGACTCTGCCACGCGAAGTGAAGCCAAAGGATGGATGAGTTTTCCCAACTCTCAGCATCTTGCCAAGATAATGAACCTTACAGTCCAAACAAAAATAAATGACACCCTCTAAAACTGAAGGGTTTTAAGAATTTTGCACTTCATGCAAGAACTGACGCTTTTTTCGACATGCATGCACACCATTGTACTTGGGCCATTTCACCATGGTGTTTGTGATTTTGATAGGCCAAAGCTGGCTTAGTTACCCAGCAATTTAAAGACAATACTAGTTCTTTTTTGTTGTTGTTCCTTGGTGCAGGCAGAAACTTGCCTTGATGAAAAATGCACTGCATTTTATCTCCCCTAGCACTTTGTGTATTTTCTTTAGCTGTATGGAGGACAAATGTAACTTACAATTTCACTATTTCTATGAATTTCAAGGAAAACTTCTCCACTGTCCTAGAAAAAAGATTAGAATGTTTTAGCTTAGTAAAAGCTGTTTTTTGACATTCAACCCCCCTTGCCCCCGACACTGTTTTCTATTTTCAAAAAAAGCACACATGCCTTTCAAATGAACATTATTTACTATGGCAGCATCTGTTTAGATTGTGCCTCATGCTGCTTCTATTTATAACATTGAGCAGCTTCAGCGGGTTAAGAAGATTTCCTCGTACGTTTTGCCTTCCAAGTTGATGTTTTCTGCTCATAAATCCGCTTCTTAACGTTGTCGTGGTTTTGTTATACAAGTCGTGGGCAAGCTGTCAAATGTGAGTAGTTAATGGGGCTGAGGCAATCCAGGAACGAAGAGTCAGATACAGATTTGGTTTTGGGGTGATAAATGATATTGTTTATTTATGTTAAAAAATGTTCTGAGGGTACCTCAGATTTGTAAGCGAATTCTGATAGTAAAAGCCGTTATGGTCGCATTAACATGAGAGTTGTGACTTTTCAAAGTCAGTTTTAGAGATACAGGATTCCTCATGACTGAGATTTGAAAGTCTCAGTTGACATTTTGCACATTTCCCCTCTATTCCCTGTAGACAGCCCCCTCCCATCCTCTTAGTGCCCACCAACAAACTCAACTTTTATTCTAAGACTTTGTGCAATTCTGTAAAGATTTTACTACAGCTGGTAGACAACAACCGAAACTCATCTATACGTATTACATCCATAAAAACAGTTTGTTGTGCAATTCAATCCATTCAATTTAGCCTTTTTTGTCTTGTTTCTGCTAGTGTGTTATGAACTAAATATTGTCCAATTTCATAACATTTTGGCTCTATGTTTGCCTGTCCATGTGTAAAAATAATGACTCGGACTCCAGGAGATTTCAAGTTTGGTGATCCTGGAAAATGTCTGCACCATCAGGGAAGATAAAAATCTTCTGATGGATATGTTCTTCTTCTTGCTCATCATTCCAAAGTCCAGTCCTCATACTTGCTATCTAGCTAAACATTGATGTAAAAGGTTAATCTCAGTAATTAATGGTGGTTTTCATAAATTCATCGAGCTGTTTTATCCCAAAACCTTGACAATTTGTGGATGAAAATGTTTACCTCTAACTCCATTGCTCAGACACTTTTTTTCATAGCAATTCAAACGCTCGACTCCTGCCATCCTTCTAAGTTTAATCAAGTGGATGACATTTTGTTTTGGCTGGACAAACTTTGGCAGTCTTCTCTTAGATACTGGCTCCATTTTTGAGTGGCAGCAGCCGGTTTAAATGTATTTTTATTTCTAATCGTTGCCCTCAGTAAAGCCAAGCACGGACAACTTGGCTGGTTTTGGGTTCTGCATCATGACTGTTTGCTGAGGAAATTTTTCAGTCTTGAACAGCCATCCAGATATCACAGGAGGAGCAATAACTGTAACTCAAAGTCAATGGGCTTTTACATAATACAGTTACGTATATAAACATAGTGAAATGTGTTCAGCAGGTTTTGTGTGCCTAAGCCACGCTATGAATTTATTCAGACATGTTTGCCTTAACTGGGATTTTAATTGGTCGTTGTCGAAGATTCACAAGGATTTAAGAGCTTTTCCTGATGTCTTATAAGGCTTATAGTTAAAAAAAAAAAGCAGACAAATAAGCTCCTTCACATCTTAAGATTTACAAGGGGATTTGTTAACAAACCAAACATGTATTGTGTCTGTACATGTCCTCCTAATACTTGAGTTTGTTTTTTTTGTCCACTCGCCTCACATTTTTTCAGCTTTTCTTTTTTCAGTTCATTTCTGCATCTTTTTATGCATTCTAAAACATTTATTTTACATGAGCTCGTTGCATCTCAAACAGACAGCTTCACATATTTAATCTGTGTTAACATTCAAAATTCTCTCTCTTTTTTTTGAGCTCCTTGAATATTCCCTTTTTTTTTTCACTTTCCATGAATCGGGCTGAATAGCAGCTAGCTTCAGCCCTGGTTATTATCATTGTCATCATAAATTAAACAAAGTTACAAAAGCAGGCCTCGGATCAAAGGTGGAAACAATGAAGACCTCACATGAACCTAAGGCGAGTAAACGCAGAAAACTAAATGTATGGCCACGCATGTTCATGCTACACTACACATAGGCTAACAGCAAACAGATGCTGATTGTTGCGTGGTTTCTCCGTCCTGTGTTGCGTCTTCAGGGTGAGGAGTGAAGTAAAGATGTGAGTCTGTTTAATTGGGAGAGAATGAGCAGAGGGGCTTAAGGTAAGTTGCTCCTTTTTATGTCAAGGAATAGCCAGCGGTGTGTTTTCAAGTTTGAAAGCTAATTAAAACGAGCTAGCTAACTAGCTAGCTCAAGAAGAGCTAGAAGAAGAAACTCCAAATGTGTGTTGAGCTAAATGCTAGCATGCTACTGTGATCAGTATTTGTTTACTTTTTATTTTTGTCACTTTATACATTTCAAGCGGTCTTCATCCATTTACTGAAATGGTGGGAAAAAAGGGCAAATTTTCAACATAAGCTCTGAGGTTCTATAAGCAGCTTCTTTATCCTTTTTTTTTTCTTCTCCATATTGCAACATGTACGCCACAGCTCATCGGCTGTTGCTTAGATACAATCAGCTTTTACCAAGAAAACACAGATTTGCACCAAATCCAAGATTCAGACAAAAAAAAAACCCTCTTAAAACTGAGTTTGAGCATTGAGTCAAATGGCATTTTGCCAGATGTCGACGTCTGTGACAGAGCATGTGACATCAATTCCTTAAAAAACGGCATCTGACGAAAATAATAGACCAAAAACTATTAATTTAAAGGAGATGATCTTAAAATACTTTGTGGATGAACGCATTTTAAGTGATCTGAAGCTGCAACTTGAATAAAAGTATATTTTTAGACACTATTTAAAATAATGAATCTATTTGTACAACTATTAACTTGTGAGAGACAAGCCAGACAAACAAAAACACAATCTACTGAGGTTTTGGGAATATCATTAAATTAATTTTAGCCTGCTTCTCTTTTTTTGTCTTTTTTTATGGAATTCAGGCCCAAGTTCCAAGTTATTTCAAGTGTACTAAGGTATTTGTACTAGAAAATAGACCAAGAATGCTTTGTAAGATTTTGCGTTTTTGGCGTGGAGTACACAATACTGCAGATAGTACAGGTGCAGAAATGCTGTAAATTATTCTACTGGCCTCAGACTTTACTCGATTTCCTTTTTGACAACAAGTCAGAGTTGCTACCATTGACGCAAAGAGAAGTTTACATGTTCAAGTATTTTATCCAGATATCTTTCATGTGTGCATCCAAGTACCTATCAGAAAGCAGCACAGAAGCCAACCTTATCAGCGTTTCTTTTTTTTTGTTGTGAAAAACCCTTGACATAACAAATTTAGGAAGGAAGAGGATCTGAAGAGATAGCGTTGGTGCACTGAAGCCTTGAATAGTACCATGTGGTTATGCACTACAGCATGCGACAAGATGGAGAATCACAAGTATGTCCTCAATGCTGAAAACCTGATTCCTTGCCTCTAAAGGAACAAGAGATTCTTGGAAATACCTAAACCAAGTTGTAGCCATTCGCCGTATCAATTTCTTTGGGAAGCATTTGATGAAGATGCTCAGAAACTACATTTAAAAAAGTGTTTTATCAGTTTAGCTCATGTGACTTATGTGTACTTGTTTAATGGTGGATTATTCTCTCTTGGGTTTTAAGGTTTCATCTGTTGACAAGTTAATTCCCCTTCCTGTGACGGGTGTTTGGTCGAGCAGAATAGAGAAGAGGAATGGGGACGATTACATTACTCAGGTTGATGACAACTGTGTGGCATTAAAAGCTTACAAAGAGTTGTAAGATAAGAACAATAAAGGTGGAGTTTATTGGCTTCTGGTTGTTGAAATCAGGGCAGATATAAAAGTCTAAAGTCTCCACAGCCAATGACAGAAAAATTGACCTTTCACCATTACACATTTATAAGTCCTCTTGTGCACATCATAGTAGATTTTAAAAAAAACAACCATAATACAAATAAAAAAACACTTACCTAAATGTATACTTTTGGATGGATGGACATTTTGTTTCAAGAAAACCAACCCGGTATGTTATCTGAACTTCAGAGTACTCCAGAATCCATTGTATCCGACTGTACTTTTTTTTTTTTTTTTTTGTCTTTTTCCATTGCATAGTACTAGAAAAAACATTCATGTACCCGCAAGAAATTTTCTGACTCGGCACATTTTTGGCGGAACTAAAGACTCTCCCAGGAAGACTAAAATTTATTCAGCACATGTGTTTTTGTAGACTCTAAATAGATGCTCTGAAAGTAGGACAGCAAGAGAAGAATGGGAATTCTGAATTAGAGCTTGGATATATTCACCCTATTTCAATTTATGTGGCACAAATATTGCCATGAAGGTCACGTGTGAGACCATCACAAAATAGGAGAAATGTTGGAGAAACCGCTGACAGGACAGTGAGACAAGGACGCCAGTCGGAGCTGAAGGGGAAAGCGATGGACGACTTGTTAGTGGCTGCAAAATCCCAAAGTTACAATGAAATTGTCTATTTTAAAGCATACAGACCGTAATCCAGATGTTAATCTATTGGAAAAAATGTATGTACTTTTACTTGACTTGGTCAAAATTGCAAAGAAGGATGCAGAACGTCAGTCTCTGTGTTTAAAAAGCTGGTTGGTATTGTCACTGTAGTGAAATG
The DNA here is from genome assembly GCF_002775205.1 of Xiphophorus maculatus. Taxonomy (NCBI): domain Eukaryota; kingdom Metazoa; phylum Chordata; class Actinopteri; order Cyprinodontiformes; family Poeciliidae; genus Xiphophorus; species Xiphophorus maculatus. The sequence continues at coordinate 7,987,649 of NC_036456.1, forward strand.
GGATTCTACAACAAGCAAGGAGTCACAAAAGTTTAATATAAATACATGCAACATTTTTTGATTTTCATTTGTAAAATATTTCAAAAACCATGTGTCAATGTTCCTTCCAGTACAAAATGTAATATTTTTAAATACAATTAAATTGGCTTTGAATTACGGCCACAGAAACAATTGGCTTACATTATAACATTTTGAATTTGTTTTGGAAAAAGTGATTAAAAATGGCAAAAAAGGAAGTACTGATAGGGAGCTCTCAGTGATAAAGACTGACAAAATCCTACTGACCAGACATCATGGGAAGCAGCAGTCTCTTGTTCTAGTTTGAATTTGAATTTGCCCTATTTGCTGCTTTCATCTACAGTTTATACCCCCCAAAATATTGTAGTTTAACACCAGACATTTAGTTTAAGCATTCTGTCTACTGTCCACTCCCTTTTTAAAATCCCTACAGGAAGTTCAAACGGAATCAGTGTTAAGTCACAAGCAATACCGACGTCATCTCAGACCAAACCAAAGAGCAATTTCCTCCCCCAACAGGAAGTTGTTGAATACTTGCCCCGTTCTCGCTGGAGCAAATTACGGCGGGAGGAAGCGCTAGGATGCAGGAGGCTGTCCAACTCTGAGGGTGCTGATGGTCGGGCCGATGGGCGTGGATGTGAATGTCCTGTTTAGAGAGGAGGGACGGGACAGGGACAGAGATGGAAGGGCGCGTTATCGATGCCCTCAGTGAAATCTTGTTTTTTCTGTCCCTGTTGGCATTTCCTCTCCTGCTTTTTCCAAATTCCATTGAGAAACAGATACACACCAAATGCTGACAGGAAGAAAAGCAGTCGAAGACGATGAGTATTGGAAATCAGTCTCACTAGCCGTTGTCCTCATTTACCTGACTGAGTCTAAATTGCAATACAGGCTAATATAGGCTGATGACAAAGTAATATTAGCCTTTTTGTGCTTTTCATGCATTAAAACAAATGCATGAATTATGAATAAATGTTATATACTCTAACTAATTGAGGAAACAATTTGACAGGTCCTCTGTTTCCCATTCAAATCTGGCAAGTTGCTGTAATACTATTGACATGTCAGTAGATGATAACTGAAATCAAAATAATCAATATTTTAAAGAAGATTCTAGCAATGCTAGGTTATTGATTCTAGTAAAACTTAATTCACTCATTGGAGTTTTCACCCGACGGACCCACCGGTGGGTCCGTCGGGTTATCCTGTTCATCGCAGGATTCTTTTACATAGACTATTCACCGAACTCAGATTCAAAACCTCACAGCATTCTGGGAGATGTAGGCACAAGGAAGGCTTTAGTAGCTCTAGCCATAGATATGAATACGTAGACGCCTCATTGAGCGCTGAGTCCTGCGTTACGTCACCGCCATCTTGTATGTGGCAGTAGAGCGAACGGCGCTCCATAAGTCATGTGCTGTGTGGACTTGTTTCAACCGTCTTACAATACAAACTGGATTCATTGGCATTACCTTTCAAAAAATATTCTGCATGAAAGAGCAGAATTACTTGACTTCGCAGCCAGAAACTAGCTTCTAAACAACCGAGAAGTATTTCCTATGTAGCTAAATTGGCCCGAAGTAACCACTGATTGTTAGCGGAGCTAACATTTTCATACTGTGTTTTCTAATGAGAGAGAACTGATGAGAAACTGCTGTTATAAGGGAAGTTTATGTAATGAAATAAAAAATAATTTACTCTGTTAGAATTATTTTCACTCTTTGCTGTCAATAGCAGAGTTGACATATACTGTAATATTTTTTTTTCTCCATAAAAAAGTAAGAAAAATATGTAGTTTAATGTTTGACAATGATTGATTTATCAAAGTCATTATCAAGTGACAATGACTTTTATAAATCAGTCATTTATAAATAATATATATATATAAAAAATAAATACAAGAAAATGTATTTTATTTTCTTGTTTTGAAATGTTAAATGTACATTAAATCACATCAATCAATCACAAATCCGGGCAGAAAAAGAAAAAAATGAAGCCCTTCAACAAGAGCTGGGCAAAGTGAAGACTCACTACAAGGAGCTTCAATCAAAATACGAAGCTGCAGGTGTGGGGACCCTGCAGCTAGACATGCAGCTGTTCTATGAGGAGAAAATCAGGCATGAGCAAAATTGCAATGAAAACCTGAGAGCGGAGAAGGACAATCTCAAAGAACAAATGTCCAAGGAGATCGCCTGCCTGCAGGAAACGGAGAAAAGTCTGCAGAGTGAGCTGGAGCAGATTAAGGTTTCATACCAAGAACTGAACTGGAGGTATGAAACAGATGTTTCTGCACTGAGACAGAAAGCAGAATGCCATCAGTACGAGGTTGACTGTGAAAAAGAATTTAATTTGGAAAGAGCAAAGTATGACCGTCATCAACTCACTCAGATTAGAAAAGAACAATTTGCGTCAAGAGTTCACTTTCCTGCAGCAGCAGTCAGCGGAGACAGTTCAACATCTCCAAAGTGAACTGGAGCGAATTAAAGTTTCATATCAGGAACTTAATACCAGATATGAAGGAGATGTTTCTGCTCTCCAAAACCAACTCAATGCCTTCCAACAAATGTACTCTGCCTGTGAGGTCAATTACAAAACGGAGCTGGAACATCTGAAAACGGAGCTGCAAGACAAAGAAGAACTAGGAGCTCCAAGAAGGAAAGTGGCCAGGCGTCAAGAAAGAAATGGGGAAAAAAGACACTACCCCTGAGAATAACATCTCTGACCCTTATTCATGGACATGGACCATCTCTCAGAGGGAACCTTGTCAGAGGATATTGAGGTACATGTTCCATCTTTCGAGGAGCTGAAGAGAAGAACCAGACATTCCTCTAGAAGAACGTCTGGTTCTTCTAGAAGAACCAGAAAAACCTGAACCAGTGGAGGCAGTCTCCTGTGGAAAACGATACGACACACTTTGAAACTCAAGAAACTCCAAAAAAGGAAGAGAAGCAAGAAAACCTCCAAAACAAGCAACTAGCAAAAAGCGTCCAGGTCAGAACCATTTGAAATTGCATCTCATATTTTGGACCAAACTAAAATGTCTGTGGGTTTTCTCCGGGTGCTCCGGTTTCCCCCAGATTTCCAAAACCATGTAAATTGGGGTGATTGACCAATCAGATTGTCGGTACGGTGTTGCAGTGGTTAGCGCTGCAACTTTGCACAAAAGAGAACTTAGTTCTTAACCGGGCGCCTCTTTCTGTGGGAGTTTGTATGTTCTCCCTGTTTTAGTGGGGGTTTTCTCCGGGTGCTCCGGTTCCCCCCAAATTTCCAAAGTCATGTAAATTATCATCAAAAAAGGTCGTATTAATTTCTAGAAAATTTAATTTGCAAACATTTCAGATTGGCGAAACAACAAAAGTCTTTTGCAGTGAGAAAAGCAAGAAGCTTGTTTTAGAATGGTGGACCATTCTGTGGATGGTTGTCCATCTAATTGTAATATTGCTCTGACATTTTAGGACATGTCTGCTCCCGCTGCATTAACAACCAGCTCCCCTCGCCAGCTGCCAGCTGGCCGGGCGCTCCAGGTTTGGTATACCGGGAGAGAACGCCTGACTCCCGGCACATTGTTTTAAAAACTCCCGCTAGCTTTCCCCAATGAGTCTGACCGATATTAGTCAGACAGGTAATATCTAGTTGTAAAATGTTTCGTTTACTAAAGTATTTCATTTATTCCTAGGCAAATCGATTTGATTGATTGAAGTTAAGCCTTCAAACATAACAGTTTTATTTAACTGTAATGGCTTATCTGAGATCTGGAGAGTATTATACTTAAAAATGAATAATTTGCTTATATTTATTCCTGATAGAAATATGTAATATAGGTTTGAACATTTTAGAACTAACAGATTTCTTGTTTTTTTTTTTTCTTACTATGGAACAACCTTTACTATAAAGGTAAAGTATAATACAGAAATCAGGAGTAATACATGGCTAAAAAACAAACTTTGGCTCTGTTGTTTTTTTTCTTCGCAGCTCTTTGCTTCACGCTGGCAAGGTTGCTAGGCAACATAAGTTACAGTTAGGTGGGGGCGGGGACAGTGGGTGAAGGCTAGGTCTGTCCGAATTCACAGCTTTTCTCTTCCGGTCTTCGTTTATTCACGGCCTTCGAAGGACCTGGTTTCCGTAGACCGGGTCCTTTGAAGGATGCAGACCCTGAATTCGGACACAGCTATAGAATGAATTTAGGTAAAAGTTTACACTTTCTCTACTAACAGTCCTACCAAAATAATTATATTGGCCTTTCAGATTAAATTGTTTGTTACACAGCTCTTCGGAGAACTTTAGCTAACATACCTATTTTGACTTTATTTTGCTAATCCTTCAGTTAAATGTAGTTAACTGTAGCTACTGACTCTAACCCTTCAATAGCTACAGTTACATAGCTACAGTAGCTAGGGTTAGCTTCAGTAGCTCCTTTGTAAAATCCCTACAGGAATTTAAAACCAGTTTACTGTAACTTTGGTAGCTACAGAAAACTTTAGCTACTGAAGTTAGCCCTGCAGAAGCTAATGTTGACTGCAGCTGCAGCAGCTAATGAAGCTAACAGTAGCCACAGTTAATTGTAGCTTAACTGTTGGTGAACTACAGTTTAGTATTATGCCTGTAAAATTATGCTTCCAGTTGTTACATGTTTTTGTTAAACAGAACAGTTTGATAAAGTTTTGAGAATTCAATTCAGGAACTAAAACCCACAACATCTGCATAGAATCCGCTAACAGAGGCAAATAGCTAAACTTCAGTTAATCTTGAAGTGCTAGCGCTACTAGAAGATCAATTCAATCTACGTATTTCCTACTTTCAGTGTGCATTTGGGCACTGTTTCATTAAGACCAGTAGGTCACAAGTATAATTCAAAACAATATTTTCTCTAACAAGTATGGTTAGCCGATCTTGTGCTGAGGTGACCATGTGTATCTGTTGGAATGTATGCTTTACCGCTGTTTGAAATCCTTCTATCTAAAATAATTACCAGGGTTTCTGGTTTGAATATTTAGAATTACCACATGCATTCACTCAGTAGCAGCAGCTCAATCTGATCTGGGGAAAACGTCTGCTGTATCCCACAGTAAACTGTCACAGGACAAATAGTCTTGTTATCTGACTTTCATTTAGAAGAACTTAATCTTCAAGCCTAATTATGATCCCTATAAGCCTTTCTGCTTATGACAAAGTGCACTGTGACATATCCATGCTTCAAAAATAGGGTGAGGGCTCTTTATCCTTACAGCTGACAGTTTACCTATATATCTCATATTACTATAGCAATTTGAGCTGGCTTTAAAAGACCATTATGTGTACTGTCTTCTTTTCACACAATATGATCTGTAACTAGATGTGCCAGTGATTCTATAAATAGCAGCACTTCATCAATTATACTGCACCTGCACTGCTCCTCTCTAAAGTAACATAATGTCCTCCTTTGTCACTGTATGGTGTGTGTATTTATAATTGACTGTGTTTCTTCTTGCGTCAAGTAGGTGTGTGTTTTTGTGTATATGTGTATTTTCCTATATATGTGTGTTTTAGCATTTCTCACCTTGTAAGGCCCATTTTTACAATGTTTTGAGTACGATAGAAGTGTTGTTTTTGGTTTAATGGTTGGGTTTAGTGTAAGGGGCTGGGTTAGGCTATAGAAGTGAATGAAAACTGAATGGAAGTCAATGTGAAGATAGAAAGACGTAATCATGTGTGGATAGATGAATGTGTGTGTGTGGGAGAGAAATGGCAAAAAAAAAAAAAAAGAGAGAGAGAGATAGTGTGAAGATAATTGCATCTGGTTCCAGTAATGTGCAGCTTGCAGTGTTGGACTCTGTCCTCTGTGCACTGAAACATCAAAGTTGCAACATATTTAATTTGGCTTACTCAAGGCTGCACTCTAAACCTTCAGTCTAATCTCATTTTTAGAGGTTTAATGACATAAAAGCAATTGTAAATACTTTTTTGATTACTTTTACAAGGGATATACAGAAAGGTTTACAAACCCCGGGCTTCTAAAAAAAATTACATAATTGAAAGGCTATTTCATTTTAGTAAGTCAATAAAAAAGTGCAACCATTAATTTTGATGATAATGGCTTACAGGCAAGGAAAACCAGAAATTCAGTTTCTTAGTAATAAGGTACACTCAGCATTAGCAGATCAATATAAAATGTTAAATAAACCTATTTTGTGGCTTACACAATCACAGAGTGCTTTACCCAGACTTATTATTAGAAAGTTTAGTGAAAGGAAAAGCATGTTAGAAGCAGCAGAGCTAGTAATAACCATGAGAGGACAAATACATGCAGGACATTTGGATACACCTAACATATCCCTTCTGTTGATGCATTTCTGAACAAAAGGCAATATCGGAGGTGTTTTACCGCGACTAAGGAGATGGGGAGATATTTTTTCCATAAAAGTATATTTTCCATTTCATGGATTTGGTATACATTAACAGAGAGGGGAAATGCCATGTTCAAGGGATTTTTGATTATGGTTTTGGTTTGTTGCTATGTGTTGTGTTATCACACTTACATCTTATGACTCTGGGTGTACTCTTCTGAAAGTTTATCTTTATTTGATGCTTCTGTGCTCTTGCTTCCATAGCCTGCTTAAGCCCCCATAAAGTTAAATAATTGTAATAAATTTTTTTAAAATGTCTTTTAGCAGTATACAGATAAGAACTGCTTTGACTTGATTGATAAAATATTCATTTAACTTTGATGTTGAAGGTTCTAAAGGACCACATAAAATCTTATGGCGGGCCAGATTTGGTCCCCGGGCCTTGAGTTTGACACATGTGATCTAAAACATGCTCGTCGTTCATGTACTATTTCTAAGACACATGCTTTTAGTTCTTGCCCTGCTGTATGTGAATACTCTAAACATCATAGTGTCATATTATTACAACGATACTGATAACCTCCCCTTATTTTCACATAGTTTTCTAAATTTGATTCATCTTAAAGTTTAAAAATCACATATTCATATTTACATGTAAATAAAACCCTCAAATTGATCTTAAATTTAAATGATCCCTTTCATCAACCCTTGAACTTAAAAGTATCCATCTGTCTTTTGCTGCTCTTGCCATCTTGTTGAACATATTGTGGCCTATAGGTGGTGCTGTATCCTTGAAGTTCATCCATATGTCCTGACATGGATTTCCTGCTCTGGCAGAGAGCATTAATTTGAGAGTCGCCTGTGCATCATCGTTCATCCTGTTTTGAAGAAGAGCGCTGGAGTCAGCACATAGGCTTAGGGACGTGACCACGCGGTGCCACCTGTGACCTTTGAACTGGAAATGAGTGGCAGGGTTAGAGGAAGCGATGACGGGGAGGACAACCAGAAGATATCCATGAAATCAGTGGAACAAGACGGGCAGAGGGGGCCGCAGGTCAAAATGGTTTCTACAGGAGTAAGCGCTTTTCTTCACTATAGGAAGCAGAACCTTTGGCTCATGTTTTTCTGTTTGTGTTTTTTTTTTTTTTTTTTTTGGTAAATTTGTACATTTTTACATTGATGCGTTTTGCTACAAAAATCAGAACACCATTTAAGATGTTTACCAACAGTGGCATAAGAAACGCTTAGTGACCAGAGTTTCAGTAAATTTTAATTTTGGAATCATTAAACCATCTAAATCAACTGAATGTTATTAAAGGAACGGACTGCATTGATACTGTGTCCAGATAAAACCCCAGAAATCTAATAAGAACGTGACCTTCTTAGTGACCACCTTTTATTATAACAGTACGATCTCACATTTCAAAAATAAGACATTCCCAGCCTTTATTTTAAGTATATTTTAAAGAAACAAAATTACCCCATATGAACTATGAAAGCGTCATACAAAAATATCAGATATAGGTCTAGAAATAACCGTGTTTTCAACACAATCAATGTAATTTATCATGAATGTTAGCAAAACATGGCACAAATATTTTTAATATTTTACCTCAGTTTATTATTTCATCAGGTATCAAAATCACAGTCAGCTGAACATTGAGTGTATTACATTTTACATATAGTACTTTTTTTTTAAGCGATCAGGCTGTTTTTAGAAGCCGTAGAGGTCCTGGTGCATAACTTAAGGTTCAAGATGGCAGGATATTGTCCTTCGGGATTTTCTAAAGAGCAGAATTCAAAATTCCATCAGTTATGGAAAGTTTTCCAGCCTCTGATGAAGCAGGCCAACACCAGACCATTAAAACTTCAATTTCTTTAGAATGGAGCACGTTGTGTTATATTGCTTTTAGAGGTCGTTTAGGCTATTTCATGTTGTCAGACAGGTTCTATTAAATTATTTACTGAATCTGTGCCTTGAACAGATTGTAGTTATCCAGGTTATATTTTCTATCATCAGAAATGTGTTTGATGAAGAAAAATCTAAACCAGAATACATCTGCATGAGGGCAAAAATTTTTTTAAAGCGCCGTTGAAGTTGTGATGTTGTGGGAAATTGCAGATGTTTTTGCAGCTGAATGGGAAAGCGAATTAGCCCTGAGAGGAAAAATTGGTTGCTCTAAGTTGAGAGCTTATAATCAGTCAGATACTGTTTGTCCGTTTGTGTCTCTGTTGGTCCAGTTTGTCTTTGTTTTCTTTTTGTTTTGTTTAGTCTTCACTGCCCTGCAGTCTGTAGTTTATTTGTTCGTCCTCCACTCTGCGGTATCTTCTCCATCCACCATCTCTTGTATTTGTCTTCCATCATGGGATGTTCGAGGTCATTGAATCCAAACTTGGCTGTGGTGACCTGACAAGTCAGATTTTTTCTTCTCCCCCTCATATTAGCTGCTTTTGTTTTGGGCTTCGGTGTGTGTGACAGACGTGTTCCAGGCTTATTCTCACGCACGCACACACAAACACAAGCTTCAAGATGGCTAATAAAAAAAAAAAAAAACTAGCAAAAAAAAGACACTCCATAAATGTTATTTAATTTATCTATTACTTACCTTCATAATTTCACTCTTAAGTAATGTAAGTGATGATTATGTGCTGGCTTCCTCTGTTTTTTATGAATTTATAAATAACAGATTAATCAATTTGGACTTTGATACTTTGATTGCTGCTTGGGTTTCTTTTTTATTATTATTTAGAAGTGCATCTATTACATATTTAGTGTAATTTAAACCATATTTTACTTGGTTTGAATCACGGAGTTCCACTGGGTTTTGTTCTTGGCCCCATTTCATTTGTTCTTCCTTTGCACCGTCTCTTAACATAAAGTAGTCACATATTCTAGTACTACTATCCTGGTGATGGTGAGTTTTATTTCTCTTTTTGAAACATCAGTATATTTCAATCCAATACACATTTAGTGTAATTTAAAGTATGTTTCAGTTGCTCTGAATCTCTCATGGAGTTCCGCTGGGTTTGTTCTTGGCCCAGTTTCATTTGTTCTTCCTTTGCACCGTCTTTTAACATAAAGCATAGTCGTATGCTGCTGTCTTGATGATATTGAGTTTTATTTTGCAAGTTGTTGAGAATAAATAATTCTGTGTTTTCCTCTATCTCTTTTAGCTATTTGCATGCTCGAATATACTGTACATACATGCATTCACATAGATCACATGCGCTAAAGCTAAAGGAAATGACATGTTAGGAAACACCCTCAAAGGTAAGGTTAAGGAATATGACACAATAGGGAACGCCCTCTTTAGGGCGTAGCTTAGATAGAGGCTAACAAATAGAATTGCAAACTATTGTTTGATGCCATTTTGTTCTGCTAGCCTTTAAGGATAGCATGAGCTATGGACCAGCTGTATTTTGGTTAATAAATGGAATTCATAAATTCAACTCACTGACTCTTCTTCAACCTCATACATCAAGAACTTAGCATGGAGAAAGGATAATTCTCCACAAAATATACAGATTTTAATATTTGAAAAGATTATTTTTAGTCCTGCTGAAGCTAAAACTGAAGTATTTGGCCATAATTACACTTTTTAAGAAATGGAGGAAAACAGTGGAAACTAGTAAGCCTGAGAACACCACGGCATCATGTTATGGTTTGCTTTGTTTTTTTTTGCTTCTTGATGGTCCACAAATTATGTGGTATCATAATTAGAGACAATCATGTGGAAATATTAAAACCACATCTTAAGTTATCAGCTGGGAATTTTACATTTGGACACACTTGATGTTGTCATCCAAACATAAAATTATCCTAATCATTCTTTCATTTAGTTGCAAAGGCAGCTGTCCTACAGTGGACAGAACTTAAAAGGTTTGTGTGTGTGTGTGAACCAGATTTTTATATACTTGTGGGAACCTGTTTCTGTCTGCAAAGTGGGGGTGTGGGGACATTTTCTTGGTCCCCATGAAGGGAAATGCTGTTTTTGAATTAGGGGCTAGGTATGTGGTGGTTAGGGTTAGGATTAGGGGTAGGCTGTAGAAAATGAATGGAAGTCATGACTGTGTGTGTGTGTGTGCGCGCATTATGGCCTACAAAACTGACTCAGCCGGTCAGAAATTCCCAAATTTAAAGAAAGTAATAAAGAAAAATCATCTATCATTATTCTGGCATTTAACAATTAGAAGTGATTTTTGTAATTCTGATCAAAAACAACAGGAATAAAAAAAACCATACGTCTACTTCATGCTGTGCTATGTATAACTTGTTGCTGATCATGTTGTTTTGTCTCTTTAAACATCATGAAAGCCTTGATCATGATCTCACATATCCAACGTCATAGAGGTGGTTTAATTCCAGCTCAATTAGAGGAGATCCAGGTCAGATCGGGGCTCAGAGAAGCTTTTGACGCCCACTAACATATCCTACGACTTGATCATCTCTCACTTCAGCAGGTTTCCTCACAGCCTTTTTCTTTCTTTCAGCTACGCTCTCCCCTGTCCTTTTTATAGACCTTTTATCCTGTCGTTTTAATCCTTTGCTTGCTCCCTCCCGCTTGCCTCCCTCTTCTTCTCTTTCTGTCTTTCTCCCTCCTAACTTCTTCTGTGTCCTTACCTTCCTATTGGTTCTTATGAATTAGTCTTGATACTTCTTAAAATCTGTATTTCTCAATCCAACATGTTATCATTTCACCCGCCCTGACCTAGCAATACCTTACTGTCTCTACATGTTCTTCAAAGTAAAATCTGTCTCTGTCTCTCTAGCCCTTGAATAATAGTAGGGCTGTATAATTATATCGATTCTACGATATTTATCGATTTTTTCCACCCTCAGAAGGTATCGATTTTTCATCTGTGAGTATCGATACGTTAAACCATAGGGGTCCCTAGGCTTATACCGTCGTTTTAACATGTCTGGTTTGTGACGGCGTAGCAGCAAGACTCCGTCTTCCCCTGCCTCACTTTCATCTTGTGCTTAAATTGCACATTATAAACTACACACCAGTTTTTGAATTGTGTTAATAGGCCAAGTAAAACCGGAGTTATGCTAAAATAAGTAAACCATATTTTTCCGAATGTCCAATCAGAGTCAGGTATTGTGTAGTTGGTGCTTTTAATCAATTTTCAGTTAATTAAATCCAAGTCTATGGAACACAAAATGTCACTAAAATCACTCTGTCCTTCTAAAATCTTTCAGAAAATCGTAAAAGTGCACTGAATTGTACTGTTTGCCAAATATCGTGATACTTATCATATTGTGATCAGAATATCATATATCGTATTGTGAGATTATTGTATTGCTACAGAGAAGTTTAACCTTTGGAATATTTTCTCAAAGTTACAATATTTGGGCTGGTCATACCCACTGACTTCTGACCATTGAGAGCAATGTGTGTGAACTGTGACTATATTGACTAAATACTGTATATGTTAACTATATTTGTAAAAACCAAACAAAAAAGGGTTCTTGCTTTGCCATGCTAACCCGTTGTTGTGTATCGTCTTGTCTTGGGAAGCATTTTACCGTTCTTCTTATTACCTCCTTCTCTTCATAGGTAGCTGATGCTTTTTTTCCATTTCCTCTTCAGTTATCCCTGTAATATTTTCTCACCATATTCCTGTTTCCTACTTTCTGTCCCATCTCTTTTTTTCCCTTTTCTGTACCCGTGTTTGCCAATTTTGATTCTCTTTTCCATTTTCCTCCAAACTTGTCTTTCTGTCTGTGTTTGCTCAGATCCATGCGTTTCTTTAAAGACCCCTCCTCATAAAGTGGCAATAACATCCCTTTATTGCCTCTTTAAATCCCTCCTCTTTATTACGTTCATGGTTTCTGCTGATAATTTCACCCGGTTATCTTTCCCACTGTCTATAAACTTCACTGCGTTTCCATCTATCCAGTTTCTTCTGCCCTTTTTCCCCGTCCCTCCTCCCTCCCTCCTCTCTTGTGTTTATGTTGTAAGAAGTCGAGTCGGCGGCACCGCTTCTCTTCCTCCTCCTCCTTTTCTCTTAATCTAACACACTGCTCAGCCCTCTCCAGTCAGTCTCGTTCAGCTCAGATGAAGCTGAGATGAATTTGTTTTGCTGAACAAAGTCTGGATAACCAAGGCTCTGCAAACTAAAGGCAACAAAAGTTTGGGGATTTAACTGAGAAAAGCCCTCCTACAGGTACAGTTGGTGCGTGTGTGTGTCTGTGTGGATACTGTGTGATTTTCATGTTGACAATCTTTGGATATCTACCTTTAGTTGTTTTGTTTGCCTTTTAGGCCTCATAAATCACTGATAATTGCATGATAGTTAGAAAGTTTTTCCAAATTAGCTCAAAATATAAAACTCTGAGTTTTATATTTTATTAATATAAACTCAGATTTTATATTTTACTCTATTTTCTCCAAATAGACCTGAACATAGCAGAATTTGTTGTGTTATTCTGTGTTTACTAATAGTTTAGTTTATGTGAAACATAAATTTACCGTCTTTACTCCCCGAGTTGTAGCAAATTCTGCTACAACAAAATTAGCTAACTAGCAGAATTTGGACTATATCTGAAAATATAGTCCAAATTATAAGCTTAACCCAACCCAAGTGTTTGCCTATGATCACCAATTGAGGTTTTCTCATAAAAATTTTATTATTGAAATAAAAATGAGTGCGTTAATGTAGAACCTTTCCAACCTTCCTGTCTGAAAAAAGACAAATAGGTAAATCTTTGAGGGGTTATCATTAGACGAGTTTCAGGGAAAGCTCAGATGGTTTGAACTCTGTATGATATCAATTGCCAAGCAACAAAAATGTTGCCTTTGTTCTAATCTGGAAAAACAAGCAACATATTGACTTCTTCACAAAGGGGGGCAGGTTATTTGCTGAAAAAGTGCAGGAGCTCTAATGAACTTAAAGCACAATCTTTTGTCAGATGAGATGAAAATTATTCAGGTTGGGTTCAGGATTACATCAGAGTATGAAATGTAACAGTTAAAGCACAGCGGCGGAGGTGTGATGAGATGGAGCAGTGGGGAGTGTTTGGGTTCTTGGAGTTGGTAATAATGCACAATTTTGGAATATTGTTCAGTCTCAGTGCGTAGATATTTATCTATTTGGCTCATGATGGACTGGCGACCTGACCAGAGTGTGCCCTGCATCTTGCTCAAGAAGAGGCACCATGTGTACACAAGCGTGATTAACAGCACTAAGACCCGCCTTCTGGTTCTGATTGGTTGTTTTTAGTTAGCACTGGAAGAAGGCAGAAGAGCTCGATTTTTGTCAATTATCTGTCTCATACTACACTATTATGAGATATTGACAGATTTCACAAAAATCCCAAAAATATTTTTATAAAACAGCATTTGATATTACCAAGAAGGAACACCAATATCTATTTCAGTGTCACAGCTTTATCGACGTGTTTGGTGTTTTCTTGCAAAGTGTGAAGCTGTTAATGCTCCTCTAGTTGTGCAAGTCTGGGCTCATGTTTCACGCCTTAACAGTTGTGGGACTGTTTTAATTTTAGTGTAGACGTCAAAATTGAATCTACGTGTTTGTGCGGTAAACATGAAATTTTAGTCGAACGTGACACAACAGCTGCTGTGTCAACGAGTGACCTGTTAAGGCACAAGTCTTTGGCTCTGCCAAGAACCTATTAGTAAATCCTACTTGTGTGCGTGTGTGACTGTATGTAAGCCACTCCCAGTCAGAGCACGTTTACATACTAATGTGTGTAAAGCTGTGTTTTGAGACACATCTTAATGAAAACCAGCCACCGTGTCCTATTAATTCTCGGGAACACAGTGTGAAGCCGAATAATGAGACGTCATTAGATCTGAGGAAACTCTGTTCTTACACGTTTATTATGTAAATCCTCAAACAGGACAGAACACACTGAAGGATGTGTTTGTGTTTCCTTGATAGAAAATTAAAAGCTTTTGTCAAACTGTATCAGCAAAAAGACTTAAATGAAGAAATTAAAATCTGCTTGATGTCACAGTGTGTTTTGTTCCTCTGTTGATGTGGGTGAAATCTTGAACGGATTATTAAATGACGAGCCTCTGATCACATCAACACACCCCTGATGAAAGAGATGCAGAAAACCTAAGGGATTGTTAAGATAAGATCTGAGTTTTTAGTTTCCATTTATTATTCTTTTGAATTAATGTGAGTTACAAAAACACTTAATTTCCCTTTGGAATCAATAAAGTATTTTTGAATTTGAATTTCTATCCTAATTTTTAACTGTGTGTGTTCAGTCTGAAGGCTTTGTGTAATATTAGATCATTCGTGTCTTATCTGTCTTATTATATCCTCAAGAGCTTTAACTATTTCATAGTGCTCATGCTCTTTTAGATTGCCAGTTTGCAGGAACGTGTTAGGCAGAGAAGTGCGTCATCAGCATATTGGTGAATACTGACCGGCGAAATAAAATATTAGCTGTAAAATTGAAGCAAAGGCAGAGTGTTTGTTTCTGAAACAAGTGTAAATATATTTTTACAGGAAATAAAAATGTAAACAATTCTCAAATGAAAAAGTTGTAAAGTGCCACAAATATAAACCCCTATCCTCATCTACATTCTGCCTTCTCCAGGTACCAAAGCTTTCAAATTTTAACATTTCTGGTCCTAAATATCAAGATTTACTTACTTTAGTGTTTAGAGTTAGTTGTCTCTCTCATCACTTCTTTTTAAAAGGTTGTTCATTTTCCTAATCATTATTTTACCAAGTTTCTCTATGGAGGATGGAGATTTAGCAAATATTAATCTCAAAAACAAAAGAACTGGTTCTCTCAGGACATTCAACACTTCGTCTTTTTTTTAAACACTCACCTGGATCAGGTCATTTCACATCACTGAAACGGAAATGAATGCAGCGCAAAATAAATTACCTCGAGCTAACGAGGCTAACATGGGTTGGCATTCGGTCTCATTTGGCTTTGTGGTCAACTGGTGAGGTCACAACGAAAGGCCGCGGCCAGTGAGGAACATCACAAAACGAAGACAGAGAGAAACATGGAGGCCTGGAGGGGAGACGTCAACATGTTTGATCCCGCATGTGGAGGAGAGGAGTGAGAAACACCTGCTAGCTGTTAGAGAGTGTTTCTGTAGCTCCGTCGCCTCATCATGAGCCTGGCATAGCAACAAGCTGGTCTTTGCATGCATACACATTATTTTGTATTTTTTTGATGCTTTTATAAATAGCCATATTTCATTTTAAACCTAGATAATCAGTGTGGTACAGCAGGTGTTTCTCTGCAGTGATTATTCATTCTGTCAGTACAAAAGTTTTGCAGATTTAAACAACACTTTGAACATGCTTTTGATGCAAATTAGCAAAAAAAAAAGCAGTTCTCTTAATTAGTCCAAAGATGTAAAAAAAGAAAAAAAAAGTAAAGAATATCTGATGTTCTTATTCTACTCCAGACTGTTTTTGGTTAACATGAGGAAAAATATCTTGCAAGCCTGGCACAAAATACTCCATTGCTCCGTCTTCCTGTGTGGGTTGGCTGTCATGTGGCGTGAATTGTCTTGTTTCCTACTTCCTGCTATTGACAGCAGCCCATAACTAGACAGGGTGTAAGGAAAGGTCGGGAAGAATGGAAACTCAAATCTACAAATGGAATCAGTGCAGTAAGAAATGCTAAGTAGTGTTTTGTTTATTATGGGGTCATAACGTATTATCACTCTGTTTTCATCATATGTTGTCATCATGAAGGCACACGGAGCATAACTGGTCAACTGCAGACCTGGGATGGGATATTATTTTCCTTTCCAGTAAAAAAAAAGAAAATGAGAAAATACGTAATGACTTTTAGTGATGTTACAAAACATTATGCATTTTCTTTTACTAAACTTCTATAAAACCAGATGTTTGCATCTTTTTGTTCATATCGCTGTGATGAATAAAAAGCAAGTTGAATGGTGAATCGAAGTTCTTAACACATCAACCGTACATATCAGTCAAGTTTATTTCAATAGCAAATTTCACCAACAATGTAATTCAAAGGGCTACACCATAAAAACACCAAAAATCAACTATTGAAACATTAGATGTTTTGTTACATCAAAATAGACATAGATGTAGCCACATGTGAAGCACTTTATATTTGCTTTAAACATAATATACTGTTGTATGTGTTTTCATAAACGCACACACATACAGTACATGCGTATTCGGTAATGAACCAAGGTGGAGATCTGAGTTACTCCATAAAATATCACAAATTAAACCCAACATCTTAGCCAGCGGAACATACATGCTATTTCTGCAGCTTCTAATGGCAACAGTTGCCCCAAACTTCTCTTCCAGGTTATGTAATGCGACAAATAAAACTGATTTAGAATGGAATGCATAAACGAATCCATTTGCATGCTTCAAATGTTTCAGTAATGCTGGTTAGAGTCTGCAAAAGACAAAAACATTTTGAAGTTGTAGCAGTGGCTACGACTTTACAATGCCCCGACTGAACCATTGATCGAAAAGAATGCGCCGTGACATTGATTTAGCTCTTCCCATCTAAAAGGTTTGAGTTTTAGCTTTAAAGTATTTGTTTGTTTTGCACCAAAACTCTGAACGTTTTAGTAAACACAGTGTTCCTGATACAGACGTCTTATTTACATTTTGCACGAAATTCCTCCTTTACTCCTGAGAGCTCAGCAGTTGGAGGAAGGAATCCCTTTTTGCCTGCGGTCACACTGCAGACGGATTTGCATTTTTGTCTGACAGGGTTTGAAAAGTTGGGAGGCAGACATTTCATGAGTTAGTCTGGCTCTGGTTGACCTTCATCTCACCAATCTGTCCTCCCAACACTGTACATTCACCCTGCTCTTTTCAAGATCACCTTCTCTGGATCACAAGATTCTTTTTAAGCGACATGATTCCAGTTTAAAGCACCAGTAATTCAGATAAGACCCTTTATTGTTTTTATTTGCTACATTCCAGAACAACGAGTCTCTCTTACAAATTAACAAGTTTGCCAACACGACTTTGGTACTTTGGGTCAAACATTTTAGGTTTCCTCCCGCAAACTTCTCACAGTATATACAGCTTGCTGAAATTTTGAACCAATCCAAATCATTGATTTTGTACTGCTTAATCCCAATTGTCTCCTACTTTATGCTATACTGGTCGTTTTTTTATCCGATACACCTATTTCCATCAAAACTTTAACTTTTGAGATGTTGCATCAACATTTCCGCATAATATTTTACTCCTCGTCTATTTTGTGAGGCGCACCGGTCCCTCTGAATGTAACAAACCGTCTAACATTTGAATTTAACTCTCACTAGACCTCTGGACATTTCTCCTAAATACCTGACTGTATTTTTAAAACTGAAGTTTGGCTTTTTATGTTGCATAATGGCTTTTCCCCCCCCCCTTTCAGTCAGCTTCCTCACAATGCATCTTTACTTTTGTTTTGAGGTTGACTCAAGTATTTCACTCCTAAAAACACACATCCTCATGCGTCTTTGGGACACAAAACTGAACGCTATCCGACGGCCGCAGCTGTGTAAAACAGCCCATACTGAAAGTAAACACATTTAGATATAAATTGCTATGAAACTGGGCTGCCACTATTAAAGTCCTACTTTCCTTTTTATTTAGAGTGAAACTTCTGTCAAAGTGCTGCCACATTTTTATACTTTCATTCCACCGAGCACATGAATATTTAAGCGAGACTTGAGTGTGTTTTGTGTGCCCGTAAGTCCACCCAGTGATATGAATGTATACAGAAGATGTTTGATGGTACTGCAAGTTTTACACAATGCATTTTACGAGTTTATGTTAACGGTCTAAAGTCGGACGCTGTTTGACCGCCATGTACGGATTTTATATACAGTTTATTTTTACCTCTGCAGCTGAGGGACAGACGGCTGATCTGAGTCAAATGCTCCATAAGCTCGATGAGAGGCGGCGGGAGCCACAAAGTCACATTTACAAGCTCTACTGACAGAGAAAAGGGAAATTATTTGAGCTCGACACTTTCCATTCTGATGATTAATGTTCTTTGAATTCTGTTTACAGAGAAATCATAATCCATTTTATTTATGGTGTTGGTTGTGTGTGTTTTTTTATTTCTGTTTATTGGTTTTGATGTGTTTTATGTTTGGATATGTAAAATGGGTTTCAGTTCCAGTGTTAAATGTTCTTTACTAAATTGAAGTTTGTTGGTCTTTGAGAGGGAAAACTTGCATTATTATGCCGTTATCAATATATTCTATGAAAATGATCTCAACGCAACTATCTTGTTATTTATCATAATATTTAGCTTGTCAACTGTAGTTGGTGTTTCTTTAATTTTGATGCATGACCGTCCAAAGAGTCGACTTTGTGTTTCTTGCATGCAAGGAAAAAGTGTCGTCGTCTTCTTTCAGCCAGCCTAGTAACAGGTGGGGGAGGGGAAAATCTGTGTTACTCTGTGCTGCCTGAGAAAGTGGATTTCTGACTCTCGTCACTCTGGCTTCTCAATAAAAGGACTTTTAAACCATTTGGGAAAAGTTGGCTAATCGTAAATCTTGATGTGACAACCTTTTTAAAAAAAAGTTACTGGCAGAAATATTATTACAACTTTCTGAAGACTTTCCTGCCTGTGTTTACATTTAGTCTGTTTTCTGAAAACAGAAATGTGACAGACATTGATGCTCCGTTCTAAAATGTATTACCAGTGTGTTGGCCGAAGCTTTGTCTAATGAGAGAAATAAAACCAAAGACCTCAAGGTCAACAGACAAAGAGTATCAAAATGGTATTTTGCAAAGAATGGCTCAGATAAAAATAAACCAGTGAATAATACCTGCAAACACAATTAGCAGGGCAATAACTCTATATTTTGCACCAGAATAGAAGCGCTTGACTTGAAGTTGGTCACTAGAAAACTCTTACTTTTTGTGTTGTGGACGTTTTGAGGCATCAAACAACGTGTTTGATGGTTGTTTGATCATCTTTGAAGAATTTGATGAACTCTGATTTGTTTCATCGAACTTTTCAGGATAGAAGAGAAACCTGTCTCTGTGATTAATGACACAAATGTCTAATTTTTGCAGAGATTTTAGACCTTGACTCTTCTCTGCTTGCAGGGGGACCACACCTGGGCGACCATGTTGGGACAGAGTGTGCGTCTGCAGCCGGTTCCCATCCAGAGCCTGTCAGAGCTGGAGCGCGCCCGGCTGCAGGTAGTGGCGCTGTACCACCTGGAGGAGAGAGACCTGGACTGTAAGATCAACATTCCCAAAGGTAGGAGGAGGACAGTGGAGTAGCTTCTTGAGCATTCGACCTTTTAGCTTGAAACTGATGAAAAAGTACTGGCTATAAATCAAATAATCTGGCTTTGTTGTCACTAACAAGCTCCCATATATTTTAGAAAATCTATCTGTCAGTTAGATTTTGTCTTATTTCAACCGTATTAAGATATTTTCACCAGAAACTAGTCCAAATGTACTTGGTAACATTTTGTGTTTTTGCAATGTGGGCTGAATCACTTTCTTCTTGAGAACAGGGGCTTTTTCTTTTTTTGCTTGACCCCAGATTTCCATCATCATCATCATCATCATCATCATCATCATCATCATCATCATCGTCATCCTTTGGGATAAATTCCCAGAACGAAATAGAGAAAACAAGATTCGTATTTTTCCCGTAAATATCCCATCCTGTTCTTATCGTCTTCGTCTCGTGAGATGAGTGAATCGTTGCAACATATTATCCTTAGTAAAACCTTAATAATCAGCTGAAATATTAAAGGCGGCAGCTTCTTTACATGATCCTTTTTTAAGATCCAGCCAGGAAGAAGAAGAAGCCAGTATATTACTGCTTTGTTAGATAACACTGTGACCAAAGCCTCAAGATTAACCTTTCCGTGACCCTCTTATTTCATTATCTCTGCCCCGATGAACCAAAAAAACCAATCAGACGTTAAACCGTCATATGATCAATTCATTACTCTAGAGGTTTTCTTCCCGTCTCGTGACTTTTTGAGATACCTGGGGAAAAAAAAAAAGCAAACATTCCTCAATCCAAAGGTGCTTGACTTTGTGGCTGCTGACGCATTACGAACATCGCACTAGGAATCTCTGAAGTGCTTTCAGAAGGAAAGTTGAGCCTTCATCCTGGCTCAGATGTTTATTTGCGCGGCATTCCTCCGCTTGATGCTCCCCGCTTTGAAATATTGTTTTCATGGAACCTCTTGATCCGCCTGAACTCCAAAGAGCTGAATCCACGTGGTAATAGGAAATAGTTGCTCCAATGCGCCGCAACCGTTTTTTTTTTTTTTTCTTTCCCCTGCACACACACCTCACAGACCCGGACGTTTTCTCCCAGGTTTTATTGAGACCTGAGGGATACAGACGGGGTTTTTTTTTTTTTTCTTTGCTGCTGTGGCCATTAAGCTACTTTTCTCAGACTCAACGTTTTCTCAAATAACTAACCAGCTCAACTTTGACCACGTTTCTATTTGAGGCTCGATATACGTCTTCTTTTTTTTTTTTTCTGCTCAATTATGCTTGTTTCTTCACAGTTTGTGGGTTTCGTTCACATCCCCAAAGAGAAACTTTAGCAGCCATCCAACTTCGCAAAACTTGCCCCGTGTTTGCGTCTTTAAATTCCCCCTCAGGGAAACTAAACCCTGTTTCGTTGACTTCATCCTGTGGAAAGAACTGGAATAAAAACAAAATTGAATCAACCTGCAAACTAAAATCTGAAAAGTGTGATGTGTATTTGCGCTCCTGCCACTTCCTCCTGTACTTTGACTGTGCCTTTCTAATACATGAATGTGCTTTAGTTTGAAATTTTTAACTTAAACATGTATTTCACACATTACAGGTTTCCCAGCATTCTATGTTTTGCATTCGGCTAAAGGGAGCTTAATAAAAATGTTTAAAAAACATGCTGCACTTTTCAGATTTTTACTCATTAATCCCGATACAATTAAAGTTTGTGTTTGTGACAGCAAAAACATTTTTTTAAAGTAGTTAATACTTTAAATACGTTTGCCTGGAACAACAGCAGAACATCCACACTGTTTATTTGAAATTGATTAAATGATTTTGATCATTTAATCAGTTTGTGATTAAATTATAATCTTAAATTGTGAGTTAATCATAAATGTTATCCATTCAGCCTGTCCAGTTTCATTTTCCATATGGATTTTTTTTTTTTTGCTGCATTTAAAACGGTGATAGTAAAAAAAATAATTGCATAACACGTGAAAATCGTAAAATTTGTGTCACATTTTCCCTCTTGAATTTGGACCAGCATGGTTGGCCATAATTAATGAAGCAATCGGTCTTATATTAATAAGAGAGTTCATAGTGAAAATGTGTAGGTGTCATGGGGTGCGGGTGGTGAGAGTGGTGAGGCAGACGCTGTAGACCCAGGTGGGATGAAAATGATGATTTTAATGGTGAATAAGTCCAGGAACAAGCAGCAGGCACAAGGAAACACTGACAACGAATAGACTAGACGTAGACGAGGACCCGACGAGGAACAAAGAACACAGGTGGAGTTAAATACACGGGAGGGTAATCACAGAGACGAGACACACCTGGGAACAATCAAGGGGAGGACAGGACAACGAAGAGACTAAAGGACACAGAAAACTCTAAATAAACACAGAAAAACACAGATCCTGACAGTACCCCCCCCTCAAGGGCGGCTACCAGACGCCCACAAAACAAAAACACAACAAGGGTGGGCGGAGGGGCGCTGGACGGGGGGCCAGAGTCCAGAAAAACAAAAAACAACCCACCATCGTGGGCGGAAACACAGGGAGGGCCAAGAGTCCAAAAACAACAAAAAACTACCCACAGGGTGGGCGGAGGCAAAGGAGGCGGGAACCACAGAGGCGGTCCGGCGGCCGTCCGCGGCGCTGGAGGCGGGAACCACGGAGGCGGTCCGGCGGTCGACCGCGGCGGCGGGAACCACGGAGGCGGTCCGGCGGCCGTCCGCGGCGCTGGAGGCGGGAACCACGGAGGCGGTCCGGCGGCCGTCCGCGGCGCTGGAGGCGGGAACCACAGAGGCGGTCCGGCGGCCGTCCGCGGCGCTGGAGGCGGGAACCACGGAGGCGGTCCGGCGGTCGACCGCGGCGCTGGAGGCGGGAACCACAGAGGCGGTCCGGCGGCCGACCGCGACGCTGGAGGCGGGAACCACGGAGGCGGTCCGGCGGCCGACCGCGACGCTGGAGGCGGGAACCATGGAGGCGGGAACCACGGAGGCGGTCCGGCGGCCGTCCGCGGCGCTGGAGGCGGGAACCACGGAGGCGGTCCGGCGGCCGTCCGCGGCGCTGGAGGTGGCGATGAGTCCCGGGGACCGCCCACAGACGGCGACGACGAGCCCCCCGAGGCAGGGTCTCTGGTGGAGCACAGGGGGTCTCGGTCGGAACGCTGGGGGTCTCGGGTGGAACACTGGGAGTCTCGGTCTCGGGTGGAACGCAGGGAGTCTCGGTCTCGGGTGGAACGCAGGGAGTCTCGGTCTCGGGTGGAACGCAGGGAGTCTCGGGTGGAACGCAGGGAGTCTCGGGTGGAACGCAGGGAGTCTCGGGTGGAACGCAGGGAGTCTCGGGTGGAACGCAGGGAGTCTCGGGTGGAACGCAGGGAGTCTCGGTCTCGGGTGGAACGCTGGAGGTCAGGGTCTCAGGAGGAACGCTGGAGGTCAGGGTCTCTGGAGGAACGCTGGAGGTCAGGGTCTCTGGAGGAACGCTGGAGGTCAGGATCTCTGGAGGAACGCAGGGAGTCAGAGTCGGAACGCAGGGAGTCTCGGAAGGAACGCTGGGAGTCTGGGTCTCGGAAGGAACACTGGGAGTCTCGGAAGGAACACTGGGAGTCTCGGAAGGTGCGCCGGCTGGAACGCCGGCTGATTCGGCCTCGGGTGCGCCGGCTGGAGGTGAGCCGGAGCGGAGCCTCGGGGCCGGCTGCGGGGGCGAGCCGCAGCGAAGCCTGGGAACCGGCTGCGGGGGCGAGCCGCAGCGAAGCCTGGGAACCGGCTGCGGGGGCGAGCCGCAGCGGAGCCTGGGAACCGGCAGCGGAGGTGACAGCTCCGGAAGGCGACGAGGGGCCGGGTCCACCGGCGGCTCACGTCGCTGTCTCCGGGCGGCCTGGGGTGCGCCGGCTGGAACACCGGCTGATTCGGCCTGGGGTGCGCCGGCTGGAACACCGGCTGATTCGGCCTGCGGTGCGCCGGCTGGAACGCCGGCTGATTCGGCCTGCGGTGCGCCGGCTGGAACGCCGGCTGAGGCCTCGGGTGCGCCGGCTGGAACGCCGGCTGAAACGGCCTCGGGTGCGCCGGCTGGAACGCCGGCTGAAACGGCCCCGGGTGCGCCGGCCGCACCGGTTGGGGGTGCTGGTCCCGGAGCTGGAGCTGGATCCGGGCTGGCGGAGAGACTGTGCGGCTTGGGAGGCAGAGGTTCGCCAGCCATGACGGCTAGAGCCGCCATACGCTCCCACTCTGCCTCCCTCTGCAACTCCACCAACCCCGGGTGCGGAAAGCGAGGAACCCAGTAGTCCAACAGGAGCCCCAAGCGGATGGCGAAACCGAGCCGTCGGATGGCAGCGTACGGCTTGGCCATCGCCTCCTTATACTCGCTGATCGTTTCCGTCAGCTCCTTTATATCTTCTGGGTCCATGATGTAAAACTAAAAAAATAGCGTGCCTCACCGTTCGTCCTGGTCGGGTCCTTCTGTCATAAGGTGTGGTGAGGGTTGGTGAGGCAGACGCTGTAGACCCAGGTAAGATGAAAATGATGATTTTAATGGTGAATAAGTCCAGGAACAAGCAGCAGGCACAAGGAAACACTGACAACGAATAGACTAGACGTAGACGAGGACCCGACGAGGAACAAAGAACACAGGTGGAGTTAAATACACGGGAGGGTAATCACAGAGACGAGACACACCTGGGAACAATCAAGGGGAGGACAGGACAACGAAGAGACTAAAGGACACAGAAAACTCTAAATAAACACAGAAAAACACAGATCCTGACAGTAGGTGCATATGTCATTTTATATAACCATAGATGACAGAAAATTCAGTTTGTAAGTATTTTAGGTTTTATGTTTGCTTGGAAGAAGTTTTTAGCATTTAATTATTCTGAGAAATCTGTGAACATTCAAACGAAAATGTGTCCAAGTTTTAAGAGCTGTAAGAGGATTTCCCTAAAAGGACCCAGAACTTTCCTCTGCATATTTTTCCAGCACCTCATCTAATCCAAAACAAATCTCTATTCTACGAGCAAACAGGATCCTAAAACATCATCGTCTGTGAGGCTAATCGAGGCTAAACTGTCCAAAAATCTAAATGCACTCTACATAGTTTCCTGTTTTTAGATGCAGGCCTTTGGTTCTCATAGATGTCCAGACTTGCTAAGTGATGAAATTCATAAATCAAGGTTTAAAAAAATAAAAAATCCAATAATAATAATTTTTAAAAATCACAGATTTTGCTCCTGCTCACATTTTCTGGTCAGTGTCTTTCAAGAATGCTCGGCGATTTTTATTTACAGATTTCATATTTTCCAGTCCCAGATTTTGTTGTTTCCAGCGGTTTTTCTAACATCTTGAACATTTGAGTGCCAAACATTTACTTGTTTGTGCTTCTCTATATTAGTGCAGAACGCTGAAGCTAGCTTCTGATTTGACGGCGTGCTAAAGGACCATTTCACAGTTTTCACTCATTTTCTTGGAAATCTAAACGTAACTGAGTTTGCTTCATTTTATTTTATTTTTTAATAGAATTCATAATTGCTTGACAAAGGGTGAAAATCACTCAAAAGACACTGTCTATATTTTTCTGTTTTTGAAAGAGTCTATACTGTCTTTGGTTTGTGACCAAAATGATTAATGAACTAGACACAAATGCAAAATGTCCAAATAGATGAACATCATTTTTTTTAATTTCTTTATTTTCCTCTGATGTTATTTCTTTCTTTGATAATAGAACAAAGAATAAATTTGATCTTGAAGTTAAAAACTAAAAATAAAAATTTTCAGCAACAAAAACTCTCCTCATCGAAACAGAAGCACTAAAATATTCTATAAGAAAACTCTGAAATGTCTTTTGAGGTTGAGTTACTGCATTTCTTCCTCTTCCTGTGAGACTCTCTGCTTGTATCATTTTCTGGAAATCTTCTCATATCTTACTCATAACATTTAAAAAAAACTATTTACTGTAACTTGACGTCTTTTCCTTATTGGGCCGCAGATCAGAAAGACAAGAAAAAAATGATGGGGGAAACGGACGAATCATTTTCTATTTCCTGTTTCTTAGTTTCCATGGCAATAAAAATGTTAAGTATACACTAATATGTGAAGTACTGATAAAAAAAAAAGAAGCTCTTTCAACAACCTCTATTAAATTATGCAACTTTTACAGTTTACTGATATGAAACATGCTTGTATCTTACAAACAAATCATGCTGTGGTCAAAAGTGAAAGTTTGGTTTGAAATTGTGTCAATTAAGAATTGAAGCATAGTTAGGAATAAAACTAAATATCTTTACGCCTTGAAATTGTGTCGTATACTTAGTTTTTTTTTTTTGTTAAATTTACGCACATATTTTCTTCGGCTGATTCTTTTGTTTTGCTTAAGGAATATTGACGGGATTAAATCTGTTGGCAACTTGAGGGTTGTACAAATAATCTGAAACTCGTTAAACAGCAGACCGCCGGTATTGTTCCTTGGAGATTTCTAAAAAATTTTCAAATTCACAATTTCCCACATCTTCCTTGTCGAACAGAGGCACAGTTCAGTTCTTTGGAAAACTGTCCTCTAAAGATGATGTTTGCTCTAAAGAAGATAAACTTGGAACAACAAAGGGCAACGTGACCGAGGATTTTAGCATCAGCTGAGTGAAAGATTTTATTTTATTTTATTTTTTTCCCGCCTGGCTTGCAGACAAAAGCTCTCAGTGAGCGAGTGTGGGAATAGTTTAGCTCCTCGTCTCCCCTGAGGGGGGAAATCTCCGCAGAGCAGCGTGTCTGTTTCGGCCGAGGCTTCGCCCTCCTCCCCGCTCGTCCTCCTCGGGCCTCTGTTGCGTTCTCCCTCAGTCCGCCTCGCTGCTTCTATCAGATTTCGCTCCATAGTTTTGTTTTCTCATATCACGTTTTAACCAGATCCCTCACTGCTACTTTTTGTTGTTGTTGTTTCTGGAGTTCATTCTCATGCCCCCTTATTCTTGAGTCTCTTTTCTTACCGGGACGACGACGCTATCTGGGTCTCCGCGCCGTCTGCTGTGCCGTCTGTTTTTCTCGTTTTATCCGCTCTCCAGCCCGTCTACCTTCTCTTAATTCAACAATAATCAAACTCAGAGCGGCAGAGAGACCAGCAAGCACCAGATCTTTTGATGAACTTATGGTGGAGACTAATTTCAGATTAAGAATTTAATAAAACTTGCAGCTGCTATTGTTTTTGTTTTTTTTATATATCGCCAGAGATATAGTTAGGATATTACGCTGAACCCTTTTGTTTGTTAAGAAACTAATTAAATTAACACAATTCGCACACTAATCCCTGCAAATATTTGCACTTCCAGGGGTTTTTTAATCACGTCTGTTGCCGTGTGTTTGGACACAGACACCAACAACAAATTACTTTCTAGTAGTTCAGAGGAAAACATTGTCACACTCCTTTAGTTTTTCACTTTTGATCACATACTTTCATGTTTTCTTTTTAGGATTTATGCAACAGACCGTCACGTTCACATTCTCTCCAGTTCACGGTGATGTTACGCTTGCAGTCTATCCCACGGAAATCTGAATAAAGATTGACGTTCATGGCTGGAACCTGGCAGATTTTAGAAAATATTCAGCGTCTTTGCATCTTTTGCGTTGCAGTTCATCTTTTTCCTTTCTCAAACTAGCAACGGTTCCAACCCACAGACCGCAGAGACTCTTAGCTGGAGCAACTTTGTTAAAAAGGATAGACAAACATTTTAGTCTATAGATGTTAGGTTGGATTCAGACAATTTCCGGGTATTTATTTACGCAGGTGCTACAGCTTAAATTTGTAAAAGCTAAACAAACAAACATTTCTGCAAACATCTCTCTCTATTTGACCATCACTTTTTCTTCTTCTGTGTTTCGTAAATGTACAAGTGCAGCGACACACACTCATCGATAGAAAATAAGCCTTAGATGGAGGTGCCGTGTGTTCACTGGGAGGAGCTCTGCACTTTAGAAATAAACCTTAATTTCCTGCAGTCGTGGGAATTTGAACTCTTTATCCCAACAGCTGAAACGCTCCCCCCCCCCCCCCCCCCGCTCTGTTTCTATTTCTATGTCTATTTTTGAAAATGTCCTTGTCAGTAAGGTTGAAAACAAAAAGGAAGGGATTTTGTTACTCATGTCGCAGGTATTTTGGAAAGCGCAACTGTAGGTAATAAATCAAATCCTTACGTAATCGGGAAAAGACTAATCCATCCTCGGATTAGTCTTTTCTAAACACCAGACCCCGGGATTCTTGCACATACACAAGTCTGAAAAGTGAAACGTGGAGCTTGTAAAAGAGAGTCGACCTGCTTTGAAACAAATTACATAAGGAATCGGTGAAGTTCCTGTGAACCATTTTTGCAGGAAGCTGTGGATATACTGCTAGTTCACATCAGATCTGGTTGGAAATCTGATTTGATTTTCAGTCAAATTGAGCAAAAGTAGTGAGATTAGATGTAACAAAGTTGTTTTTTCAGTGCAGAGACTCTTAGCTGGAGCAACTTTGATAAAAAAAAAAAAGGATAGACAAACATTTTAGTCTATAGATGTGCACGTTTGAGTATAAAACAGCAGGGAAAGGTGGTTTTACAAAGTCTAACTTGGATGCTAGCGAGAAGAAAAAAAAAAGACTCAGAAGACATGTACTTCACAACCAGGCAGCGCCGCGTTGGTGAATCACATAAAATCCAAAGTGCAAACATTAAACATTGTCTCTGTGTTTTTCTTTGACCCCTTTTCTTACGCTCACAAAGGAAAGCAGGCAGTTCGAACAAACAGCTATTTCTCATCTACAGAAATATTCAGCTCTGCTGTTGAGGGAAGAGAAGAAAGTTGTGCTGAGGATGCAGTCTGTACGGAACATGAAAAAGACGTCGGTGGGCTTTTTGGGTTCACTTCTGTCTCTAAAGATGGCCAAAAACAATTGAGCTTTTCCACACAGAGGACAGCGCAGTGTTTGATCTCAACAGTACACAATGCGATAAATAGAAGAAAGACACTTCAGACCGTGGATTGCACAATCTTTATTGTTGAGAATGAAGCGCAGACGATCCGACGGTTAACATTCGTTGTAACTTAGTTTTTCCCTTTCTCCCCGCAGAAATACGCAAACGAAGAAAGTCCCTCCGCAGACGGTTCGACTCCTTCTCAAAGGAAAAGAAAGAGCGAGGTAAGTTCACGCAGCACTCTGACATTAAAGCGGTAGAACACAATGCCATCCGCGGCCGTAGGCCTCTCTCCCAAGACGAGCCGTGAACGCATTTCCGCGAATCCGATGTTTACCACAGCGAACGTCATTGTGAAGCACAATGTCCCCTCTGTCCGTTCAATCAGCATCACCACCGCTGACTTCCAGTGGCTTTTACTAGCGCTAACCACTTTTGGTCCCTCTTGAAAAACAGTGTTTATAAAGCACGAGGAGGCTCAGACTGAGTCATGCTGGGTTCCCAGGGGGAGGCATGTGCGTCTTTGTTTCTGCTGGTTTAGTGTAACATAAACTGAATAATGAATGAAGGCAGTCACCCGCAGGGCGCTTTTACGTGGCGCTGTGTCACCGTTGTTAACGTAACGGCCCGTTTTCTGGAAATAACCACAACATTGTTTAGGCTGTGTCAAAGACTGAATTACTCAACGAGCAAATGTCACAATCGTAGTTCCTTGGTTAATAAGCTAACCAAGAAGCTTGGGTAATTAGCTTGGTTTGATGGTAAACCAGGCTTCTTGGTCAAACTGAGTCAAATTTGGATGGTTAATGAACTGAATTTAAACCTTCAAGTCCTAAACGGAGCGCCGGCGGTCCAGCCAAATTTGAAGTACCGCAGAGAGAGTCGGGTGAAAATGACCTGGGATGTGTGACTGATAGGGAGAGGTGCATTAAGCAAATAAGCCAGTCGAAGAAAAAATGTCTTGGTCTACTCTGCAGAAGGAATTTGTTGACTAAATTAGGACTAAATTTGCCAACTTAATTGTAGCAGCATGTGGTTTTATTTTGAATCATTTCACAGACATCATCACTTCTGCTGTAGCCTCCACATTAATCCCCAAGCCTTGTTGTATTACAGCCTATGAAGAATTTGTGCACAAACAAAGAATTTGGTTGATTTAATTGTATTCTTTTATTCAGAAAACCTGGTGTCTGTCTGGATTGACAGTTTTATTCAACCAGGAAAAATGGTGCTGCCACATAAGTGCAGTCAGAACCGGTGTAAAGACGAGTTGAGGTTTCTCTGTGATGGGTTTTTGAACTTGCTTTGCATTATGCAGCCACATTTACGAAAGCCAAAGAGTTCTTTGTGTGCCGTTTAAAACCAAGGACTCGCACTACAACAATGGACCAGGACGGATGTTTGTGGGTCATGTGTTTGTTATTACGCTACGGGTTTATCCCACATCCTTCCCACAGTTTTACACTATTTGCTTTTTATAATTTAAATTTTTCTGTTGAGCAGCCAAACGGAAAACAAAGACAGCTGCGTTGGTTGTGAACGTTAGACCTTTCTGCGGTTCTGTGTGCATCTGCTGCTGCTGCTTTAATCGCTCTGCGTCCGATCCGGCTCCCTGTCCTGGGGCATCAGCAGTTGCGAGCGCGTAAACAGAGGCGGCTCACACTCATCTGTCGAAATTAGCCTCATTGAGTTTTCTGTTCCCTCCCTCCCGCCCGCTCGTCTGGTTTATTTACCTCCATCAAGCCATGTGACTCGAACCTCTCAGAATGAGATGTTCTCTGGTTTCAGGTGATTATCGCTGCAAGATGCCATCCGACACACTCGACACACACATTCCTGGCTGTCTGTGCAGACCTCTAAATCCCGCCTGCAGCCTCTCACACACAGACGCTGGAGCGGCCATGTTGACCAGGCTAATCAAAACACAGAACATCGGGGCCTGGCGCTGCTTTCCTGCTGCCTCCAGGGGTCAGCAGGTTGCAGATTACAGTACATGTAACAGGATTACGCAGTGGCAGCCGTAATCTGTTTGGAGAGAGGCTGTGAAGGAATCAGATGTGAACCTTGTGTGGCGAGCTGGTGGGTACTGGAGTTACTGTAATGGGAGTGGACATTTTGTCGCTGTAGGCGAGATTTTGTCACTTTTGATTTTGAGGCTCTTTCTGTCTAATAGTTTTCTGCCGTAGTTCCGATTGTGCAAATTGGAATTACAAAAATAAATTTGCCTTATAGAAACATGCCAATTAAAAAAAAAACAAAAAACAAACTCACAGTTTTCGATAAAAAAAGTTTTTGCATTAGGATTATGTCATTTTTTGGCATATATCAAAATTTGTGTATTTCGAAAATTGTAAGAACTGCAATAGAAATACTTTTTTTGCGTGTCATGTGATCAACAACCGGATGTTGCTACTGGCGGAAAAGACGAAGAAAAAAACAGGAAGTGGTAGGATGATGATGATGATGATGCAGCATGTTTTTTACTTATTGTGAGAACCAATATGTTCACATGTGATTTTAATTGAGTTTCTCATTTAATATATGGTCTGCAATTGTGAAATTGTGTTTTTATATCAACATTGGGGGAATATCGACATAGGGTTTTGTACAGACTTACTCAATTGTAAGTCTGTACTTGATAGTTTGCATACAGGATGCAGGAACAGACCAGCTAGTAGAGAAGAAGAGGGGCAGCTAAACACCGTATCATTATTTTTAAATGTCGTATTTATTATTTTTTTATTAAGCAGCTAAGTTAGTACAGAAATGTTCACATTAAGAAATTATGTTACCTAAAAAGACAACTTTTTTTGTTGTCCTTTTTATGGCGCCCTACATTCCTGGCGCCCTTAGCATTTACCTTTACTGCCTAAGCTACAGGCCAGCCCTCGGTGTACTTAGAGGGCAACAAGTGTTAAACCAACAGTTATTTTTAAAGATTAATACCCCAGATGACCCATATTATTATCCGACTGCTGCTGTGGCTAAAGAAGAACAGAGGAGAATCCTGAGCAGCAGTGCAATAAATCTCCTGCAATCTGGAGATCCTACGTTACTGGAAGAGTCTGAGCTGATGACTGGAAACGCTCCAGAGGCAGAGGACTCAGATTTATGAACACAAACACAGCTGTCTTCCTGTCTGAGCTTTAGTGTTCATTTCACAATTAATCCCTGCTGCCCTGGCAGTCAAACAAAGTCAGGGTAAGGCTAATGTAGAAGGAGCTTGTCATCTTTTAAAAAATATTTTATTCTTTTTTTTATTATGTTTTGGTCCTGAAAACACTGCTGCAAACCAACTTTAAACAATAAAACTTCAAACTTTAAAAGATAGTCGTTCTTGACCAGTGCATGACTTTTATATTGAGAATTTTGATACATCATAAAATAAACTGTTCTATGGACATCAGAAGTAAAGCATTTTGTTGGAGTCTAAATTCAGAACAGTTATATTGTCATGTAATTGTAGAGAAGCGTAAACAGAAGAAAGATGTTTTGTTTTGTTTTTGTTCCATAAATAAGGAGCCCCGACTCAGGACATTGTTGAGCCAAATATTGCTACAGTTTCAGCTGCAAATCTTTTTGGGATTAGTTTCAGTCATAGTAGCTGAGGCTCATTAAATTGCTAACATCTGTTAACCTCAATATGATTGAGGTCTGGCCTTTGACTAGGCCAGCAGGTATATTTAAGGTCTTCATTCATTTTTTTAAAGGTTTTATTGGCTCTAGTGGCCTTTATTTGATAGTTAATTGACAGGAAAGAGGATAATGAGAGAAGGAGAAGACATGCGGCAAAGGTCACCAGGCCGGGAATCAAACCTGTGACTGCCGCATAGAGGACTAAGGGCTCCATATGTAGGGTTGTGCTTAACCCTCCGCCATCACAGCACACGTAATGTCAGTTTTCAACACTTCGTGGCATGTACTTTCCATTCTTTCTCCATTTTCCACACAACTTGTGGCTAAATGAAGAAGGGACTCTTTTTCTTTCTCCACCAGAAAGACCAGATTTGTGAACTGAAGGAATAGTGGTTGTGTGTATCTCAAAAGATTTGCACAAAAAAAAATAAGAGAGGCGCAGGTCAAGAACAATTTAGCACAACTTTCCCTTAAAAGCGTACATTTTCCAACCAACATCCTACTATAAAGTCTTTATCAACACAGCCTGCAGCTATTGGGCATCTAAACATCCACTCCATGTGTCTGTTGGCCGAATCAGTCAGTTGATCAATGTGCTGCTTCCTGAACAAGCAAACAGCTCGAGTGCAAACAGCTAAACACATCAACGTGATTATTTTTGCTAGTAATTACAGCTAAAAGAGAGACAGCACCATGGATGGTCAGTCCACCAATAAACATCAACACTGAGGAATAAGCGCAGGCTTAGTGAACAACAGTCTGAAGCCTGTTCCTGTTGGTGGGGATGCCGCACTTATTTAGGAGAGATATTGTTGGGGGAAAACAAGACGAAGGGTTCGTCTACGCTGCTGCTAGTGTTTATGGAAAGCAGTTCTTCCTTAAGTGGCAATCTGAAGAGTTACCGTTACTAAATACATGCTCTGACTCAGCTGATGATGTCGATAAGAAGCAAATGTGGTCATTAGTGGGGAGGAAATTCCTGAAGTGTGGAAAGCACATGTTCTACTTTCTTAAAAATCTCTAGAAAAGGTTTTATTGTCTACTACTTTGACCATTTTCTCCATTTGTGGCACAGAAACTTGCCTCAAAAGCTTGTAGAAAGTAACAAAAAAAATTCCCATGTTAAAACTAAGCACCATTTATTGTTTTAAGTTCTTAAAACTTATACAGAGAGTCATGCATATCACAGCAACGTAAAGGAAATCACCCAAGCGCTTGTCTGCGTACGTCATTATACATTATTTTACTTAAAGACTAAACCAGATCAGGACTAATGAACAAAAATGATCAGCAGAATGATTGTCTACCAGACTGTCAGAGATTGACCTCTTGTAATATTGGTGGTTATGCAAATCATAGAACAGAACCAGAAGACTATTTCTTATTAATTTGGATACTATTAAATATAATGAAGGAGTAGATTCATGCTATTATATTAAAGTTTTTGGTGGCGGGTGAAAAATCCTGTTCACCTTCCATTCCTGATTAGCTGCTAATCAGGAAACTGTGGCGTCAGTCTTCATTTAAGTCACCTTGCACCATTGCCTTATCACTGAATCGCATATATTTGTGTTGCAACAAAGGCATGAAGCATATCTGCGTCCTATGTTCCTGTGTACCATAAAGGCAAACCCAAACAAACCCTTGGGGAAGCACCCTGGGGTAGGGGGCTTTGGAAGGCAGATATTAGTAGAAGTGGAAAGTTGTGTTTGTTGGGGAGCAACAAACACTCCCCAACAAACTTTTCCCCTTTAGATTTCATCTCTGTTTGGTTGTTCGCTACACTTAAATCTTTTAGATAAATGTGTTTATATCATTGAACGATTGAGGAAATACAAAAAGCAGCCAGTTTCAGTCACTGGCAAAGAGTGTTTTGGACAAAGGTTTTGTAGACTAGACCTCTACAAAACTTTTATGTTTTTTTACTCGTTCAGAGACAAACTTCCTGGTGGCTTTCGGATCATTGTCCAACTGCCTAACCCAACTGCGCTCGACCTCAAGGCCAGGAAGGAGTTGGATGTTTTCCCTCCATAGCAAGTCAGAATCTTAAGAACATCATCCTCCTACCACCATGTCTGATGATGATCTTTGTTTGAGATGTTGTGTTGTCTTCACTCCAGATGTAACGGCGTAAATGTCACATGTCTTGGAGTCATTTTGCAGGCTAGTCGGCTCTCAGTGCGGTTTTCAAGAGTCTTTAAGCTCAAGAAGTAACTCTGTAACCTTTTCCCCTTAGACTTATCGTCAATTTCTAGGGATCAGGGTGTGATATGTTGCTCTTTGAGATCTTTGAACCTACTTCTTGTTTCTACATCGGAGCTTAAATGGAGTTTAAATGACGCCTGACAATAATTCGTTCTGTATATTGCTATTGGAATCAAACTTAAGTGGTGCAGACAACATAAATAATCACTGCTGAATCATGAATTTACGATGAGTCGATTTTAGATTCCACATTGGTCCAGGTTGGTCTGAATAGCTTTTCCTCTTCATGACTCAAAAATAATCATTTGAAAACTGCCTTTTGTATTTAATCGGGTAAAAAAGAAACTAACAAAACCTTTAATGGGGTAAATGCTGCTTTATTG
Organism: Xiphophorus maculatus; assembly: GCF_002775205.1. Taxonomy (NCBI): domain Eukaryota; kingdom Metazoa; phylum Chordata; class Actinopteri; order Cyprinodontiformes; family Poeciliidae; genus Xiphophorus; species Xiphophorus maculatus. Next base: position 8,022,339 of record NC_036456.1, read on the forward strand.
TGGCCTCATGCTTTGTGAACAAGCTAGTCTAGCTGCAGTGACCATTAGCATATTCCACACTAACAAGCTAGTTGTTGCAGGCAGCTTGCCATCAGAACAAGGAGCTTATCTGTGGTGTGGCACCTGACCAGGGCACTTGTGGAGGAGGGGTGAGCTCAGTCACTTCAGCTTGAAAGTACACAGATTTAAGGGAAAACGGGGCCTGGACGACAGAAAGCTGAGTTATTGAGAGTTAAGAGTTCAAACTGGAAACTTTGAATTTGATTTGTAGTAAAAGGGGAAAGAAAAAAAAATTTACTTTGAATTTTACTGCGTTATGTATTGTGTTCCATTAAGAATTGGAAAACCTGCAGAAACTTCAGACAAAATAAGTATTAAATTGGCTTGATGTGAACACAATATGGCATTTTTTTTAATGCACATTTAATAAAAAATAATTTCGTCCAAGTTTTATTTTCATCATTCCTAAGTTTCTTTCGCCGTCTTCATCGATGAGCTTGGAACGCCTTCAGCCAAACTGCTGAGAGCAGAAGTCTGTGCAGTTATTTAAGGCTCAGTCAATCCCATATATTTAAGGATTTGCGTGGCCTCCTTCCAGTCCCTCTCTGCTGCGCGACCTGGTTGCCGGGTGTTGGCGCACGTGGGCGTCACTTGGTGGCCCATGTGTTTTTCATTCAGGCTATCATGTGCTGCTTCACGGTTCTCTGAGTGCGAGAGTGAATAGATGGAGCGAGGGTAATCTCCTCACCGTTTCCTACCTCATGCATTTTAATGGCACAGGTAGAAGTGATTCAGTTCCGTTAAGTGCTCGGCTTGCTTAGCGATTTTAGAGATCTAATCTTCTGAGAAGAACTCATTAAATGCACCAGAGAGTTAGTTGCAGTCAGAAAGTCAGATGTGATCAGAAATGAAGATGTTAACATTAAGAGGAACTGTGTTTACATTGACCGTAAAAGTGCGCAAATTGGAATTACACAAATTTGCTTAAAGAAAATGCGCTAATTTTGAAAGAGCAAACTTTTTTGATAAGAACAATTCTGACAGGCCAACCTGAAACTGATGTTCAGCCGTCATTTGCCGTTGACCTACTGATGTAAGGCATTTGGAGGGTTAAGTGTTTGTCGTCGCCATGTTGTTTTACGGACTTATCGTGTGAACAAGCTATTCGAGTGCGATTTTAATTGCATTTCGTGATTAATGGAAATGCTGCAATTGCGATATTGTGGGGATTTTTTGACATTAGCGGAATATAAAAAACGTTTTGCACTTGGAATAGAAACGCAGCTACCGTTTTTTTTTTCTTTCTCTTTAGAATACAGACAGATGACAAAAAATTCTCTGTGTATTATCCTGTTAAGATAATTCAGTATAATTTTTTTTGGTTTATGTTTTTATGCCTGGGTACTCTTTGGGTACTCCGACTTCCTCCCACACTGCAAAAACACCAAATCTTACCAAGTATTTTTGGTAAAGTTTCTAGTGCAAATATCTTAATACACTTGAAATGAGACAAACTAAGTTAAAAGCTATTTTTCAGCGAGATGCAGGAGCTTGTTTTAAGTAAATAATTCCTTAATATAGATTAAAAAGTCCTCGTTCTGCAGCCAGATAAGTTAAGTTAAATAATCAGCCAATGAAACAAGAAATCTTTTACCAATATTAAGGAATTATTAACAAGCCTCTATATCTTGTAAGTTAATTTTGTCTTATTTCAATGTTTACTAAGGTATTTGCACTAGAAACTGGACCTAAAGTACTTAGTAATATCTGGTGTTTTTGCAGAGCACAGTCCAAACACATAACAGTTGGGTTAATTCGTCTCTAAATGTCTCTTAGACATGACTATTGGTCACATATGTGTCCATGTTGCCCCTTTTCTTAGTCTGTGTCTCTTGGAATAACTCCCTACGATCTTCCCCAGAAAATGCCCCCAAAGCATTCGGCATCCCGCTCTCCCAGGCGATCGCCAACGACCAGGCGTACAAGCGGCGCCAGGACGCCCTGAAGGAGAGCAGGCGCGACTGTCTGGACCTGGAGGCCAGCATCCTGCGCTTCAGGGCCGAGAAGAGGCAGTTCTTCAACGGGAGCAAACCTCTGGGCAGCTCCTCGTCCATCACAGGAGGAGTCCCCGGGTCCCCCTCCTCCAACTCAGTGGCTCCGGCGCCGGTGTCCGACACGCAGAGCAAGGCGGCGTCGCCGACAATTATGGACAACGCCAGCCGAGGACAAAGAAGGGTGAGATGGGTTTCGCCTTCAGACTTCAGCAACAGAGACGTCGCACAGAAGGAGCGTACATTTAGTCCATGAAACCTGCGTATTTCTGCAGATTGTTTTTGCGATCTCGCAAGCTAATCAGTTTGCTCAATTACCTGATTTTATGAATAGTTCTTGGAAACACAAAAGAATTTTTTACACACTAACCTGAAAAACCCAGACACTAATCATACAATAAAAAAAATCAGCACTGTAATGGTAAGGTTTTCTACTGTTATTATCAGCAAGGAAATACCCACATTTTACAAAAAAAAGACATTTTTAAATAGTGTACAATGACCTGAATCTCACATGCTAATTCCAATTGCTAGTGCTGCTGGATCTTAACTAAAAACCACAGACTAATATGTAACGTATTTGAAAACTTGTGCATTTGACCATCAAATTCTTGTGTTTCCACTGCCGTCTGTTTGTTGGGCAAATTCTGTATGTTTCCGTGTGTGTGTGTGTGTGTGTGTGTGTGTGTGTGTGTGTGTACACACATGATTAAGGCTCACCAGTTATTTGTCTACATGCTGATCTGAAACCAGTTGTTTTCCTAAGCTCATAATGAGCATCATTACAGCCACAGAGGACGGCAATTGAGCATGAAGCAGCAATCAGGCGGAGCTTCTAGAAGCCTGTGAGGGAGGAAAACTCTGAACAGACTGGAAGCATTTAGAAAAACGCCACCATGTAGGACTTGTGGCAATTATCCATTTAAATTATTGCTTAATACACATTTTCTTGAGAAAAAAATTTAGAAAAAAAAGAAGCCTACTCACAATTTGTATTTAAGGATTAGCGTCAAAATGTGGTTAAAGTAAAAAAAAAAAAATTATTTTTTTTTCCTTCAAAGAATTTTGGAATTATTTAGTAAGACATTCCTCAGATTGTAACTTAGAGAAATAAATTTAAAAAATGTACGTAAAAGTCGTGCAGAAAGTTAATTTAAAACCACGTAGAGCTCATTGCATGTGAACAGCAGCAGAATTTTATCATTTTGTCTCATGCGTCTCTTCCAAAGATCTCTCTACCATACAGCTTTTTTAGTGAGACTATCCATCACTAATACTGAAGAAATACAGTACAGACCAAAAGTTTGGACACACCTTTTAATTCAATGAGTTTCCTTTATTTTCATGACTATTGACATTGTAGATTCACACTGAAGGCATCAAAACTATGAATAACATGTGGAAATATGCACTAAACAAAAAAAGTGTAAAACAACAGAAAATAGCCCTTATATTCTAGTTTCTTCAAAGTAGCAACCTTTTGCTGTGATTACTGCTTTGCACACACTCTGCATTTTCTTGATGAGCTTCAAGAGGTCGTCACCTGAAATGGTTTTCACTTCATAGGTCAACCTGCCCTGTCAGGTTAATAAGTGGGATTTCTTGCCTTATAAATAGTCATGAAAATAAAGAAAACCCATTGAATTAGAAAGGTGTGTCCAAACTTTTGGTCTGTACTGTATGTCTAATATATCTAAAGAAAAGAACCAATAAAACGTAACACCACAATCTTTAAAGCAAAGCCAATTAGAGTTTTAAGTGTCTAGTTTTCTCACTTCCTGTGGAACCTAGCTGCGCCGCCTTGCCAACACATGCTTCTATGGAAACACAAACAACAGCTGGAGATTCAGTTTGGTCATTTCATGCTCGCCCTTCTTCCTCCCAGCGCTACGATGAACAGCACGGGCGCAAACCAAGATAGAAACTCTTTATTGCTGCTAGATTATTAAGATTATTAAGCAAATTCCATTAAAACTCTTGACATATTGTGACTGAAGTATAAGGAATAAGAAAAAGTGTAGTATTTTATGACCCGGTTGTAATTGGTTTAAAATTCAAAAGTCAAAAACTCTTTTTGTCGGCCGTGGTTAAGGAAAACTTCTGCAAGTTTAGAAACTTTGACTTTTATGAAAACCGTTTCCATATTAAGTTTAGAACCTGCGACAAACATCACTCCTCAGACTGTTTTGTATTTGCTGTGCATGAAGACATTTCCAATAATTTATGATAATAATAGAAACACAGAGGATAAGTTAAATATAGTTAACAAATATAGAAAAATGCAGAAGCAATTTTTGCACAAAATATGTACGTTTTTAATTCTAATATAGTCACTGCTTATCTGAAGTACACAAACCTCATAGTTTTTCACATCGTCCACCACCGTTTTGGCCATGTGTGCGTTTAACACACTTCAGATGGAGGAAATGTCTTCGGTTTTACGAGCCACAGTGTTCTGCTTGTTGTTGCCACTGAGGAAATTCCTCTGGACTCTTGATGTTCCTCCAGGAGATTTGAGGCGCAAATTATTTCAACTCCACTTTGAGTTTTGTCACATTGTTTTCTGAGCCCACCAATGTGTCCAGTCACAAATATTAAACATATCCATCTAAATCTGATGTGTACGCATTCTAGTGCTATATAGTTTACGTATCTCTACATTTATAGATAAAAGCGAGTTAGAATATTCCTTGGGTTAGATTAACTTAAATGCGAGAGTAGATGCGTCCCAGGCTGTCCCAGAAGTTTTAAGATTTTTCTTGCTATTGTATGCGTGCAGAATTTTGATCTGTAGCCAAAATTACTGAGCATAAAGGATATAATTCTTCTTGACACGCAGGTCAAGATGAATTAAAATGAAAGACATGCCTCGGTTTTAAAATAAAACTGGAAATTTTTTGACATTTTACCGTCTAAGCAGACACAGTGAAGAGATGTCGTTTTGATTCGAGCAGCAGCTGTGTGACCTTCACTCTGCAAACACACAAAAATCTCACCAAGTATTTTTGGTCTAGTTTCTAGTGCAACTATCTTAAAATGAGACAAAACTAACTTAGTTACTTTTCAACAAGAAATAGGAGCTAGTTTTAAGTCAATAATTTCCTAATATTGATATACAAAAGTATTTGAGAATATTACACTTACAATTTAATAAGAATTTTTTTCCATGTTCTAAGTGAAAGAGTGTACCAGCGGAGCTAGAAGTACTAGTAAAGTAAGATAAATGGGCCAGTTACTTCTATGGAATATTATATAATAATAATAATGTTGTCACCTAATGTGTCATTTTTTGAAAAATATAGAAAACATAAAGAAAAGAAAAATCATTCATTTTTTTCATTGCCAAAAGATTATTTAGAGAAGAAAAAAGATCACTTTTGGCAAAAAAAAAGAAGAAAAAAGACAATTATTTTAGAAAGGTGATGATATGATACAATTTTAGAAATCCAGTGTAATTATATATACAATGTGATACGATATAAGATACAACCTGGCACAGTACATTGTAACACAATACAATACAACACAATGTGTAAAGTAAAACGGTACCATGTGATCTGTTTTATGTCAACACTGGGTTACTGTATATTTAATGCGACGTGAAACAGAAAAGAGTTTAATATTGTGAACCTGATGACCTCCGACCTTGTGTTTCTGCTCCACAGGGTGGGCTGTCGGTGGACTGCCTCTCTGACCTTGTAGAGAGTCAGTCTCGCCTGCTGGAGGCCCTGCAGCTGTCCCACCCGGCCGAATTGGAGGTGAAGAAATCGCCGTCCGAAGGGAGGACCCAGTCCAAGCTGAGCCTCAACCCCATCTACAGGCAGGTGCCTCGGGTGGTGGAGAGGTGCTGCAGCCACATCGAGACCTATGGTGAGACTGGAGGGTCTTCCTGGGTGTCTACCGTTCCCTTTGATAACAAAACTCCCAGCAGTAAATGCTCACAAACCTCGTCCTCAGGGCTCCAGACTGTCGGCATCTTCCGAGTCGGGAGCTCTAAGAAGAGAGTTAGACAGGTGAGGACTTGTGCTTTTTATCTTTAAACGAGTAAAGTTGAATACAATATCTCAAATAAATAAAATGGATTGTATATATTAAGTTATATAAACTGTAATATCACACAAAAGGCACAATAACAATATATGATAGGCTAATAAATGCTAAAGAGCATTTATTAGCATAGTTTCATTAAAAAAATTTTTATGAACTGGTCATAATTTATGCATACATAATAATAAAAATATTTATTAATCATACTTTTCCTAAACATACTATATATATATGTATATATATATGCTTGAGAGCATTTAGTAGAATGTATTACCGTATATTAACTATAATAACTATGCTAATAAAAGCTGTTAGCATTATTAGCATAGCTAATAAATGCATTTATTAATGCTAGTAAATGCATGATAAATGATATTAGCATTTGTTAGCATAGTTTCATACAAAAAAATCTGATGAACTGGTCTTAGTAATAATTTAAGCATACATAATTAATCAAATATTTATTAATCATACTTTGTCTTTGTATACGAAATATGTAAATACAGCATAGATGCATGAGAGCATTTATTAGTATATATTAGCTGAACTGACAGACAATACCCATTAATGAACATTTACATGTAAACGTATGAGATTATAACGAAGCGGCTAATTTCCATTTTTAGTCCTATTACAGCACAATCCTAAACACAGGGATAAAACCCACAAAGTGACACTATGGAATAAAAAAACACATAAAATCTATACGTATTTACATAATATTTAACTGACAGTATTCGTTTTTAAATTATAAAAATATTCAAAATGTTTCAGTTTGTTTTTAAGTGACGCCAGGTGTCAAAAAACGTGAGTCGTAGTTTCCGAGCTTCATGGCTTTTTATTGGAACGGCGTTGTGCACATTTGACATTGTAAAATATTTGTGGCATCGCAGCATCACATTCCTGTCCATCTTTTTATTTTTTTTTTACAGAGAACATTGGACTGAAATAAATTAGTGGCAACAGCGATTAAGTCAGCAGTCGGTGATAAGATCTGCTCACTCAAAGCACAAAGAATTGACTTGCAAATCAAATCAAGTGGAAAAGCGAAGATGCTCAGCAGAGGGTAAATTATGTGGGTGTCTAGGACAATCTTAGCTTTTATTGCTGCCTGGAAGGAAAAGCTAAAGGAAAAGGCAAGCTAACAAAACTAGATGTAAATGGGACATAAATTATGCAGAAACTGTGCTCCGTAGCTTTAACACGCGACCAACAGGTTGGCTAAACTAGCTCTCTTGATTTCTCAAACATTAATTCTACTGAGGATTTGTATTATAACACCACCTGTTACCATGGAGATCTTGATTAAGTTAGTATAATGAATGGATAAATTTATGGATGGATGTTTACTTATAACTTGGACACTTTACATCAGTCATCACATCTTTTCAACTAATGAAATATTGCGATAATTTAGCTTTCTGGCTAATATTTGTGTAGTTTATCTTCACCTTTCAGCTACGTCCAGAGCTTTTTTTTGTTGTCTTGCAGCTGATTCTGTGGTCTGCTAAAGCCTGAAATGAGGTCAAGGCCACCAAACTAAAGCCTGACCCATAAATACATTTTTATTTTAAGAGCTGTGACCCCAATTTGACTGCTTCTTTCACTCTTTTGGCCATAAAACACAGAAGCGCCGCTGCCTGCAGCGACATGTCGTCCCCTGGTTCACTCTGCGCCGTTTCCGGCTACTCACTGCTGGATGCTACAAAAATAAATATAATCTCCAAACTGATGAAGTGATATATCCTGTTATTTAGAAATCACCTCCACAGGGGGGGAGAGTGGCCCCTGTGTAACCCCAACATGTCACGAGCCTGTTGGTCATGTGAATGAGCTCGAGTTCCTTTGCGATATTAGCGATCTGCTTTGCTCCCCGTAGCTGCGTGAAGACTTCGACATGGGGGTGGACGTCCAGCTGGACGAGGAGCACAGCGTGCACGACGTGGCGGCGCTGCTCAAGGAGTTCCTGCGCGACATGCCGGACCCTCTGCTGCCCCAGGAGCTCTACCCCGCCTTCCTGCACGCTAACCGTATGTGAACGCAAGACGCCTGCTGTCATCCTGAACAAATACTGTACCTCACAGTCAGTGAAGGGACACTTTCAGGTTTTTTGTTGTAAAGATTTTTTTTATTTTATTTTGCTATTAAAGCTGCAGATGTAACTTTTATTTTTTTAAATATGTTTTTTTGACATATTTGTTAAAACTGTCACTGTATGTCGTGACGGTGTGGTAGCTCCCTGTGGTCGCATACCCATCTGATGAAATGCACCGTTTACTCAGGAACCACCAACCAGAGTCAGGGGGAGGGTCTTAGCGCTGTCAATCATGCTTGTGCCACTCAGTGTCCTAATGGTGGAGAAACGACTTGCCGTTACAGGAAAACCATTTATCCACCGTCATCGGTGGCTATGCTAACTAGCTTTAGCATTCACGGACGCTTCTGGTGAGGGTGCACTAGCTGTAGCCTAGCAGAGAGTAAGGGGTAGAATGTGAGCAGCACCTACACAAGCATGATTGAAAGCGCGAAGACCCTCCTCCTGACTCTGATTGGTTGTTTATTGAGCTGCGTATTTCTGCAAATAGCAGTAGAACCACAAGATTTTTTTTGTTATAAAAATGACTGCAGCTTTAACAACTGTATAATCTGTGCATATAGCTCCCATATTTATATTTATACACAATATCTATATCTCTTTGCTATAACCCCTTATAGTCCATACATACATAGTCTTGTACATCTGTAAATAAATATTTATATCTCGTAGAGCACTTCTGGATAGATGCAAACTACATCTCGTTGCTTGTACTTGTGACAGTGCAATGACAATAAAGTTGAATTCTATTCTATTCTAACAATCAGAAGCTACTTAGTGTGTGACTGTCGTATAAAATCCCAGTAAAATGGATGGACAGATGTTTGTGGTCACAGTATCATAAACTGTAAAAAGAGTCAAGGGATATAAATGTTTCTGTAAGTTGCTGCACTGAGTTTTTAAAGAGCAGAGGTTGCAGCATCGTTGTGGCTCCGCTGGTAACCCTGGTTTATGCTTCACGCAGTGCTGAGAGGAGCCGACCAGCTGCAGTTCCTCCAGCACCTCCTCTACCTGCTCCCTCCCTGCAACTGCGACACGCTGCTGCGCCTCCTGTCCATGCTGCAGACCGTGCAGAGCTACGCCCAGGACACCGTAGGGACCAATGACGAGGAGGTAGGCAAAGAAAGGATCTTGATTCAAATTAGCGAGGCTCGTCGGATCATATGTCATGACATCCTGTGTCGAAAATCGAAATAAAAATCGAGCATCACGTCTTTCTTTGCCAATTCAGAAGAAAGTTGGGAAACGCATCGAGTGGCAAAAATGTTTACTTGTCTTATCTGTTGGCCTACGAAGCTTTAGCTCTTGCGGAAAAAGTGGCAAAAGGACATTTTACATGTGGAAAATTGTGGAAAACTTCCGCTAATGCTGAAATCCCCCCTCCCCCCCCCCCACACACACACACACAATTTTGTAATTGCTGTGTTTCCATTAAATAAGAAGTTAAAATCACATATGCTTATGTTTTTTCACGTGGTAAAATTAGAAATCCTGTCATGCCTTCCCCCTCCTTCTACTTCCTGTCATTTTCATCAGGTTGTTGATCACGTGACTCATGCGAAAAAGTGTTTCAATTGCTGTTTTGGAAAATACACTAATTTCGATAAAGCCGATGAACAACCTCTTTGAAAAATTTGAGGTTTTTTTTTTTAAGTTGATGTTCCCTTTAAGCAAACGTATTTTCATAATTCCAATTTGTGCCACTATATGGTCATTGGAAACGCAGCCGCTGTTTCCTTCCCCACCTTTACCGCCATCACTCCCCCGCAGATTCCCGGTAACAAGATGACGGCGGCTAACCTGGCCGTGATCTTTGGGCCGAACCTGCTCCAGAGGGAGGGAGGCGGAGACACGAGTCCTCAGGCGATGGGCATCGAGGACAGCACGGCGATCATCAGCATCACTCTGGTGCTCATACAGAACTACAGGAGGCTCTTCACGGTACGAGAAGAATCACACCCATCATCAGAGACGTTGGAGAGACAGAGATTTTACCACCAATGTGTTCGGTTGACTCTTCTCTTCCAAAGCTTTAGATTAAATTGGATTGGATGGTCTGTGTGTTCCTGCAGGTGTCTGCAGAGCTTCAGCAGGAAGTCTTGATGAGTCTGATCCAGACCGACCCGGATGTCATCGATTATCTCCTGCGGAGGAAGCTCAGGTGGGTTCTCCTCCGATCTACTGTCAGGTCAGACGCAAATAGTTTCTGACTCTTGCTAATCATCGATCTGAGCTTGTCTTCTTGCTCACAGTGGCAGCCACCTGACGGTAGAGGGCAGCAGCGAGTCCGGGGGTCGCCGGGACACAGGGGCCTCTTTGGACTCAGTGGGGGCCTCAAGCGGAAGTTTGTCCCCTCTTGAGCCGCCGTCGCCGCTTTTCCCTCCGGATGGGAGCGGCGGCGACGGCAGCCTGACCAGCGAGGTCTTCCTCAACGTCCTCAAACTGAACCAGACCAGAAACTGGCCAGAAGGGAGATTCGGTACTGGTTTCATTTACTATCTGAATATTTCGAAACAAATTTTTACACACTTTATATTGATGTTGTCCATTTATGCAAAATCTCAAGGGGAACAATTCTTGCGTGGGCTGCGAGAAGTCCAAGTTTAGGTCACGGACGAGCCCCCAAATATTTTGGAGTTCAGAAGTTTAAAGGATAAATATGAAGATTAGGAAACGTGGCAAGGACAGAATTCACGTTTGGTGACAATAACAGATAAAATAAAAAACATAGCTAGAAAAAAAGCTACAGACTAGCCAAGCAGCTAAATTTTCTATGTGTTCAATACTTGTTTTACCCGCTGGTTTGTTTCAGGCGCATTCACAGCAAAATGCTGTTTTCAGGTAATGACATGAAAAATGTTTTAGACATAAATCTGTTGGGGGAAAAAAAAAAGAAGCTGTTTCTACATTTAAGTTTACATAAACTATTTGGGGAATCTGATGAAATAATGTTTAATGCCGAGGCGCAAGATGTGAACATGCAACTACAACCCAGCATGCAACCTGAGCCCTGTTGTCGGATGATCGGTAGGTCGACCTGACCTGACGCAGCACATCCAGCTGCAGCACAAACCCAGAAAACATGTCAGGCTTGTGATCTTCTGAGACAGCCGCCGTACACTCCGTGTCCCTGTTAGTTTCCTCCATTGTTGGGGGTCAAAGTGACTCTGCTAGTAACTGTAAAAATAACAAAAAAAGGTTTCAAGGATCTGATGTCCTGTCTTGTTAAATAAAATCATATTTGAGTGTGAACAAAAAGTGTGTTCAAAACTACAAGGCTGTCGTTTTAAATCCAGCAGAAAATGAAGTAATTTCAAGATAATCTAGTGTTATATTTCAACCATTTGAGTGATTTCTACTAAACTCCAGAGTGCATCGTGGAACATGCTGCTTGTTAATAATAATGGTGCGTTTAACAAACAGGCCAAAATCAGTAGTCAGAGCCAGTCAAAGAAAAGATGGATGATTTTGATCAACAGCTGACTGGTTACTTAATAGTTTTAATTCTGGAAATCTGTACGCTTTCACATTTCTGTTTATTGGTAGATTTTTAAAACAGTTCACAGGAGATTTGCTGACTATTGACAAACCAGTTAGATGGATGTTAAAATGAGTTTTTTTTAGATGTGCATTTTGCTTTGGACTTGGACAGAAAAAAAAAAAAAAGCCAGTAGCGTCTCTAAACTGGTGGAAGATTTCAGGAGTTAATCCTGTGGCTGTTCTGCATCTCATTAAACCTTCTCTGTCGTATCACTGTGATGAGATAAATGAGGCAACAGCGCCATCTGGCTTCACTCGGTGGCAAGTCAGAGAGGTGGTTGTTTTTCTATGTACGCAGCATCTTGTTTTCACATGTTGTGGTTACAGCCACAAACTCGAGCGTTTTATTGAGATATTATGTTAAATAAAAACTCCTCTTTTGGCAGAGACTAAGCCATTTATTGTCATTTGCTTTACGGAAAAGAAGCAAGATAGAAGTTTAAAAAATGAAAACAGTAGAAATCCTATTTCAGTTCCACATGGAGCCGGATATCTGGGAAAACGAATCCATTTTTAGCCGATTTGGATTTTCATCCACATAAACACCGGGTGCAATACAACTGAAAACAATTATTTACAAAAAACTACGAACCAAGCGGAGATTTGAGTAAACTCTGCGTTAGTGTTTGTGTGTGTAGATGGGAAAACGGAGATTTAGGGCGTTACAGTCCGCGACGAATAACGCGCCAGTATTTCCGCTGTGTCTTCGTAACTTTCTGTTCCATTTAAAAGCGGTTCAAAATGTCCCACTAACAAAACGCCATGTTTAATTCCTAAGAAGCCGTCGCGGTTGTTTTGAGGAGATCTGATTGGCTGACACGAGTTTTGAAGCGATCTGATTGGCTGACACAGGTTGTAGCGTTGCGCTGCACTGCCCCCTGTGGGTTTGGCATGTTTAAAACAACAATCAGTGGCGGGTTTGTGCAGGTTAGCGGTCATAATTTGAAGCTGACGAGTTAAAAGATTTAAGCATTTCTATTAAGTATCATCAGTAAAACTTATACCAAAGTATGACTTCACAAAACGCTCAACATTATTCAATTACATTTTTTGTTACTTTTGTGTTGGAGTTCTTGTAAATGTACTAATTCATTCTAATATTACAACGGTATCCTGATAATATGACTTTATCGTCAAAATAAAAAAAAACACAACTTTATCTGGTTTTATTATTCTGTCATGGAGTTGAATTCAAAGTCCACGTAATTGGAAGCTGTAAAATACGCACGTCAAACAAGATGGCGGCCTTCGGCGTGCTGACATCCCCCTGGCCTGTGGAAACTCCAGGAATTCATCCGCATTTTCTAAAAATTCAATTACCAAAAGTTCAATTAATCAATAAAATTGATTTGCTCTAATCCAGCTTTATAATTATCAATAACGCGACCCGAATGTTTTTGTAAATTGACGAAAGGTGAAAAGGTCAGAGCGTTTGCGGGACACTTTTAAAGAAAGGAGGGCGGCACCTGCAGTAACAGCATAACTGACAGCATCCCTGCGTTTTGATTGTGCAGGTGAGGCCCGCTCCGCCAAGTCCATCCGCCACATGCGACAGTTCCACTCCCACCACAACCTGCTCAGCCTGTCCCAGCCGTCCACCTTGTCCAGGATGCACAGCCAGGACGGCGACCCCCAGGACCGGCGGGGTGGCGCGCTGGGCGCCGCCATGAGCTTCACTCTAGGCGGCGTCGGCGGCAGAGGAAGCTGCTCTAGCCTGAGCGGCTCCACCGAGAGCAGCATCTGGGTGAGGCAGATGCAGCAGGATGAGGGCAAATCGTCATCGGCCGCCAACTTCTGGGACTTTTTTACTGGAAAAAGCTCGGGCTCTGAGACGGTGGTATGACTAAAGGGAGGGGGAGGAGCTTAAAGGGACAACTGGACAAGCTTTGGCGTTGATGCTGTCTGAATCCCCCAAACAAACGGTCAGTTAAAGATCTTAAAGACAACAACAACCAGGAACGAGACTCACGCACGCTCCACTTCTTAGGTTGAACAATTCCAAGTAGCCAAAGTTGCACAACTTTTGGCGTCTATACAATACACAAAAAATGAGGAATGACAGCAATTAAGCATCTCTCTCAAAACATTAAAGTGGTGTAAGACATTGATGAGGACATCTGTGATTAGCTCAGTCAGTCATGAACAAATGGGGGCCAAAATCTGTGTTATTAGAAATGGATGGATTTATGTACATATGTTGTAATCTGGACTTTACACACATCTCTGCTCTACATACCAGCCGCTGTTTGGCCTCTACTAACACGTCGCAAACAGCTGAAACCAGATATTTAACAAGTTATAAAAAAAATACACACCGTCTTCTTCCCTTCGTTCTTGTTAAATCTGAATATTTGTTCCTGGTTTAGGTCATTGAGGATTAATAAAATGATTTCTATTTACTGAATGTCTAAATAATGAAGACAAAACTATAATTATCTTCAAATTCAGAAGTTTACATTCACTGGGTTTATTCTGATGTCAAAGCTTTGTAAGTTTCTGAAAGGTTAGTTCAGACTAGCTGTGCTTCCATTGACCATAAAGTTGCGCAAATTGGAAGTGGAGATAAATTTGCTTGATGGAAACACGTCAATTAAAAAAAAAAAGAAACTGATGGTTTTTGATGGGACGTTTTGGCTCTAGGATGAGGTGGTTTTCCGGCTGTATCAAAATTAATGCATTTCACCAAGCTGCAGTGGAAACGCTTTATTTCGCATCACATGAGGCAGGAAAAGTTTTTTTTTTTTAAAAAGAGAACAGGAAGTGGTGGGAGGTTGATGGCATGAACATGTCAAAATTAAAATTCACGTGATTTTAATCGCATTTCATAATGGAAACGCCGCAATTATTAAATTGTGTTTTTCCGACATTAGCCCGAACATCGATAAAGCTTTACGCACATTCGTAATGGAAATGAAGCTGCTGTGGACGCATTTTAAAATATTACATGATGCTTCCTTGTGTGACAATTTAGGAAAATTAGTGTGACTCTGTAATGAAGCATCAGCTTTACCTTTCTGCACATCTGAAAGCGAGCCAGGTTGCCGTCCATTTCCTGTCGCGTTGCAGCTCCAAAGACGTCAAATACATGCTGCACATGTATGTGGCAGAATTTAGGTACATGCTACTCAAACGTCATAGCCATCATGAAATACCATTACGCTAATTCATGCTACGCAACGCTATTGCTTTGTCTGCGCCGATGAAGAATCCCTCACCTCAGCATGCTGAATCTTGGAGTGACTCCAGCTGATGGCAGCCTGACCTACTTTCTGATTGAAAGATCAAGTGATTATTTAAAATTAAGAATGGAGTTAAGAATGTGCTTCATTATATATACAAAGGATTATGAGAATGTCTTGGCTTTGTAAGCTCCTGCCAGGTTAAGTTACAGGATTTGATTGAAAGCTTTATATGCAATTAACTTCTTGCTAATTCCTTTTTTAAAATTCTTTTAAGGCCAACATACATCGCATAAGAAACTGTGGTGGGAGGTGAACTTATCATCCCTGTTTTAAGTTGTTTTGAACTTTGTAATCGTTGCTCTGACTGATACTGGCCAGTATTAGCAAGCGGGGCGTTTTCCTGTAGCCATTTGCTGACTTTTCTGTACACATTTTCTCGCTTAAACAAATTTAACCTGCGGAAGCAGAGCGTCACGATCGCGCATTAAAATTTGTCACACATTCTGATTAACTTCTAAAAGTTGGAGTTTGGATTGCAAAAAATCTTTATACTTACTTGAAATGAATAATTGTTGCACCGAGGGATTTCTCCAACCTCATTGAACGAAAGGAAAAGTTGAATTTTTAAAACGTCATCAATGTGACTGCAATAAGTGTGGCAAACAAGAGGCTTTAAAACATTTGAACCCGAACGGTATAGTATGCATTAATTCAAATGTGAGAAGCGATTCTCAACAGTGCTCGAGATTTTCTTTGCATCTTCATGTCCTTTTTGCAACATGTCATATTCGTACAGCTAGAGGGCAGCATTTCCCGTTTTGACCAGTCTGTGGATAAATGACATCATCATCAGGTTAGCCAAATACAGCGTGCATCATGTGCAACTATCAGCTCAGCAGATGTTCGGTTCCTGTTTTCCTGACCCACATACAGAACCTGTCCTTCACCTAAGCAGGTGATCCTCATATATATATATTTTTTTTATCCATTGTAGAGGAAATTGTCTATTTTTCTTTTTGTCTGTTTTTCTATACCATTGTATAACCTATTAAAGTATTGCTGAATGCTGCCTCTACCGTGCTTTTTTTGATGCAAACACAAAGAAGAGGGATTCACTTACCAAGTCCTCGTCTTTAAGACTTTCCTGGAGTTCAAGTCGAGCTTTTGGCTTGGGAAAAAAACGTGCGAGAGACATGGTGCGAGTTACAAAGATAAAGTAAAACTCTTCAGAAAATCACATGTCACTTAACAGGAAGGAAGAGCGCTTTACAGATCCGCTTTAGAGCACAGTGGACGATGATTCTCAATGAGGCAAAAACAAAAAGAAAGGAATTAATAAGTACACAAAGTTTCCCCCAGAAAACCTGGGTGTTTGGATGCTAGGGCCGACGTACGAAAGAAATACGGAAATATCACTTGATAATTGTGTGTTATTGAAAGATCAGAAGATGAATACCTGAACACTAACAATAAAGTCTTTAAAAATGCAAACATTTCAAAAGGACTTATATAAATAAGCAATGCTTAGTTTGGTGGGGACACAAGTAAAGCCTGGTGGCCCGCCAGGCTTATAATAGACTGGGGGAAACCCTGAATATACATATATATATATATATATATATATAACAAACACAGTAGGAGTCAGCTTTTTCTTCTCAAAATCCTTTATGTAATTCAGAGCAGATTTTTCCTTCCAACACATTTCAGAACAGGAGAACTTTTGGAAAACGTCCCGGAGAAGTTGCACCGAGCGAGGTCGTCCCTCCGCACTGAACACCGATCCTCACTTGTCAAGCCAGTCAGTTAATTATTTTAAGCAAGCATTCATTTAAAAACCAAATTATAATATCAATATCTGTATTTATGTACACAACAACATCTCTCGTTACAAACTTCCAAAAGTAACTCCTCCTCCCTCCAGAGCTGCCCACGCAAAATTGGTAGACAGGACAAAGAAAAGTATAAAAAAAAACATTCAAAGTAAAAGTTAACATTCATAATAATAATAATAATAATCACAATAATGCTTAAATAAAACAAAAAAGTTCTTGTTTGAAATTAGGTTTGACAATTCATAAAAGATCCACAATCAACTTAATCTGCTATTTTTGTTTTATTTTTAATTCCCCAGTCACGTCTTTGTGCTTATTGGTGAAGCTTTCAGAAAGCATAAAAAACCGCCTCGCTCTCACTGGGTGTGTGGGAAAAGGTCAGAGCTTCTGCCTGAATTCTTCATTTTAAGACCAACTGAACTGCCTGAAATCCACAAACTTTCAAGACGCAAAGCAACGTTTTCCAGCACCTTCTTCAGTGCGTTAAAGAGCAGCAGAGGCATGGAGAGGAAGTAGTGATGTCTTTTTGAGGTCTCTACCCTTTAAAACAAGTGCTAGAGGAGTGATTTTAAAACCTTACGATTAAATAGCAAAAGTAGGCACATTAAACTCCATCATGTCTGCCATGTCACCTGGGCAACTGAAGAGAAAACTGGAAAAAAGGTCATCAGAAACTAGAGAAAAGCAAACTTCAGACCTGCAGCTCTGTTTTCTTCTTATTTGCCCTCTTACTATTTCGCCACATACAAACAACTTATAAAACACCCGGATTCTAATTCTTGTTTGTAAAAGAAGAGGGCTGAATTTGTCATTTAATGGGTTTGGCATTGTAACAGTCAAATTAAAAATAATTAAAAACATAATTGACGAATGGAAAAACTGAGATTGTGGTCAAATTTGAATGGCATGTAATTTCTTGAACTGACCTTTGGGGGCAGAGGTGTGCAGCTGGTCTTCTGCAAACACAGTTATAAGAAGTAGAAGAAGAACTGAATGCAACAGATAAACAACTGATGGAAAATCTACAGAAGATTTTCTTGGATGGTCTTTCCGATGTTTTCCCAGTAACATTTGAAGTCAGTAGCAGCTGCTTCCTTAGCTAGCATGCTATGTGTGTCCATTACACCAACACATGCCAACTCTGGTTGCAAGCTGACAAATTTTCCTTGCTAGCTTAGCTTAAGTTACTTAAAGCTATTTAAGCTACATCCAGTTTTAATAGCTTAAGCTAGCCATTTAAGCTTAAGCTAAACTTAAACTTGGATAACTTGAGCTTAAGTTAGCTTAAGCTGTGCTTTTTAGTGCATTTCATGAACAAAAAACAAGTCAAATAGCCAACTTTGTGTCTTAGTTTAGGGATCAACAATTTGTATTTAATTTGTTATACAATTCATAAAGATATACATCATTATTTTCCTGTAAAATTCACTTTATGTTCCATTTTTCGTATTTTGTTGCTAATCCCTTTTAGAGCGAACCGACAGCCAATCCCGTGTTAGCAAATTGAACTTTTCAAGCCCCGATCAGATAGGTTCATAATTATGTTACACGAGTTAATGTGTTAGTTTATGAGTTACATAAACAGTTCTCACAGATTATACGTTGATTATAGAAATTTACTTTTAAATTAGGCACAATGGAATGACCAGCATCTTTAGTTTCAGATAAAGGGAGAAAGAAAAGTTAGCCGTCACTCAGCTGGCAGCACAAAGCAACACGTGGGTGAGGGGAAGTTCCCTAAAGCATTTTCACCTCTTGGGGAGAAGTTTAAGCCACAGAGATGATAAAATGTTTTTTTTGTTGTTTTTTTTTTTTAAACGTGTCGCCACTAAATGAAAAGACGGCGCCATCTTTAGATCTGCTGCTTTATAACAGCCTGAGTGGGGATGGAGAATCGCAGAGTGAAAAACGTGTTGAGGAAAGATTCTTCTCAACTTGAGAGCTGCAGCTGGACTGGATCGCCAACGGAACGAGGCAGACACTGATCAAATCTTTGTAGTGTGTCAAAACTGAGTCTGCTGAGAAATTAAAGTGGATATTTTACAGGTTTTTAAAAATGCACAGTTTTTCAGACTTGCTCTTCCTTCGGTCCTCTCTCTCCTTTTCTCCATCGTGTCATCAAATGTGGCTCCTAATGGCACAACACCACTTCATAACCAACCTCCAAGTCTCGTTCCACTACAGGACAGCTTTTAAAAACTGTCCTGTAGTTGAAAAAGTTAAAAGTTTAAAAGCTGCTACTGTTAGACTCATTGCTAGTCCTGGTACTTAAAAACACCCCCCCAAAAACCTGCAGCTTAAAATAAAATAAAAATACATTGTAAATAAAAACAATATTAAACCGATAAAAACACTGAAAAGGTGAAGTTATACATACTGCAAATTGAATTTTTGGTCAGTTTATGTCACTTGATCTTTGAATATTTAAAATAAAACGATTTCTTTGCTCTTTCATCATAAATACGGAGCTGTGCTCATCAGTTTGAGACATGTTCCCACCCCTCCAGTGACTCCCTTGCGCTAAGATACTGTATATGAGCCACAGATCGTAGAAACGGCGCTTTTTCACGCAGCGTTCGGCCTCCAACCCTACATGATGTCAGAGAGGTCTGAGGTGATTGGCTGGACGTCTATCGGTGCCGTCAGATCATAGTCGCTTCACTTCCTGTCCAGTGAACACATGATCTGGCAGTTCCACCGCTGCTGGGGAGGGAAGCTAACGTAGCAAGGTATTAATACTCAGAAAGAAGCTGCTGCCTCCTCTGAAGCCGCTAAAAAACACACATGATCGGTTCAGCCACTGGTCTCCGTTCCTGGTGCAATAGTGCAAAGCGAGTGTTAGACAGTGGGGGGGTTTCTTGGTATATCAAGGTGCTTGTTGCAGTGTGTTCTCGGAGGATTTGGCATCCCGGAGGCAGGCATGCAACCGGCACGCGCCTCGAACCCGTTTCCCCAAGCGGCGCTCCGGGGTCAAAGCCGCTCCCTGCCGCAGGGGGAATAAAGCCCGGATACTTGTGTGAGCGTACTGGAGGCAGCCGGCGGCTCGTCTGCCACGTCCAGACAGTCTGCTGGGGGAATTCACCGCTGGCTGCGTCAGTCTCTGGACTGGTAGAACAGGATGTATCCGGACTCTGAGTTCTTGGAGATGTCGGACGTCAGGCCGTAGAACTCCTCGATCGCCTGCGCGTCGATTTTCTGAAAGGGAAGAGTGCAAGGTCTGAACCGAGACACATTCGGGACTCTCGCGTTGTTCTCCAGGCCTTTGTAACAAACACCTTTAGCATTGCTGGGTCAATATTTATTCAACTTTCCCTGCAGCGTGTGGAAAGCTTCATAACAAAAATAAATATACATATTGTCCAAACTTCAAGGTTTCTGCAAGTCGCACACATTTAAAGTTAAGACCACATGAATGAAATACAAGAAGTCAGGCAAAACAAAACATGTTCAGTTCACTTTTTTTTTCTTTTACATAAAATTATTCTTAGATAATGAGATCATACTTTGAGCTCCTTTCAGAATGAGCCTTTTTAGGATCTCTGTCACTTTAAATCCAAACAAGCTGCTGCTGGCCACGCCCTCCGACACAAAAATGGCCACTGGCCATCAGATTGCTCAACAATCCCATCACTAAGACTGACTGAAAATGCTAAGTTATATATATGTAGCAATATTTCACTTACACGTCTTTGTGCAGTGGCAATAAAATAAGTCTAAGTATACAACCGTACATCTTTGAAAAGCGTCACTAGAGCCTCCGTTCGGGTTGCTTGGTAACAGCTCACACTAACCCTGCGTGAGCTTTTGCAAGTTTTTTTTTTTGTGCGTTTTTGGGAACACTTCCTCGTCGTCTGACTGTGGGAGGGTTTGTTTTCCCCATTTCTCATCATAGCTGCATCTGCTGCTCTCTATTCGTGTTCTTTCCTCAGCTGTATTTCTCCTCCATGACAACATGCAGGGGAAATACCTCAGCTACCTATTCAACAGGTAAGGACTGGTGCTTGACCACCATGTTTAAAACCCGCTAAACCTCAGATTTCAGAGTTTGTGTCACAACGAATGCTGCTGTCAGATCAGTGCTAAGTAGCAGTGCTAACTGTTTCCTGGGAAGCTTTTTTTAGCCACGATAGGGGAGAGAAACTGTGGCATCTCTGATGGTCCGTTTGTGGTTCTTGGTGGAGATTTATGATTCTCACGCTGCACATGTGGCTCTAAACACATTATTTGTGCAGAACGCATGTAGCATCATAGGGGTTGGCATGTGAAGTGAGCTGGTGGCGACGATAAACGTCGTCCAGCCAACCAGCAATAAATTTGTACTTACTCATGATAGACACACAAAGAGAAATTCTAGCTAGCTCGGCTACCGGTACATTAGCAGCTAGTTAGCGATAATTGAAATGAAGATGTTTGTGCGCGAGTCAAACTTCTGACGGTAAAACTACCTGAATATATGAGATTAAACTGAAGACCTGTGAGTAATGTATTTAAAATTTAAAAAATTTTACTGCATATTTGTCCCAAACATTTGACGATTTCTTCTCAACCTAAAGCTAAAATCTTTGCAAACCCTGCGATATGCATTTTGTTGGTCTGTTAGAGT
This sequence comes from Xiphophorus maculatus, assembly GCF_002775205.1. Taxonomy (NCBI): domain Eukaryota; kingdom Metazoa; phylum Chordata; class Actinopteri; order Cyprinodontiformes; family Poeciliidae; genus Xiphophorus; species Xiphophorus maculatus. The sequence continues at coordinate 8,043,689 of NC_036456.1, forward strand.
TTTACACTAAAAGCTTCTGGGCTGATTGTGAAAGAAATGCCGCTTCAAATTTTGGAGCACAGAAGAAGTTTCAGTTCCAGGTGGAAACGCCCCAAACAGCATCAGTTCAAGCTCAATTTAGACTCCCCAGTTCCTGCCAGACTTAAATAAAGAGAGGCAAAAAAAAAAAAGCCAAGCAAATCTCCTCAAAACATTAAAATGATAAGTTAGTATTTATGTTCTGCGAGTTCAGCAGAATCATCCAGACCAGATGGCCGAGCAGCGGAAAAACCCCGCTATCGTCTTCCAACACCGGGCCCTCAAAGAGAGCGTCTGCCATCTTCTCTCTACGCTGGAACTGAACGGTGATGCGTCCCACGCTTTAAATAAAAACGGATGAATGACACAGCGAAATGCTTCCTCTGGTTAATTCAGCCAAACTAAACTGGCTGAGCACTGAACTGAAGCTGTGCCTCAAAATGTTTGTTGTTTTTTAACATTCGTTGTAACTCATTTACATCAGAACAAGAAACAAAGTTAGTCTTAAACCCACTCTTGTGCAAACTGCTGCACTTTAAACTGGTTACTCTGTTCCTCTTTGGTAGCAATTTATAGTTTTTTTTTTGTTACTATCTGATTCGCTGGGTTTTTTTATATTCCTCCTCTCATTACTTAAAGTAAGAACAGCAGAGGAAAACTTATCCAACTTTCTCTGCTTCTACTGCGTCTCAACACCACGTCTGAACAGCTTGCTGTGATCCAAACTGAGTTTATGAAAAGGTCACAAACTCAGTTTATTATTATTAGAAAATGATGGATGGCTTACAAAATATTTCACAGATGGGAAGTAAAAAAAATAGCTTGAACCTCCCTCCCCCTTAGCTAGATTATTCACCTTCTAGTTCAATAAACTTCTCCGCGCTGGTTTATTAAATAAAATACACCAGGTAAAACTCGCAGATGTGACAAAAATGTAAAAGGTTTTAATAGAAGAAACTGCCTGAAAATGTTTAGAAACAGTGGCTGAATGAATTTGAATGAAATTACTAAGAAAATCCTTAAAAGTACAATCCTTGGTTTCTGTTTCTATTTAAAAATAAATCTGGCTTCAACACTGACAGAAGTTCACTTTTCAAAAGAGAAAAATCCAGGTCGACCTGACCAGCAAAGCTCCTCCGCTGCAAACGGCTGATGTTTTCATTGGGAAAAGCACAGAGCTGAATGTCGACTAAGAAAAAGAGATTGAAGGCAAGGAAAATGGAAAAGAAATCCAAGAACTAAAACAGATCTGCTTTCTTTTTTCTCCTGGGTTTTACTGTTGGTAGAAAATACGCCTAACCTTTTGTTCCTGATCGTTGCTCAAAATTAAACGTCAACATTTATTATTTCAGTCAATACTTGCAGCGCAACACAAAACACTGGAGTGACCAGAAGGTTAAGCTCATATTTTAGCAGCTACGTTTCCATGTTGGTTTTGACCCTCCGTGTTTCACACCGATACATTTTATATCCTACTGGAGTTTCCATGGACCTCACCAAGCTCCGCCCACAACCGACCCACGTGACAGCAAGTCTCACAAGCAAAGCCTCGCAGCGCGTTGTTTCTATGTAAACATGACTGCATTAGTGCATAATTTCTACTGGATTTTCACAATATATCAGCTACTACATGGACAGAGGAACTAACAAGTTCCTGTCATCATCTGGGAGGAGGTTACTGGTTTCTCAGTCACAAGCTGGTTGCAAACCTGAGGCCAGCAGGTGTCAGTCAGTTATGGTAGATCTGAAATTTGGTTTGATGACGTCAATATGAGAAGCTACAGACTGACAGGAGGAACCAAAGAGCTCTGTAAAGGTAAAGGCAAATCTTCTGAAGCTGGGATATAATTCATTTAATTTCACATAATTATCGCGGTAGAAGCCATTTGTTTGTTAAAATTGTATGAAATATGTTTGTTCTATTTGATGTTTGTTGTGAATGAAACTCACAAATAAACGAGGTAATTAGTCCAACGTTTAGAAACTACAGCGGCTGTAATGCGCCACAGCAAAGGGAAACAAAGGTAAAATAACCCGAACAGGTGATCAACTCAAAACCACTCGTACCTTTTTACTCTCTCTCTCTCTCTTTGTAGTTTAAGCACACCTGTTACCGTGGCAACCGCCTGCGCCCCCGCAAGAAGAGCAAAGATTAGGTTAAAAACACAACATTCAGTCCGTTGCGATATCAAGTTTCCAGGCTTGATATTTATTTCTCGATTATTAATCAGCGCTTCCCTGAACACAGCGATGGTTGATTGACTAGCTGTAATTGGTGCTAACGTGGCTAACAGGAGTAACAGTTTAGTCCAAAGCCTTTTCTGCTAAAATAAAATCTTTAGTGTATGTCAGATACAGACACATTGCATATTGATCTGTTTAGCTAACGTAAGACTGTGTAGCAGACAGGCTTCAAGGTGTAGAAGTTGTATCAGTTCTGCCATTATGCTGTACTTAGCTAACGGGAAGCTAACGGTGTGTTTGTGAGACGGCCACGCACGTGACCACGTAGAATGGCCATCAGCCAATGAAAAGCGGCCCCTCTGGTAAGGTCCATTCACCTCAGACTGTGGCTTTTCAGGCTTATTTCACCATTAATGAAACAATGTTTATTAATATTAATGTTATATATTACAGAGGAATGCCTAGGCTTCGATTTTGTTCGGTTTCCTTCAACATCAGTTTTTGCTCTTAATTATTTTTAACCTTTATATACTACTTATTTAGTTTCCTCCTGTTTTAAAGGGTGTCTCTTATAAAAATCCCTCTTTTCTGAGAGCAACTTGTGAAGCTGCAGCCAACATTTTACAAAGTCATCTCAGTTATGGCTGCACAAGAAAGTCTGAAGTGTTTCAAACAAGTAAACTTTGTACATTTTTGACTAACGGCAGAAAAACAAGCAAAACACCACAATCATTAATGCTCTAAATGTGTTACCCAGACTACTGAATTGCTAAATAGTCCAACACATTTCAACATTTTACGACTACTTTAAGATTAGAAACGTCCTCTCTCACCTCTACAATGTCGTCATCAAACAGCAGCCAGAAGCCGTGGCTCTTGACGATGGTGATGTAGTGTCCGCGGTTGGGGCCGCTGCAGCGCAGACAAAAAGGACAGACACCAAAAGAAGACGCATGTCAAACAGATTAAATGTGTGCTTCTGTTTTCAGACGAAAGAGCAAATCAAGTTTAGAACTCTCTAAACTTAGCTGAAGAAAAAGCAAAGACTGGCGTAAAATCCGTGCTAATCGTGGTTAGCAAGTCGTTACAAACTGCAGCAAGCTAACCTGGGGGTTTAAATTAAATCACGAGTCACTAATATTTTTTTCTTACATCCTTTCAATAAGCGGCTGAAGAACAAAACGTTAAATTCAAACAAACACTTGACTGTGGATGACAGCAACTTGGTAACTTTTACCCCCTTTGGGGCCGAACAACTGGGATTTAAAATATAAATTTCACAACCAGTCAGTGTCTGTTCTGAAATATTTGGAAAGTAAATTTTATTCAATTTTATAACTTGCCTCTAGTTCTACTACAAATAAATCACTCCAGTATGAGTAGAAAAACATTGTTCCTGTGTTACAGTTCTTATAGATAAATATGAACAGCATGAAAATGGGTATTAGAAGTTAAAAAATTTAACAGAAACTGGCAATAAGAATTTGTCACACCGTTATATATATATATATATATATATATAAAAAAGCAATATTTCTTATAAAAAGTATCTTTTGCAAAATAAGTATCAGGTAGCATTTTGTACTACAGTGACTGGGAACAAGATGTAACGTAGGAAGAGACCAGATGAGTTCACTTCTTTAAAGTCTAAAATGATTTTTTAAAAACGACCGTCAATGCTGAAGTAGGCTTCAGACTTGAATCCTCCCATTTGGTTTTCATATTCAGTCAAATCTAAGCTCAATGGTTTTGCGTTGCTTCGACTCTATAAATTAGCTATAATATCGAAGACTAGGAATTTACTTATGAAACCCCATAAAACGCAGTTACACCGTAATTTTGATCTGTAAAAATAACATTGAAGTTCTGTTCCAAAAAAACCCAACATTTCCAACAAAGGCCGTGGAAACGGTATAAACGATACAAACCAGATGTTTAGAAAAGACATTTGTTTACTGTGAAAACTTTATTTGTAGAAACACAAACAATGGATTTCTCTTATGTTTGCAATTTGGACCGTTACAGACAAGTGTCCTGTTACTTCATGAAGCTATTATTCTAAACTGATTTCTGAATCTTTTTAAATGCTGCTTTAAGATGAGCAACCTTTACTTAACTTTAAAGTCACATAGTTAATATCTTCATGAATGAATGAGTCAAAGCAACAACCCAGGTATATTTTTGATGAGAAAACACTATAACATGATGTAGAGCTAAAAAAAAGAGTTGATTTTACATAATACCCTGCCTTCTAATCCTCTGTTTGCCTTTAATAAACAGATTTGCATATCTGTAAACTATCAAACCAGAACGACAGAAGGAAAAATAAAAGTCCGATCTAATTCAGGACCTACCTGCCGCAGTGAACGACAACCGCGACCAGGTCGTACATGCGGTCGGGGTTGGTGGCATCGCCTGACGTGTTGAAAAGGCGGAGCTCCAGCGGGAAGACGACGCGATAGGACAGCTTGGTGTAGCGGTGCAGCTGGTCCATGTACTTGAAGCGCTTGAGGTGGAGGGCGAGGATCATGGGCAGCTTTTTTACCCTCATCCTGACAGAACGACACAAGCAAATGTTTGCTTCGTTTGTGAGTCAATTCATTGGAAAAAAAGGATTTACAGTGAAGTACAGCTGCATAGCAATTCATACAGTTTTAGGTTTTGTCCTGCTAAAATCCCATTTCACTGGAAATAAACATGATAAACCGACAGAAAGTTGAAACGGGAAAAAATTGATATATGAGGTTTTATTAAACAAATAACACCAGGAAAGAAGTCGTCGTTTCAGCAGGACAACGACCCAAACATGCAGAGACACGTGAAATAGTTCAGGTCAAAGCATATTCATTTGGTAAAATGGTCAATAAAAGTCCATAGTTAAACCCAAACAGAAATCTGTGACTAGACATAAGCATTTACTAAGAAGAATAGGAAAAAACATGTTACTCTTTACCTGATAATCCTCGTCAGTCTGTCACAAAAACTCCCTATAAAATGGGCTCAAGTTTGTGTTTGTAACTTGACAAACATGAATACTTTTACAAGGCACATGTTCACAGATGATGATCAGAAAGTTTTGATTAAAAATAAACAAAGCTTGCACAAAAACAAAAAACTTCAAGAGAAGCTTAAAAAAGCTGGGAGTAATTAGTTCAAGGCCTAAACTTTCAACGAAACATTTAAAAATACCAAGACATTTCCAGAATAACCAGAATATCGCAGCATGTTTTCACTGTTTTTCCGTCCTCCTCATTCAGCTGCAGCTCTGCTGTTCTTTCTCCTTCGCGTTAATGCAAGGCTCAGCCTCTGCTGGTAGCCCTTCACGTCCTTAATGGATGTTACTTGGTGCACTTAGCGGGCTCTCCGGTACAAAAATACATGCAGCAGCAACACTTGAGAAGACGCGCTTAACGGTTTCCAACCGCAGAAAGCTAAAAACGCGGCAGCGCTGTTAATGCAAAGGGAAGTCTGGGGGGGTTAAGCGACGTCCAACAGGCGTCTGGCCAGAGATACGCCCGCGAAACCGATTCTCAGAATGTAACAGGAAGGCCCTGACAGGCTGCCATGGTGACGTCAGATGTGGTTTCAGGGCTGATCTCTAATGGAACAAAACCCAGCAGAGTTTGTTTACTGTTACTCAAAACACCCTGCAAAAACTAAGTAGGAGCTCAAAAGGGATTGCATGACGTTTTTTTAATTTATTTTTGTGCGATACAAAAGACGTGGCGTGTGTTTGGCATTATTACATTAAAGCCACAGGGATGATACAAGATGATCGTCGTGTGTTTAGCTGCTCTACAAAAATTAAGCGTATTTCACCAAATCAGAAAAGAAGGCCACTAGATTTATTTGCGAGTTTTCTGCTGTACGAATGTGAAAGACGTGAACAGAAAAGGTGACGTCACCTACCGTTTCTGGGCTTCCTGTTTGCTGCGACATTGCTCACAGTAATATTTGTACTCGCTGCATAACGTCTCTGTGTTGCTGAAGCCCCTGTTGAGCACAAAAAGGAGAACTCATCCATAAATCTTCACTAAGACCTAAGATTTTTTTTGTTGGGCTTGATGAAATAAAAAAAAAGAAAAAAAAAGAAAAGAAAAAGCAGGACAACCTGAGACAGTGTGTGATCGAAGTGTTCTGCTCCACGTCCACCGACAGATCCAGGAAGTCCTCGTCCTTACTGCTCACCTGCAGCAACCAACAACAGGTGAACTGCTGACCAACCAAGGCGGGGCTGATCAGTCCCTCCAGGTCGTTTGCAAGGTGTGTTTTTTTTGTGATTGCTGCGGCCTAAAATTGCTGATTTTGTGGCACGATTTTTTTCAAAAAAGTTGCACATTTCTTGCTTTGCCTGGTCTTACAAAAACGCTGAAGTTGCTGTACATAACCTTCCCATTATTCCCCTCTGTCTTTCTATTATGGCAATAAAGATTTCTTTGAAATATTTGGAATGCAACAGTGGGCACAACAATTCCTTTACTGAAATTAAAGAGAATTTGGTTAATTCCTGGTATTAGCTAGATAGAAAGCGATGTAAAATAGGCAACAGCATTAGTATTCTTGTTAACAAGCTTAATATGATGTAATGGTATGGATTAACTAGTCAACGTTTAGCTAACATCTGCATGCAGCGTTTAAAGACAGTTTTTAAGAAAATTACGTTTCTACGTTGTACCCTGCAAGCAAATGGTATCATTTAGCATCACATATACTTTCAACTTGAACACGACGTTAAATTGTAAGGAGGCGAAAGGGATTGTTCATAGTTCAGTTGCAGTGATTGGTCAGGAGAGAAGGAACAACAGATATGTCAGATTTGAGGAAAAGTTGCAATGAATTGTGAAAATTGCAAGTCCGCGCCAAATCTGCAAATGAATAGTCGCAATAAATCTATTAACAGCTTTATTTATATTTGCATGATTTGTCATTTTTCTCCAATCTGGTACACTGGTTTCAACTGGACCTTCTTTTTTTTTGTAACCCAGTTTTGTTTGCAGACAAAATTGTAATTCATTTTATTTGTTGTTTCTGATGTTTCGTTTATTTATTTTAGGTATTTAAAATGTCTTCCAGTTCCAGCATTTAAGAGAATGTGCTCTTGGATTATTATGCCATTTCCATTATAATACCTAAAATGGTCTCAAAACAACAATACTACCGTTTATCGCAATAAGCTCTGGGACGATTTATTGTCCAGCAGAATTTCTTATGACATGCCTACAAACTAGGAGTGAACTTGTGTTAACAGTTGCAATCGCAACTTCCTGCAGGGACTGGCTAACGGAAGCAGCGGACGTGAAAACCCAGCTCACAGCTTCGCAGTTGAGGCAGCGCGTCTCGTTGGTCAGCGTTCCCTGGAAGATCTCGTGGACCCACGTCTGCTGCGTCCCCTTCCCACCGTCGCCTTCACCCCCGCCTCCCCCTCCGTCACCACATCCGCCTCCTCCGCTCCCGTTCTGCACCAGTTTTCCGTTCTGCTGTCGCTCCTGGCTCTTCTCCTCCTGGAGGAGGTCTGCGATAGTGTTGAGGAGGTAGTTGAGGAATTCGTGGGCGTCCTGCTGCATGTAGTTGTCAAACAACTCTGGGGAGGGGAGATGCGGACACGTCAAGGGCAAAGATAAATATTTGATTGCGTTACAACCACAGATTTATGCGAGTGACCGGGCCGGTCGACAGGAAGCCCGGTTAAAGTTGGCATGGGAACAGATGGAGCTAAATACAGGGAAATCCATGTTCACCTTCCAGCAAGACAGTGATCTTAAACAGCTGGAGCTGTTCTGTGGTGGAACGGTTTAGATCAATGTTTCTCAAATGCTTCCCGTCATGCAACTTAAGTTGTACAACTTAAATGTTGTAAGTCTGGGAACAATTCAGTTTTTTAACTCAATAAGTAACATTTAATCTAGACCGCTCAGACTGTGTGGTTCTCTCAAGAGAAAAAGAGCAACTGAGTCACTAGGATGTAAAACCTTTTAAAACTGTAAGCATGGGTTACTCGTCAGCTTCTTCAGTTTGTTCTTTTTCAAAAGGTATATAGCTTTCTAAAGAATTTTGGTGCAACATTTACAACAATATTGCTAATATTTCAGCTTGTCAGAAGATATGAAAAGTGCAGAACAGTTTGCATTCATACTAAATAAGCTTTGTCTATTTTTCCTTGCCTTTTTCTGCGAGCTACAGTTACTTGCTTACGACGGAGTATAACAGCCAGACTAAGGTTTTAAATCGTAATTTTATGAGAACTGTACGCCAAACTACGTTAAAATGAGGAATGCTGGACGCGGCGGCGACACACGTACGTACGCCTCAGTCCTCCACGCGGCCATGCCAGGTTCGAGTCTCATCCTGTTGACCTTTGCCCTTCTCTCACAAGCTACTTTCCTGTCGTTTCACTTTCAAATAAAGGCCAGCAGCGCCAAACAAAAATTCTTCTTCTTGTGAAATTATAGTTGGTGTCGATTACACAAGAAAATAATCTTTTAACATATCAGCATCAAATTCTCATCAGCTGCAGGACTGAATCGATTGTTTAAACTTGTGTCCATTTCAAAGAACGAACCACAGACTGTATGAGGTGTCGATAACTCCATTGAACCCTTTTTTCATTAAAGCGTTTTTTTCTCATAATTTTACGACTTTCTTCCGCCAATATTTCATCTTTATTGTTCTAATACTATAACTACTAGCCTGGTCACAATACACCGTCATATTTGCTTTACTAACCTCTGCCGCCATTATTCTTTTCACTGTCACAAACTTCTCCTTGGGCCTGTTTTCTGCTCCGCTTTTATTCACTACGTGTGTCTGTGCAGACTGCTGCTGCTACTGGCTTGAACACGCAGCCTGTCGATACATTTGAACACTAATGCCCCCTAGTGACCGGAGGCTTGATTATCAGTCAAGCATGACTAAAAACAAGAATTAAGTCTCTCCTGCTTCTTATTCCCCATTATTTCAGACGTATTGGTTAGGATAAAAGATATTCTCGTGCTAGAATTGATCACTTGGTAGTTTGGGATGCTTCACTACTCTTGCCAGTCGCTCACTGAGCTTTGAACTACTTCAGTCTCTAGGTATACAACGTTGGTGGACACAAACCACAACAACATGCAGATGTGATTCTTGGGAAATCTGGTTCTACTGGACCAGAATACAAATACATGCCAAACTCCTCTGATTTTTATTTGTAAACATTTTTCAAAACCCGTGTAAGTCCTGTTGTTTTCCACCTTACAATTATGCACTACTTTGTGGCGGTCTTGTCACAGAAAATCCCCATGTATTTTTTTTTCTTCTTCCACTTCACATCAAATCCCAATTATCTCCATTAAAGTCTGTGTTTGTAACGTGGACAAAGTGTTGGACAAGTTCAAGATGTATGTCTAGTTTTGTAGGGAAAAAGTAAACTTTTAAACCAAAGTAAAGTTTCAGAGACAAGTGGCATCTGTGTGCCATTCTTTTGATTTGCTTCCTGCTCCGTAATTTCACGGACAATACGACTTCCTCAGCTGTGTGATTAACTTCTCAGCTGATATCCATCGTCCCCATCTCTTTCCCCTTTTCCAAGGCCGCTGCCTGCATCAGTACTCTCAGCTGCGCCGCTCCGCCATGAAAGGAAGTTTGTTTCAATGACTCAATGTCTTTGTTCTAAAGACTTGGTGCTAAATGCTTCCCAGTGAGATTACAGGACGCCTCGCGCTCTGACATCAGCGGCAGCTGCACATTCTTCCAAAGCCGTCCCATGAATATTCTATGAGATTATTCTGCATCTTGACACAAGCCTCCCTCCTCACCCCCACCCCCCACCCCGTCGACGCCTACCGTTTTCCTTCCTTAGCCGAGAGATGAATTTCTTGGGAGGGATGACTCCGACTTTTTTCTTCTGGGTGGCGATGCTGTTGAAAAGGTCGGCCAGGCAGGTGAGGAGGGACTCCTTCCTCCGAGGCTGCACCTGAGATCAACGGCACGAGTCACAAAGGCTTCCGTAGCCTCCAATTGTGTCTTTAACATCAAACTGATATGTGCTTTAACATGGGTTGTAATCATTTGTTTTTGGGGTAAGTTGCACCTTAGAAAGTCTTGGTCAGTTTTGAAGCCAATCGTTTCATTTCTACCTTCTTTCATTTCCTGTCAGTAAGCAAACATTTTCATACTAGCGTCAGAGAAATACATTGTATCTGGAAGGCATTTCACATTAATTTATAATTTAAAGGGACAGTATTATGTATGTTCCATGTTTTAGTGTGATAAAGTAACTATGTTACCTTCAGAAGAACTCAAATTCTAGGAATTTGGGTTTTTAATTTAATGCCTTGAAATTGGGCCTCTGTCTCTTTTAGAAACTCCTGCTCTTTCTGAAACTCCGCCTTCAGGAAGTCGACACAACATCGCTCCTCTATTAACCCTTTAAGAACATTTTTACCAGCGTTGCACTGAGAAGTAGATGGTATAACGAGCTTAGCAGATGTTAGGTTCCACCAGGTGTTTGCCATTTGCTGCTGGCTAGTCTGAAGGAGCTGGGGAGGGGCTAGGTCCATCCAGGCCCTTTTGCACAGCTGAAAGGTTGCCATGGAGATAAAAGGTTTTCTCAAAGATGCATGAGAGAATCAAGGCAACACTCCAGGTGTATTTTTGATGAGGGAATAACATTATAACATGACGTAAAGCTAAAAAAATCAGTTTTACAAAATAATGCCACTATTAAAACGATCTAACACAAGAACTGTGTGATTTTGACTGGGAAAGTGCTTCATTCCTCAAGCACTTTCCCTCAAATAGCTGAAATAGGAACAAATGCGTCTCGTCCAAGTACATCTTTCTGCTTATCAGCTGCACAGTTTCTGTATCTGCTGTTGTTATTTTGACCGCTATTTTGCGCCCCGTTTCCAGAAACTCGTCATAAAGCCTCCTGATATCAGTGATTTTTGGCCGCCTGCTGACAGCTGTGAGGGAAGCGTCTGAATCAAATCCAGGTGGCCACCGGTGTGTGAGTTCTGTTTTCGACACTCACCTTGTACGCCAGCACCTTCTCCCTGAACGGTCGGCAGAAATACAGAGCCTGCAGCACCGAGTTGCAGTAGCAGGTGTTGCCGAACTAGATGAGGCAAAAGAGGCAAAAGAACAAAGAGGCAGATGCGATTCTTTAGAGTGCGTATGTTTTATTAGCATCCATTTAACACAAAGAAAGTACAACTGTCCAGGTTTGCTTTAATTTAAAGTCCGAATTATGAAAAAACAAAAATATATATATATATCAGAGCAGGCACGTCATTAGCTAGTAGTGCACTGTATCCAGATAAACTTACGTTGACCAATCCAAAGTAGTGTTCATTAACAGGAAACTGTTCCGGTCCAATCTCCTTTTCCAAGGCAGAGGCATTGGCGCCCTGAAGAAGTCGGGAGGAGAAAACAGCAGAATTAATGTTTTACTTAAACGTTTCTTGTCACAGCAAGAAAAAAAAAAAAAGTAACCACAGACTGGTACGATTTTCCAGGATACAGTTTCCTAGACTTTTATTTGTTTCTGTTTTCGTTCTGCCCTGCTGGAATCAGCACTATTTTTAAAAACAGCTCATAAAACTCTATTTAGACCCGGGGTCTCAAACTCCAGTCCTCAAGGGCCGCTGTCCTGCAGTTTTTAGATGTGCCGCAAGTACAAAACGCTGGAATGAAATGGCTTCATCCTTGTATAGATCAGTTCTCCCAGCCTTGCTAATGACCTAATTATCCTATTCAGGTGTGGTGCAGCAGAGGCACATCTAAAAGTTGCTGGACAGCGGCCCTTGAGGACTGGAGTTTGAGACCCGTGATTTAGATGGTTTGCAAACTATAAAACAACACGTCATGGTCTGTTTTTAAATTCAGTTGACTTTTTTGAAACTATGGCCCAATAATTCGGGTCTATATTGATGTCCGATACTAAAACCGCCGTTAAAACCGATATTATATACATTTCAGTTGTCTTTTATCAACGTGGAAAATACGACCACTGAACCACTGTTTAACTTCTTCAGTTAAGCAAACACATGACCAGCAACATGACTTTAAACATCGGTTGTTAATATCGGCTTAGTTTTACTTACTCCAATATGTTGAAAAATGACTAAAATCAGTCGATACCGATGTTAATGCCGACATATTGTGCAACCGTAGTGCTAAAATCATAAGAAGGTCTTCAACAATCATTTATAGCCAAAATATTCATAAAAACGAGGGGTGGCGATATGGTATTAAAGTTTTATCATGATATTTTGTGTCTGCATGACGCAGAAATCAAAAGCTGCCTTTGAAAAACATTTGGAATACGCTAAAAAGTGTGATTTATATTGCTAAACTGCTCACAGAAACTGCATTTACTAAAACTTTCAGATTTACTGACATGCTCATTGAAAAAAGACAGCAAAATTATCAATCCTGACAATACGGAGAGTTTTGGGCAATTTCAAGCATTATTAATTGGAATATATCATGACAACGATAAATCTAAATTCTTATCACAATAACAAATGTATCACAATACATGATACGATAAATGCCCACCCACAAGGCATTTGATATATATATCAGAGCAGGCACGTCATTAGCTAGTAGTCCCAATATTTTCAATATTGGGACTTGAAAGCACTTTCAAGTCCCAATATAGATGTTTTCTTCAGCACTGTGAGATCATCTGATATTTTCCTCCTATAATGACCACAAGAGAGACAGTCATCCAAGTGAAACCCCGTCAGTTAACACCAGGAGGAAGTAAAAAACCACAACCTACCAACCAGAAACACGAACGTTGCAGGTCCACTTAACTGGCAAACTGCGTAACTATAAGGTTACATGAGTAAGATACAGCATTTGCTCGTTTTCAATTGGTGAATATATATGTGAGGCAGTGACGTGCGGTCACAGGAGGCAGGTGAGGCCTAATGGAAAACTATAATGATAAAATAATTTATATTGCTATTTTCACCCTGTGGTTTGTACTATAAAGTACCTATTTTTCATTTAGCTTAACCAATTCTGGTTATTTTTTCTTCAAAATCGCTGAATTTTCGCATTTGTCCATTCATATGCTCGCAAGCGCAGCTGGTGAGGCAGCAGCGAGCCGAGCCTCACCTGGGATTGATCAACCTCTCGCTAACTGCACTGGCTGCAATTTTATGAGAGCACTTTCCTCCTGTCTGTACGGCGCCAATAAAATGGTTAAAAAAACATTCAATATATAAACAGATTTTCCATAATTTATGTTATGTATATAACGTACAGTGTTTTTTGTAACCAACTGTGTGTGTAATGTGTTTCGTGGGCTGAGAAGCGATCAGAAACGCCAGTGAACAGATTCGAGATGAGGCAGGCAGTTCTCCTGCCTCATGGCAGGGGGCGCTCATGATCCCAGACATTGTGACTCCACCACTGCAGAGTAAGAGACAGTAACAGCCAGCTAGAAATACAGTAAAGTGCAGCGATATATTTATAGTTTTCTCCTCTTACCACAGCAATCACTTATTAGTAATCGCAAAATAAACATTAAGCCTAAAACCGTACTACTGCGACAGGTTGAATGTTCTGCTCTTTGTGTGGGAAATATTTAAGTGTGTTTTTGTGGCGTTGTTGTCAGTTGCTATGGCAACGAGTCTGCGCGTAGCTGCGCTTCTACAGAGAGCGAGAAAGAAGTGGTTTTGAGTTGTACTTTAACGATTTTCCCCTTGGAGCACAGCATAAAATTAATAATACCTACATGTCCAAGTTTGATTGAGTTAACGGAAGAATAGCCTTTTTGCCCTCCAGCGTTGTCCGCATGCGCGAAATTTCCTTATGTAAACAATAACATGCCGGGGGGGGGTCTATATTTGTAAATCTGATGATGATTAAGTCAGTGCCTCACCAGCTATGAACCTCACCGCACGTCGCTGATGTGCGGAAATGAAATAGAAAGTTGAATCCGTTTGCAGACGCAACTCAAATGCTCCAGAATCTCCTTTAAAACTTGTCAGATCTTCCTCTTCGGCCATCTTTACTAACGCCAGTAGCCTGACCTGTGAGCCTCTTGTGATGTCATCAACCCAAAAATACACACAAAGCAGGATTAGCAGCCTTTTTTCCCCCCCCTCCTACAACCTACTTTTAAAAATTCTATATTTGGTGGAATCCGGTTGAGAAAATCCCTTCCTCACGATCAAGTTATTTTTATTAATGTGTTGGTAGACCGCTGATTGTCATACTTCCCTAAAACGCTTTTAGAAGCATCAGAAAAATCCTCACTATAGCACCTTAAAGTGAGGAAATTAATTTGTTGCTACAAGAGCACAAAACGTGACTTTACAGAGAAAGCAAGTAAATAAATAAAACTTTATGATCATTTCCAGGGTTTCCTCTACATGTAACTGATCGTGACGCACCGCTACAGCTACATAAAAGACGCCACCACTTCAAAATGAAATGCCACCACAACCTGGTTGCATGTTTCGCATATGAAATATAGCTCAACATATACACAGCTTACGTCTGTGCACTTATACCAACCATAATCAGAGTTTGGAATCAATTTAAACAGTATGAAACGTTAAAATGTGTATTATTTGTTTAAAAAAAAAAGAGAGAGACGTCAGCTCCTGGAAGCTGGCCACCGTGCGCTGCGCTACTTTCAGGAGTGAGGAAAAATTAGAGGCGACAGTCTGAAGTAGAGGGAGAGTTCAACCGGTGAAAGTTAATGTAGTTAATTAATATAGCTTGCCCTTAATGCATAATGGTTCAGATATATCTTACAATATAGAGCAAAAACAGAAAACTAAATGTTTTACAAAAAGCTCTTTCAGGCGTATTTTGGTGGGAGCAGAGACACAGAAACAAAGGACAACGATGACAGCAGTAGTGATGATGATGCAGCTTCTCCCCTCAGGGTGGGGGGGGGGGGGGGGGGTCGAGCTCAGCACCACATTGCAGTCCATGTAAAGTCAACAAGAGGCTAACAGCGGGTTGCTGTCTGGGCTGAGGTTATTTATCCAACAAACAGCGCCTCAGAACAGCCAAGAGGTTGTAAACAACAAGACACAGCGAACTAACTCTCTGATGTTTGAGAGGCAGAGGAGGGGGGGAAAAAAAAGGACCTGAAAACACACAAAGACATTAATTATTAACACCGTCATCGCCGGTTTAAAGTGACAGCTTGGAACCGAGTGTTAGAAATGAAAGTGAATAGAAGAATTATTCATAAGACGAATGCAATAAAAGGAAGTTAAATGAAAGCCGACGACAACGCCGGTTGCCTAAAAGTAAACATCTTTCCTCTATTAATATGCTATCCGAAGTTGCTCAGCTCAGCTTCAAACCATCTCCGGCGTGAGAACGAGTCCAACCCTCGACCGCTGGATGGTTGTCGTGGTGAGAGGTTGGTTTTTTTTCTTCTTTTTCCTTTCTTTTTTTTTTTTTCAAACCAACAGTGAGACGGAAATTTCAAGCTGCCTTGGACTTATAAATAACTGTTCCTTACCCCGACCTGCTCCTGCACACTGCTGGACAGGTGGCTGAAAAAGGCTTTGCTCTCACTTAAAGCAAAGAAAAATCCAGCTTTAAAGGAAGCTTCAAAACCACGACTAAATTTAAAGGTTTTTTTTATTTTTTATTTTTTACATTCTATATTCTTTCTTAACTCTGTGCTGCTATGGCAACATAAATGGCAACATCTATGTACCATCAAAAAAAAAAAAAAAAGATAAATCATTTTTTAAAAACTAGCAATAATCAGTTTGCTCTTTCGTTTTAGCAGCATTAGGGCTAAATGTTGATGTTCTGTTTCCAATGAAAGAACAAAATCAGGGATTTTTACTCCAGAATATCATCTGGTGAAAACCTTCAATCTGCAGCAGCAGCAGCAGCATTTTTACATTCCCTAAACGTGTGAGAGAGAGAAAAAAAAAAGTGAACCCAGCTCCACTTCCTCTGTTTCACCAGCCAATACGTATAGATTTAAGCATTAAAATACGACAAAACTCACCCGCTAAACCAAACTCTTCTTTGAGCTCGATATGAGACCAGTTCTCGCGGTTCTGTTCTTGACAGAGGAACACAAACACACCAAAGCTCATATTGGGAAGTTAATTAGTCAGGCGATCTGTTTAAATAGCCAGCCTGCAGTCAGCAGCTTAACACATCTCCCACACTTTAGCTGAGCACTTGTAGGTTTACAAACAGCATAAGTTTAGCAGATAGTACTTTTTTTTTTTTTCTCCTACCGCTTAAAAGAAAGACAAATGATGCTGTTTGTGATAAAAACAAACATCTGCAGGCTTGAGCAGATATCAAATTTTAATACTCAAAAATTCATGCCTAATAAGGACTTAAAACAACTATTGTGTCCAAAGCAAAAACAATGGGTAGATAACATTCCTATAGCATAAATCATGTTGCACTGTTTTAGTATCAGTAGGCATAATAGCTGGCTTTTTGTTTTAAATGGAAATAATTAATCCAGTTATACATTTTTTTTGTGTGTATTATTCCAGGAGATCATGAAATGAGGGTTATGAGCATGTCCAGAAATGTCACACCACGAGTGAACATACAACAGAAAGTACTACCAAAGAGTTGAATATGTTCATTTTGTAGGTTTGGCAAAAAATAAAAAAGTAGCAGACCGTTTTTCAGCCAGCTCACTGGCTGTGTGCAGCAACAGGTAAGTATTGAAGCACAGAAATGCTACGACGAAAAGTTTTGTGTTTTTCTACGGCCGTTTCAGAGTATTTTAATGGGAGCTTTAGATTTAATAAACATGATTCTGTGGAGAAAGTGAGTGTCTGTGAGGAATGCGTTGCCTGCCATCCTGACTACAGAACCTCCACAGGGTCTTAGAAAACTTAACAATTGTTTCACTTTATTTTCACCGATCAAAGCTCCCTGTTGTTGTTTTTTTTATTAAACTATTAGGAGTTTTACTGAGACATTCAGGTTCTATCCTGTGTCATTTGGTTTAAATTTCACCCTCTTCAGCTCAAAGCAGCATCAGCTGCCTTGAGGTGTTTACATCCTCTGAGTCTGCAGCGCAGCTGGTTTCTGTTATATTTCTGCTATTTGGGGGAAAGTACAACCGTGTAAGCAGGAACTGTAAGTTTCGGGGTTTTTTTTATATCTAACAACAACTTCAGCCCAAAATAGAACTCCAAACGGCTAGCTGGCTAAGCTAGCCGTTTCCCGACCATCTAGTCAGTCCAACTAAGCACAACCCAGATGAAGCTGCTTACTAACTCTCTCTCTCACACACACACGGCCGGTGTGAGCACAACGCGATCCCGTTAACTCTCCACACAGCGGCGTGTTCGGGCCCGGCAAGCCGCCCTGGCCCGAGCAACTTTCTGGGAACGCTGTGTGTTTTTATCATGTTGTTCTGTGAGGCTAACAAACAGGCTAGCAGCAGCAGGACAGCTAACCGTAAAACATGAGAGCAGGCAGGGTTCAGCAGACCGGGCAGCGAACGGTCCGCCGAACCGCCCGCTCTGCCCTCCTTACCATCGTACAAATCGAGGCGATCTTTCGGACTGTCATCAGTATTTCCATCCGTGCGCCGCCATGTTGGACCGAACCCCGATGTTAAAATGATCAGACCCGCTGCGGCTGCAGAGTTTCCGGGAGGGCGAGTCGAGCCTGCCTGCTGCCCCTATCGGTACTGTCAAAGCGGAACAGAAGGGGACGACAGCGAGAGCTTCCGGTATGACCTTTCAGAATAATTTAAAACATTACAACAAAACAAAAAGGCAAATTTTGTGTGTGTGTGTGTCGGGGGAGGGGGGAGGGAGGGGGGGGGGGGGGGGGGGGGGGGGGGGGGAATAACACATTCCATTCCACATTTCAAAGTTCACCAAACTTTACCGAAAATTGTCTGAAATCAAATAATTTTAAAGGAATTAAGTGGGCGTGGCCAAACTGCTCCACAGCGCCCTCTAACGTGAGATAGGCCAAGTCGAACATAGTAGAGATCTGAAACCCAAATAGTGAGAAGTTGTTGCGAAGTAGTGAAAGGTTGTTGCTAAATAGTGACACGCTGTTGCCAAAAATATTGTTGATCATTTGATGCTTTTGTTTAACCATAAAGAGGGCAAAAGCATCCCCCATTTTTACTGACGTTATTGTCAATTATTCTGGTCTTGTTCCATAGTATTGTGATGCTATTGCTCATTATTGAGACGCCATTGCCAAATAGTGACACGCTGTTGCCAAAAGTATTGTTGATTATTTATTTACATTGCGAAGCCATTTGTTATGACTCTTGCCAAAATAGTGCAAAGTGGTTGCCAAGTAGTGACACACTGTTGGCAAACATGTTGTTGATTACTTATTTATTGATATTGTGACGCTGTAGCCAATTATTATGACATTGCATGATACTGCAACGCCGTTACTGAATCGTGCAGTGCCGTTGCAGACTGTTGCAACATTGTTGCCAAATAGTGACATTTGGCAGCAGCATCTCATCTCAGGGCAAATAATCAATTGCCTTGTTGTTGTGTTCACTTGTTCCTCTGATGAAGGCAGATTGAAATGTTCATCTCCATCAAGTTCGCACAATAAGGCTGAAAACTGAAATGTGATCATCAGTATTTTATGTCTTTGCAAGCTTTTGTTTTTTTAAAAGAATTTTTCAGCACCATAGTGACCTTTATGTGTAGAATATTGCAATAATGCTGCCAAATTGTGAGATGTTGTGGCCAAATGTTGACACGCCGTTATAGGCTGGTCCTGTGGTGACATCACAATTTAAATGTCTGTTTTAAAATAATTTTAAAAACTGCACGTGTCTCTAAATAAACAAAAAGAATAATTTTATTTATTTATTTTTTTGCTTCATGCAGCAAACACAGTTTCAAAACCATAATGATCTTTGCTGTTTTATTCTGAAAATACAAGCACAAAGTTTCCGCTTTAGTTGCTGGTTTTTTTTTTTTTTTTTTTTTGCTGTTGTAGTTTAGAGTTTCCTGCCGTCCACTCCCGGAGGTTGTGAGGGAGTGTCGCTGAACAACTACTTACTTGCTCATAAGTGTTGGTTCGGTTCTTACAGGGCGCCGGATTGGTGGCCATATCGTAATTAATGTTAATTAATTACGATCTGCTTCTCAAAGACCTTTGGTAGTTGTTTTAGGCAATAACAATAAGACAGTTTTATCTCAGCAGTTTCTAAAATACCTATATAAATTCTTTCAAAAAAAACAACAACATTTTTTTTGCATGTTTTTAATATTATTTCATAGTACAATACTTATACTGAATTAGAAGATTCTAATCTATCTATCTATCTATCTATCTATCTATCTATCTATCTATCTATCTATATATCTATATATCTATATATCTATCTATATATCCATCTATATATCTACTGGTTTTAATTGTTTTTCTACCATCTCACAATTTTTTTTCCTTTTAATAGACAAAATAATACAATTAAGCACACATATGAAATACAAAAGTATTATTTCTCTAAAACAGACATCGCAAGGTATACATCCAAACAAGCATTATCTGAAACAAAGAAAAGAAAATATTATGCCATTTATATAATATTTTTATAAAGAACACGAGTAAGATTTAGTTTGTTGTTGTTTTTTAAAATCTAGGTGCCCCCCCCCCCCCCCCCCCCGCCCCCCTTTACAATTGACATTGACGGACTTCCATACAGAAGTGTCCAGCTATAGAGAAAAAGTGATGAGCGCCAACTTAAAGAGTGATGGTTTAAAATCCCAATCCACGTCTTTGTTTAAACCTTTTCTTCACCCCCACTTGATTTAACGCCGGTGCTCTCATCGTTTATAAAGCATCAGGCTGAGAAGTCGGGCCGGATTCCCACCGGTCCCCCGGGAATATGTGAGGGGACGGATCAAAGTCTACATCCCTCCCTCTCATCACTCCTTCTGCTCTCTATCCACAGCCAGAGGCATCTGGAATCTCCGGGAACCGGATCGGTTTTTTTTTTTTTTTCCTTTTAGCTATTAAAGCATAAAAATGGACCAGTGACGCGTTTCAGGATGCCTCCATTGTGAAGCTGAAAGCCAGTTTTACCCCAGGAGAGAAAGACTTGGAAGAAATTGTGGCACACTTGGCTAATAACTGGGAATTATTAGGGCAAACCAAAATTTTGCTGATCAGTTTCTAGCTGCTGCTCTTTGCGGAAAACAAGAGGGATTTTTTCTTTCTTTCTTTCTTTCTTTCTTTCTTTTCTTTCTTTCTTTCTTTCTTTCTTTCTTTCTTTCTTTCTTTCTTTCTTTCTTTCTTTCTTTCTTTCTTTCTTTCTTTCTTTTTTGGGTTCAAATCTGGATTAAGCGCAGGAATACAAACACGGAGTTATTTCTCCCAGAGTCACAAGAATTTGCTGCAATTCCCCCCCCCATAAAGCTCGACGCGGTTCAGAGGGGAGCTAAATGCGGCTGTCTGGCGATTCTGCCCCGGGAAGCATGAACAGCAGCGGGTCTGGCAACTTCCTGCTGGTCCCCATCCCGGAGTATCCCCTGCTGGACTGCGTCCCCAACAAGACGGTGAAGATCGTGGTGCTGGGCGCCAGCAACGTCGGGAAAACCGGTATGGCGGTGGGATGCAGTTATTCTTGTGGATCCGGGAAAGTTTTCATTTCGGATTAGTCGCGTTGCATTCAAGCGATAAATGGAGGCAAACTGTTTTTTTGTTGTTGTTTTTTTATGACCAAAACGTTATTGCGGCTCAGCTCACCTTAAGAGAAACAATTAGGTTTTTTTTAATTTGTAGGTGGCAGAGAAATAAATAAACTGCTACCATTGTTCGACGACAGAGGGCGATAAACAGCACTGATTTCCTGAAAGAAAGAAAGAAAGAAAGAAAGAAAGAAAGAAAGAAAGAAAGAAAGAAAGAAAGAAAGAAAGAAAGAAAGAAAGAAAGAAAGAAAGAAAAAAAAAATCAAGCAAAATTTGAATTTGATTAATATCGTTGATGAACTGTAGGGGGGCGGGGGGATAAAATACCATGGAGTTGGCTATAGAGGTACGAACATAATCATTTCTATGATTTACACTCATAATATTTATGAAAAATAACAACAACTTTAATCATCTTTTTGAAAGTGCTGGAAGTTCAGTTTTAATTGATGGTGTGAGTCACAGGGTTAAATCATTTTTGAAACATTGTGTTTAACAAAACATGATTTTTAGAAATATCCTTCTGCTAGAGGGCAGGTTTCTTCACAAACATATGTAGTGGTTGGACATAAACATGGACAAATTTAAGAATTATATTATTTTTGCACTTTATGCGGATGCTCCTTTATCATACAGATACAAATTCCACCGGGTGAATGTTATCACTGAAATATTTTAACTTTGGTCCAGCTCTGTCAAGCCACAACTGTACACTTTAATATATTTGGTTAGGGTTTTGTGCTACAGACCAACACAGAGTAGTGCATAATTGTGAAGTAATTTCAAAGGCTTCAATGTCATTTTTAAACTGAAAATATGCCACTGCTGTCTTTCACTGTGAGCGAAATAAGTTTAGGGTGACATGTCATTTTAGTTTTCTGCCACACGTGGAATAGATCAAAGTCTTACGTTATAAATGAATGTTTGGGGTGAAATAATTGACTAATCTATTCCAAGTGTTATAACTTTGTATTATTGCCCTATATGTAACTGTTAGCGAGATGGACAGATTCTCACGGCAGCAATTGCTTACACCCGACACAAATGACCAAAACGGTGAAGGTCCCAGAGAAACATTTGATTGCATTTTGTGTTTTTTTTCCGTCTCTTTTCTTTAGCTGGAGTTAGAAAGCTAAACAGTTTTCTTACACTAGATGAACTATGAGCTGGGAAAACAACAGAGAGTGATCCACACCGCATGTCCAATGAGGCAGGAATGTACTCTGTAGCAAATCTGGGAGAACCATCAAACTCAGTTATCTGGAAAAGAAGAGCATCACATGTCATAATGTATTACCTCGGCTAATAATCCATGAGTTATTACTGCTGTACTCCCATTCTACGTTCATTCAGCGTAACACCACCTTCTGTCAGATCCCAGTCTACCAAACCACATTCAATGGCACCACTGTTAAAAAAAAAGGATAAAAAGAGATTAATTCACATTGTAGTAACTCTTATAATGAGTTTTGGAGATTTTCTTTAACCTCATTTATCATCCTGCTCACTGTGTGTTGTGGCAAGAAAAACTCTGCTTTTTTTTGTCACTTTGTTTTTACCACTTTCACACAGAATATCAATACAATACATTGACGTCAGAGAGATGCAACGACCCACCAGTGTCTCTGGATGTTATCCAGTGTGCCACTTCAATGAAAAAACACAAAATCTTACCAAGTATTTTTGCTCTTAGTTTCTAGTGCAAATATCTGAGTTCTCTTGAAATAAGACAAAACTAACTTACAAGTAACTTTTCAACAAGATACAGGAGCTTGTTTTAAATAAATAATTCCCTGATATTGATAAAAATGTACACGTTAACTGATTTTTTCACTTGCGTGCATTTGAAAGTGAAACAATCTGCCAATGGATTAGTACTTTTTTGTCAATATTAAGGGATTATTTACTTAAAAGGAGCTCCTATTTCTTGCTGAAAAGTTACGTGTGAGATAGTTTTGCCTTATTTCAAGAGCATTAAGATATTTGCACTAGAAACTAGACCAAAAATACTTGGTAAGATTTTGTGTTTTCCATTGCTCTTCTTCCTCACCTTTACGTCACTAATTGACAATTTCTGTTTCACTTTCAGCTCTGATTGTCAGGTTTCTGACTAAGAGGTTCATTGGAGATTATGAAGCAAACACAGGTGAGGTTTCCCCCCCCCCCATTCATCTGACTGCCTTTGCCACCAGCGAGCCCCCGCCACGATTGATCCTCTCATCCCTTCACATTCACCCTTCCACCCGGATCTTTTTGTCTCTGCAGGAGCGCTCTACTCTAGAAAGGTCACCATGGACGGGGAGGAAGTGTCGCTTCAGATTCAGGACACACCCTGCGTTGCCCTCCAGGTTAATTTAAGTGAAGCAAATTACTTGTAGGCATTTGTTTCTAAGGATGTGTATTCATTAGGTTATTGTACATTCTTAAATAGTAGCAGAAAGTTGACAGGAAAGACATTTTTTGGGGCGGACGAATTACAGTCTGTTTGCGTAGGTTCTATAAGGTATGCATATGATGTATGGCACTAGTGGCATGCCAGAAACAGACCTTTTGTTATTTTATTAATTTTTTACCAAGAAGTCAGTAAAGAAAAGAAAACATGGACAGTAGCTCCTAAATAGTTTCTGACTAATTGGCACTATGGAGGTTAAGGCTATAGAGAGCATTACAAAATGTTAAAAAAAAAAGAATTCTGTAAATTCGTGTCATGATACAGGTCTTGAATTTCAATCATAATGCCCTTAAAAAGTCTTAAATTTGAGTCGATGAAACCTGCAGAAACCCTGTTCCTTGCCATGGTCTGAGCCATGCTCTGTCTTAAAATTCCAGGTTATTAATTGGAAACGTAGGACTAAGTGTTTGGGATTTGAAAAAGAGTAATACAAATAGTCAGTGATTTCAACAGGCATTTAATGGAATAACTGGATAATTGAGCTGAAATAATTTTCCGACTGGCTGGCAGAAAATGATCTGCACTGGAATGTTGTTTCTAGATACTGATTCCCCCCACACACACACACGGACCGGCTTTAATGAGGTGACTTGGCAAACTGACAGACGTCTGTATCTCCACAGACGATGTATCAAATATAGTGACCTTGATATGTTAAGATACATGTTTCATTTTTACTCCCTGGACAATTTCACTTGACCTTATGTCTTGGCACAGTCTGCACTGAACTTGGAGGAGAAATACTTGTTCTGTTCAGTGTGATTCTAGCAATTATGAGGCCAAATTTTGGGGAATGTAAATGTTGTGCAGTTCAAATTCTGCCTTAAAATTAAAGCTAATTAGGCTGCATTTGCATTGCTGGACATTTGGCTTAAGTTTTGTAATCATTAGTGAGTGAGTGGTTTTTTTTGTTGTTGTTGTGGGCGTACAACTCTTGTTTTGAAACTTCTCAATAAGAATAACATATTGTATGTGTCTGATAACATTGAGTTTGATTAGTTCCCGCCTGGAGAACTCACATAGAGTGAGAGAGAGAGGGGACAGAAAGGCAAAAAGAGGCACAAGTTTAAAGCTGTGATCTTCATTTCATACTTAATAACATTTAATTGACACATTCAGTCTATGCTACTCATTTCTGTTGGTTATGAGCTGGCAGCCAAACCGCCACCTACGTACTCATGTGACTCTTTTTGTGTTTTGGCAGGATGACGCTGAAGGCCTGTACTGCCAGGAGCAGATCAACAGGTCAGGCTTACACCACGTCATTGTAGGCTTTAACATAAAATGAATGTTTTCAAGCTTATTTTCTTTACTGTCTTCCCTTTTTTTTCTCAGGTCCATCTACTGGGCAGACGGGTATGTGTTGGTTTTCTCCATTACAGACAACAGTAGCTACCGAACCATTCAACCTCTGTACCAGCACATCAGGCGAATACACCCTTCTGGAAACATCCCAGTTATCCTGGTAAGGATGATTCATGTGAATAAATGTTAGTTCAATTCCATCCAATTGATATTCCGTCTGGCATGTTTTTGAATTCTTTTCAGCTACAGTAGCTCACTGTAAATATTTTTGTTATATTTGTCACATTACAGATATGAAATTCAGTGTCTTTTATTGGGATTTTATGCAACATACCAAAACAAAAAGGATTTGAAGGTTTAGAATAACTCTAAACCTTCAACCAGAGCTACAATGAAACACCTAAAGACATATTCAGGTGTTACAATGTCCCAGTCAAACCTGAATCTAGTCTAGTTTTACCACAGGTCTTCTGTGGGAGGACTTTCAAATGTTTGTTCATAGACACTTTCCTGCCATTCTGACTCAGTTAGACCTTTTCTGCAGGGAAGCAAGAGGTGATTTCGCAAAGTATTCAGTCCCGATAAAACACATTAAGGTTTCTGGGTGTAATGTGCTAACAGTATTTATTTCAACGCAGACCAGACAAGAAGCCTCCCGACCTTAATCCCTTAATCTAATCTGCATCATAATCTGTTCCCCACTGCAGGTTGGCAACAAGAGTGACCTGCTCCGAGCTCGACAAGTCCCCGCAGAGGAGGGCGACACGTTAGCAACTTCACTAGGTGTGGCATTTTCCCGCTTTCACCAGCCATGATTTGAATTCAGCGCAGCATAACCGGTGTTAGGCTTGAGTCTTTTGAAATACTTGCATCTGACTGGAGCCTATGTAATTTTGAAATACAAATGAAAATGTTAATGCTTCTGGAGAAGATTACAAGTTTTGCTTTGAATGGAGCAACAATTTATCCCTGCACTTACCCAGGCATACCTGGCAATATTCAGTGCTGTGTTAATAATAATTAAAGGTAAAGATGCTCCTAGGCTTTTAAAAGACCGGTGACAAGTAAAGATTGGCAATTGTTTTCCATAGAAAGTTATCTATTTTTTGCAAGGACAAAAACACCTATTTAAAAATTTTTTGTTGTCTATCTTATGTTAAGATTTTGCACGTAAACACTAATTATGTAAATAAAACTTCCCGAGGTCAAACATTTGAAGATTTAGCATCAAATTTGACATTTTATAGGGTAATATAGCAAGGCTATAAATGTTGGCTAATATTCCTACAGGCAATGGCACAAATATGACTTACATAGTTTGTTAGCAAGATTACTCCTACCAGGTCTTGCTATGCTGTTTCCAAGCAGGAACTGTCCAACGGTATGTAGAGTGTATGATATAAACTTCAAAACAATTGATAGGGAGCTTCACAGCAGATGCCAGCTTTAGCATTGTATGCCTAGAGATGAGTGAATCTACGTTGGCGTAGACAGAGAGTATGCACAACTTAGCATGAGATTAAGTTACATTAATATCAGATCATTGCTTTGGCAACTTTGCAAATTTTGTTGCAGTTGTCCATATGTGTTGTTCATATTAAGCTCATATACCATGCAATTTACCAGAGTAATACATGGCAGCCTGGGAAAGCTGGAAATGAAGTTATTTGTGTTGCTCAGAGAAACACACTGTTTCTTAAGGCAGCTGTTTCCATAAAACTTAAAAACACAATTCAAGTATGCAGTAATAATACACACTCCCTTTGCATTAAATGGTTAGTTATTTACACTGATGACTGAGCTTTAGGTCTGTTAAAAGTAATGTTCCATGTAAAATCCATAACACCGAAAGCATCAGGTACTCATTTTTACACTTTCTATTTTAGGTAGGCTACTGGCTGCTGATAGGAACCCAACAGAACCGATCTCTGCTGAACTGAATCTATTTAGAACTTCTATATTTAAGCAAGAACTTTGTCCCAACTTTAGTAATGGCTGGAATGTGTTTCTGAAAAGCTTCTTGCGTTTACCTAGGAGACATACAGCATAATAACACCAGCAGCTACAATCTAAGTTGACAAAATTCAAACTTATTTATACCCTAACCCAATGTTCCTTTGTGATTCTTTATATTTTGACCCACTCTGAGTGTGTGCAAGGTCGATGTTTTTGGTTATCAAGTGAAATATCTTGAAAGCTATTTGATGTTCGTGGTTCACAGGAGATAATTGCTCTCTCACTTCCTGCCTTGTTCTTGATCCAAGAATTCCTGCTTGCCCGGTTTGGAAAAAAGAAGCAAGATAAGTAAACAAGCAGCCAGTTCCTAGATGGTTAATTGGGGTCAAGCGCAGGTCACACCAACCAATACCAACAGCTTCAAAACTAAGGAACAGGTCTAGTTGAGCTCCCTTACAAATTTGTTGCCTCGATAAACTGTGTCCTCGATGTTGCCTGATGTGAGAGGAATGTTGACAATTATCGGGATGATGATAAACCATCTCATGAAACTCTGTCCTGAGTTTCATGAGTTACATAAGGAACACCATTTTGATGCATTAACATTATTTCAAGCATATTTCTAGTTGCGCTAGTTTATCATAACAATAAAGTAAAGATCAAATTTTGCCAGTTTCGCCAGAAACAAAACTATTCGCTTCGAGGAAATAGTTGGGTGAGGTTGATATTTGTCTGAACTATGTCTCTGATCCCAGGGGGCGTTTACTTCGAGGCCTCGGCCAGAGAGAACCACGAGGGAGTCCACGCCGCCTTCCTCCATCTCTGCCAGGAGGTGGGGCCTTATCTTTCTGTCAAAAAACGTTTGATTGGTGAAGAGGCGGGAGCCCATATTTATAGAACAGCTGTCCTGATGACAGCATTTTATTTAGCTCCTGAGGTGTTGGTCATTTTTAGATCCACCATCCTTTAAAGGAATTTTATGCTCTGTGGGAGCTATGATAGCTGAGTGATGACTAAAAAAGCGGAAATACCATCTGTTTATCTTTTTGGCCTTAAAGGGAAACCAAACTGCATTGTAAATTTTTTTTTTCTCCAGCAGAGTAACAGTTGTTACCCTCAGGGAGGATCACTGAATGTGCAGCTTCCTGCTTCTTGCTCACACATGCAAAGTCAACACTGCAAAAACACAAAATCTTGCCAGATAATTATTTTTGTCAAATTTCTAGTGCAAATATCTTCATTCTCTTGACGTAATTTTTCAGCAAGATAAAGGAGGTTGTTTTAAGTAAATGATTCCATAATATTGATGAAAAATACAAGTGAAAGAATTAATCTGCCATTAGAACTACAGTCCATTTTTTAAATAAAATTTAAATAAGCTCCTATATCTTGCTGAAATGTCACTTTAG
This sequence comes from Xiphophorus maculatus, assembly GCF_002775205.1. Classification (NCBI taxonomy): domain Eukaryota; kingdom Metazoa; phylum Chordata; class Actinopteri; order Cyprinodontiformes; family Poeciliidae; genus Xiphophorus; species Xiphophorus maculatus. The sequence continues at coordinate 8,071,654 of NC_036456.1, forward strand.
GTTCAGGTAGTCTTATTTCAAGTGTTCTTGGAATTTTGTAGAAAATGAATTTGTAAACGATTGTTGATCCTAAAGAAAAACAGGACCCTGCACAACTTTCATATAGTCAGCTTCCTATAATAATGGCCTAAGTCGATTTTCGCCAAAAGTGTTCCTCTTTTGAAAGAAGTCATGATTTTTTCCCCCCAAAATAAATTTGGCAAAAAAAATTACTTGGGTCATTATTTTAGGTAGGTGATGACATTAGATCCCCAAAATTGATCCAAACTTTTTTGGGGTTATCTTTTTTCTATTTTTCATTTGCCAACATTTGAGCAGAGGTTGTTGTTTTTAGCAAAATATGCTTGAGAGGCAAATTCACTCCATTTTTGGTGGATGGGGAAGCCAAAGAAAATCATCCAGAGAGCCGTAAATGGCCCTCTGGCCACAGTTTTGGACATCCCTGACTTAGGCTACATCCATTTGATGTAGTGATTAAATTGTTTCACTGAAACAATTTAAAACGGAAACCTCCTAAAATATGCCTTCTGTGCACCAGGTGATCCGGGCGCTGGGAGGCGGGAATGGGGAGAAGAGGAAGGGCGGCCTACACCTGGCCAGACCCAAGTCTCCCAATATGCAGGAGCTGAAGAGGAGGTTCAGACAGGTGCTTTCCTCCAAAGTAAAATCAGCTACAACTATCTGACCTGGAGCTGAATGGGGACAAAGCGTGACATGGTAGCAGCTTCCACGCAGGAGGCGATATCAAAGTCTTCTGTCGAAATTAAAAGGTTCGGCGTCTGAAGCGGGACATGAATACTACCGAGGCGTTCTGAGGAGATCAAAGCCTTTCAAAGAGCACAAGGAGTTCCTCCTTAGATAGACAGATAAAGGCAGAGACTGAGTTTAGCTCTGGAAAAGACTCCTGGTCAGCAGAATCTCCGTGCTGGAATTAACAAAGAGCAGGAGTGATTAATTTCTTGCTCTCAAGAGAATGAAAATGGCTTTTTTTTTTTAACCCAAAGCAATAAAATCTTTCAGAATTTCATCCGAAGACAGATTCTTAGATTATACTTACAAACTTTGTTCTTTATTTTTCATTTCCACTGGTGTTGTTGTTTTAAACAGCTGATGTAAATATTTTTAAGAATGTCAGGACTTTTTAAAATAATAAAAGAAATGCCTTCCTTGCATCCTCGTTGAGGATATTTTGAACAAAAACAGGAAATGACCCCAAAAATGCAAGAGTTCATGGCTATACAAAAGGACAAATGACAGAGGACGGAAATCCTTTTATTCCAAACTGAGGAGCGAGTTCCTCATCTTTAAAGATGCCCTGGGTTCATATTTAGAGAACAAAAAAATATAAAAGATCTGTTCAAATGAGAAGGAAGTCATTTTACATCATACGCTGATAAAACAGACAGGTAGTGTCTAACCATTAAAAAGAGTTTAATAATTTCCATGAATTTTATTCTATTGTTCAGTCTTTAAAAAGTTGTTTAAAGAAAGTAGATCCCATCTGTTGTTCGCAATCCCTTTGTACCAATAAATTGTTGGTATTAACACTATAAAATACTACTTGTTCTGTGTGAAGATCATGGCTTGGTTACTAGAAACAGTGTATGTTTTTATGTGTGTGCGTGTGTTTCCACTGTTCTCATGACCTCTCCTGCTGCTGAAACACACACACACACACGCACACACACATACACACACACACACACACACACACACACACACACACACACACACACACACACACACACAGAATTCCCAATAAAGACAAATTCCTCCTCATCTGGAATTTCTTTCTGGGTCACTGAGCCACTAGTCTTTAGCAATATACACACACACACACGCACACACACACACACACGCACACCCGCCCACACACACTAAACACTAAACCTAACCATTACCAGTACATGTCTAACTCTAAATCTAACCAAAACTAAATTCACATCTTAGTCCTAAACCCAACCCTAAAACAGCACTTCTTTTATGTGGTCTGTCCTCTGGACCCCATTAGGAGCACAGGGTTCTCACAGCGTATGTGTTAGGACAATTGTTCCTACAATGTGTCAAAAACAAGAACACACACAGTATGTTTATCTTCACAAGGACTTTTTTATTTACTTTCATTAATTTGTCATTAATTTCTACAGCATAACCATGACCATATCACTAAACCTAACAATTGTCAGTACATGCTTAGCCCTAAACCTAACAAACTCAATTCACACCGTAATCCGAACTCTAACCTCTAACCTAAAACCAGCACTTGTTCTCATGGGGGCCACATAAGGATCTCTGGGTCCTCGCAATGTAGTTTTTGTTGGAAAAAATGTGCCTTACAAAATGAGAAATGTTAAAACAGACACACACACAATCACACACAGTGAAAAATGTTTGCTGACCCCAACTCTAACCCTTTTGCTCTCTGACCTTTGGAAGCAGCAGGACTCCATCAAACTCAGGAGAAAGCCCTTTCAGAGAACTCGCCATGCATTTGGTCAAACTGCCATTAGATGAATGCAGACCCCAGAGTTGTGTTCTTGTCTTACTCAACCTATGGATGTGGATGTGTTTAAACAGTGACGACCTTCCTCCACCGAACATAACTCATTGTTTTTTTGTAGGAACATTTTTAAGCTTAAGGATAAGGTAAGTAAATACAATATTGGATTTTTAAATTTTTTTTACTTTTATCTGAAAAAGAGTTTTTATTACAATCTCTGGTGTATTTTGGTCACTTGTTTTCAAATGAGCTCTCAAATTTCTTCCTCTACCACACACACACACACACACACATAAAAACACACACACACCGATCTCTAAAATCTCCTTCCTGTGAGCCACTGTGCCACATATTTGGCTCCACTAGACAAAGAGGAAACTTTTGCACTTTCCCTCTAGGCCACTTTATCAGCTCCGACTCTTACTTCAGCAGGGAGTTAGTGTGATAGATGGAGACCTAATGTGACATTATGAGGTTAGATTCATAGAAGTAAGCCTCTTCCAAGTGTTGCCTTTTTTTGGTGAGGGCAGTCCGAGCTTTACTGGGATCCGTTTCAAATGTTAGAAAAGCTGGGAGAACAAGATGACTTTGATATATATGTCCAACTCTATAATTCATAACAATACAATTTGTTGCACAAGTAGTCACAATATTTGACCATTTTCTTCTTCTGTCACGCTACGATCCACAAACATCGTTGTATTTTATAGGGATTTTATGCGACAGACCTACAGAAGGCCGTGCTGCGATTAGAGTGAGAAGCCTTTAGGAAATGTTTCTGCCATTTTTGTACTTCTAGAGACAAAAACTTTTGCCTACTTTGCTTTGCAACCTCCATCAGGTTTGATACAAAGACTCTGACAGATTTGTTTGTCCACGTCTTGCAACAGATTCACAATTTCATCCAGGTTAATTTCATTTGGCTGTATATTTAACATGGAAATGCTTTTAACACGCTTAAACGATACTAGTACAACAAAACTGTATTAGTTTTAGTCAAGGCTATCATACACTTTTGATATCATACCAGTTCATTCCTTGTAGGTACAAATGGAAAGTCGTGCAACAATGCACACAAACTAAAACATGGTGAAGTTGCATTTTACTTATCTTTTTGTGACTAAGTTAAGTTTTAACAAGTTTGCAGCTACTTTTGATCTAATTAAGGTTCATAGAAACCAATGCAAAACACAATTTTTACCACATTTTCCAATTTCTTGCTACTATTCCAATTCTTCTGTCTTCCCTCCTTTCATAGTCTGTGGGTCGGGAGTTCAACCCAGACGTGACCTTTACTTCCTGCCTCCTCTTAAAGATGACATAGCGGGACCAAATGCATGCATATGTCCACGTAAGCAGCTTGGTTGTGTCCTACAATGTGCTGCTGCTTTTCCTACGGTGTTCACCATAAAACACCCACATAACGTATTTTCCAGACTGTAGAAAATACGGTATGTGTATTTTGCTATTTGGAAACAAAGAAAAACTGGAAACGTACAGTACATATATAAGCCACACCAGGCTACAAGCCGCTGGCATCTCCGCCGCTCTCGGTTTTTCGCAAGCCCTCTGCAGCATCCTTAATAAATCTGCTATTAAGGACGCAGCCCTGCGTCTCCAACGCTGAACCATGGGTTCATTCACGCCAAGCTTACGTGCAGCGACTATCGATCTGTACTGCCAGATCGATAATCCTCAACTTAAAATCAGCATCATATGAACTTCTTCATGTTGTTTCCAAGATGAGGGTGTATGAGTTTGAAAACATTTCTCCATCATGCCTGCTGCTAGCATTAGCTTGTTCTAATTGAAAATGAGAACTTTCTTCTTTGATTTCCAATTTTGACTTCTGATGATTCACTTCATGCTAAAGAGCCCCCTGGTGGTTGAAGAAAAAGCCACAGGAAAGCCTCACAGGGCTACAAGCCGCATGGTTCAAAGCGGGGAAAAAAGTAGTGGCTTATAGTCAAAAAAATACGGTATATAAGTTTTTTAGCTCCCTGCTTTTATCAGGGGACAAGCCATTGATAAGTGATGCTTTCTGTCAATGCACATTACTTTTCTTATCTGTTCCATTTTTTAAAATTTTGTCATTCAAGTTTTTATTTAGGTGCCAAGAACATTTCTCAGCTGCTCCAAAAATAGAGGTAAAATAAAACTATTTTGAAAGATAGACAAAACTGAAGAAACACGTAATCTTTTCTTCCAAGTTTTGAAATCCGTCAGTCTACCTAAAATAAAAATGTTCCTAGAGTTACAACACATACATGCACAGAGTCACAACTAAACAGGCAGAATAATATTATTCATATTATTTTTTTATAAATTTGGCATCATTCAAAGTGATGAAACACAACAAGCATCACATTAGGTCACCCCACCGGGGATGTTCACTAGTCAGTAGGACTGTTTCTAAGTCTGCAATAAATACACTTTCAGCCATTTGTCTCAAATTGTTCCCATTTATGTGAAGGCCTCTAGAAATTGTGGCTCTTTGGAAGTAAAATACAAAAAAGTTTGAGCTGACGCGACACTTTTGCTCAGAACCGTAGATTATAAGGAAGGCAGATGGAGTTGATAGACATTTAAGATACAAAATTAGAGAGATAACAATGCAACTGAAAAACTTAGAGAAACATTTTCAGCTCAGATAAAGAGAAACTATGCCAGCACAGTTTTTTTCCATTATGATAAAATCATGGCATAAATGTTTTTTTGTTCAAATCTGTGAAAGTTTAGCTAAAAGTTTCTTTAGAAAGCAGAATAAAAACACTTTCTAGTGATACACTGAGTGCTTTGGGATCCAGACTCCAGGCCCTCCATCCAACTACACAGCAAACCATTTGATTACAGCTTTGACTATATTAGGGCCATCGCCTGTCTCCATTCCCAAGTCTTCTTGCAACCTCCTTCACATTCCTCTTTAAAAATTTGCCAATCTGTAAGAAACATTTCCTTAAAACCCCCCAAAAATGTCCTGGAGGAAATTACAAGGATTTCCCATTAATTGTACGAACATTCTCGTCAACAATAAAACCGATTTCTTTTTACCTTGATTATCATGTTTCATTTATTTACATTTCTGTTTATCCAGAACTGATATTTTCCATATTATTACAAAGTATATCTCATGATACATTAACAAATATTCCATAAAATAGAAAAACAGCTTTTAAAATTGTTGACGGAAAGTTTCTTCATATTTCTATGGTAAATTGACAATTTTTTTAATGCATTTCTTTTTACAGTGCAGTAAAGTACAGACATCTGTAAAAAAAAAAAAACCCCAAAAAAACTATTAGTTGTCCTGCCAGAAAATTACCCTCAACATTAACCTTTTACAACTTGATTGGAAATCCCCAGATAACTGCTGACTGTAAACAGGAAACTTCCCGGAATAAAACACAAATCCCAAACTTTGACCTGGAAAACCTCTGTTTCAGTAAGTGAGGGGTTAACGCTCTGGGGGGTTGAGTGCTGGGTGTTCCAGATGTAGTTCCAAGATGTTTTAATAAGATTAAACTAAAGCCTTTTAGCTTAAAAGTGTGTTAGATAGGTGCAGTTTTCCCTTTTGTACTGTTTTATGTAATCTTATGCACATTCTGATACAGAGTTTATGCATGAGCAAGATTTTAGATCTGTTGTCTCTATTTCTGGCTGCGAAGCTCCCAGTGGGCAGCCCATTTAGCTTTCCATTTCCCTTCTTCAAGACTGGTTCTAATCCCTGCTTCAAGCAGCGTTCTACGAAACTAAGCAGAATATTCAGCAGTGACTTCAGAATTCTGCTTCTTATATATTTGTGAAAAATATCTTATTCCCTGTTATTTTGTTGAGGAAAAGAATAATGCTTTTGTTCAATTATTTTCTCACATCCTCATGATTTCTTGTAACCATTTTGTGTTCCCTCCAAGGTCTCTCCGAAATCTGGGAGTTTTGTAAATGTAACACAAAATACAATATGGTTGGGATAATTTTCACGTGTTTGCAGTTGTTTCTGCATGTTTCTGTTTTGAGAAAATACATTGTTTGGCATTTTGTGAACATTTATGTCGTTATTCGTTTTGTCTGTGATAAGAGTTGAAAAGACGATGCAATACACCGACTACAATGTAGCATCTTGTAGCTTCATTAGTGCAATCAATGGGCGTCTGTAAGGACAAGCTGGAGATATTTTCAAAGAGTAAAATTACTTAATTTTATTATGACCATATAATCAAAAAATGGGACTATATATATATATATATATATATATATATATATATATATATATATATATATATATATATATATATATATACTGTTTGTTCTTCTTTTTCACTATTTGGGCATACCAAATGAACGAGTAATTTCTCTAAATTTAAAAATATTTGTTATGAAAGACTGCGACAGACTGGCGACCTGTCCAGGGTGTACCCCGCCTCTCGCCCGGAACGTAGCTGGAGATGGGCACCAGCAACCCTCCCGACCCCATTAGGGACAAGGGTGAACAGAAAATGGATGGATGGATGGATGGATGTTATGAAAGACATAAATGCAGTATTTTATTTAATCCCGTTTTGAAACTAAACATTTCATTTTGAAAATAAACATTTTAGAAATTACATAAATTAATAAATATTTCCACGAGTTCATGAAAAGAACATTTCTAGGAAAATCTAGATCTACATGAGGTCATTTGCAGCAGACCTCATCTAGAGGTCTGCTTCAAATGATTAATCAAATAAAATGCAATGGCGCCACCGGGGTAATGTCCACCTTCATAACGTCAAAATAAGTCAGTTGAGCAAATGGGGGCCAAACTTTCTGGATGCGCCCCTGCTGATTTATGTCAGTGCTTTATCTCTGTGTTTTCCATGAGCTATCTGTAGGATTTGTGGGATGTTTCAGATAATCCTTAGTTACAGTCACAAACAAAAACCCCAGCAGCTCGCTGTCTGCGTTCTTATCGTTTTACTGGGCATCTGGAGGCCACTTATCCAGCTGCCTCACAGACGCTATCTGATGGACAAACAGCTCAACAAGCCAAAAAAAGGCAACCATTGCGAAACTAGCAGTGAGAGATCCAAATTGTGTGCTTGTTTTAGATCATCAGAGGCCTTCAGGGTGTGTTTCCCTGCTACTTTTGGGACTAGATGACTAATAAATTTAGTCCTTTCGAGTAAAGGCATCCCCCCCCCTGACACACATCTGGATGTCTGTTGCTCCAATGTAAACTGGCTGAGTGGAAAGCAACAGGGAGTCCGGCCTGCTGATTTATGTGACACATCATTCAGGAAAGGGGAAATTCTGTAAGGGAGGTCAACTCTGGAAATGAGACCACAAAATGCTGCATCTCAAAGTTATGATTCTGGCATGTTTTTCGCAAACCTGTCTCTCATTAATATATCATTGAAGGTTTTAAATTAGAATCAGATCAGATTTGAGGTCAGGGTGATGTGGCCCAGTTAAATTCAATTCAATTATTTTCACAGCTTTAGTAATTAAAGCTTTTAAGGCATAATAACCTGGACATCCAACATTCAGAACACGAGCTAACGTTTTAAGTCAAGTTTATTTTTATCGCACATTTTATTAATGCAATTCAAAGTGCTTTACAGTACAAAAACATGATATAGTCACCAAATACAACACAAGCAACAAAAATCAAAATCCATCATCAAGAATAATCCTAATTAATTATTCATCAAATATATCAATCAGTGTTCCAGTTATTATTGTATTGTTGTAAAGCAGCTCTATACAGGCAGGGTTTATGCCTTGATTTAAAGGATCTCAGTGTTTCGGCAGTTTTGAGGTTTTCTGGAAGTTTGTTCTAGATTAGTGGGGCATAAAAACTGAATTCTGCTTCTCCATGTTTGGTTCTGGGGTAACAAAGTAGACAAGAGTTAGAAGAAAAGACTGCAAAGGTATTTATTGAATCCTGCTGACGTGTCTGAAATGATACACTGTTGATGTGAAAGTGTTGTTGCTAACGTACGTGGACATACCTGGCACAAGCCAGTGGTTGGGAACTTCTCTTGTTAATCAGTGAAACAAGGCACATTGATGCTCAGACAAAGAAAACAAATGTAGCCCTTTGTTGTGTTCGTAGTTTTTGTCTTGGGATTGTCTCTTAATTGGCTAAAATGCAAACGCAGCTTGTTATCCCAAAAGGCCTCCGGCGGCAGTCTTCCATCACAACCAGAAGCTTTGACACAGACGACGTCGCTGGTGGAATTTGAGAACTTGCCTCATCCTGTTTTAGGTCTCACAGAGTCCCTCCGGTGCCTGCGTGTCTTCAGAATGACAGGTTCTCCGTCAGTGAACGCTAAGTGGCCGTTTCATCAGGAGTCATGAAAAGAGAGCTCCCGATCAATTCAAAGAGTTGCTAAAGCCAGAGGCTGTCAACACTTGGATATAAGGAGAGCATTGGTATGGCATATGAACCTGTGGGTTGAACTCGGCTTCAGGGGAGTTCATGAACATGTATCTTCAGGTAGAAGTCTACCTGACTATTCCAACGACTGTTTTGATTTATTGTTTGATGCCTCTTGTGCAACTATGCACCAGTTCTGTCACATAAGCAATAATCATTTCTGCTTAGCCTGCAGCTATGAACTTATTTGACTGACTCTCAAAGAGATAATACAGCATTTGTGTTTTTTAGTGTTGACGAAGTAAGACGTATCACTCTAAGGCAGAGGTCTCAAACTGTACTCCTCGAGGACAAGAGTCCTGCAACTTTTAGATTTGTCTCTTGCCCTACACTGGAATGTCTGAGCTACCTCACTAGCATGCAGTCAATCTATACAGGGCTCTGCTAACGAATTAGTGTTGGAGCCTGAAGTAGAGAGACATTTAAAAACACTGACCCTTGACGACTAGAGTTTGAGACCCTTGGTCTAAGGACTCAACACATGGTGAGCGACATCTCTCACCCTCCATTCTTTTCTTATGGAACTTGTACAATGAGGCAACAATCGCTTAAACTCCTCCAGCCAAGCGACCAACAAACTTTGTGCATGTAAATTCTCGAGCTTGTACACGTAAAGGTACACACAATACGAGAAAGTTGAACAATAGCTGCTTTTCCATTGACCATATTATTGCGCAAATTGGAATTACAAAAGAAAAAAAAAATTGCTTTATGGAAATTTCAGGGTGAAACTTGAAATTATTCCTCTTAAAGCTTTCAGTCTTGAAGCGTGGGTCTTACAATGATGATTTAACCATCCGAGAAATCCAACTGGCAGGTGATGAATACTCATGATGAATAAACATGGGAAAGCCTTGAACTTTCCCATGTTTTGTTACATGACACCCACGGACTGCAATTTACTTTATTGTAATTTTTCTTATGGATCAAGTGAAGATCCATAAGAATTTAAAAATATTAAATTCACTTAAATCATTAAGTGAAGTGGGAAGAACCTGATAATTTCCGAAGGCCCTCCATCAACCTCTGCCAGCGGACTTTCAAATAATCACGTGCAATAAATCACATGTGCCTTTTAGGTCACTACATGTGAGCTCTCTGAAGCTGTGAAAAATGTAGGAAAATGACAATAATAAATAGATCTGAAAAAGTCTTACTGGTACTTTTTGAGCCTAAATTTCAGCATTTACTAAATATGCAAATAAATCAGGATTAAAAGTTTAGAATGGTACTTTAGAATTTGGGACTAAATTGGAAGAAGGAAAAAATCTAGGCTTTTTACAAAAAAATATCTAACAGTATCACAGTAAAGAGGAATATGCATCAAGACAGAAACACATGAACAGTTTTCCACTGCTTTCTGTTGGTCTTTCACATTAAATTCCTATAGAATTTGATAAAGTTTGTGGCTGGAATATGGAAAAATTTGCATATACTTTTGCAAGGCACTGTCTCAACAATAGCTGCAAGTACGTGAAAGCGTCTAACGGGGCAGGACAATGTGTGCATTGCAGAAAGAGTCAGAGTTTATCTGGCAGGTCAAGTCTTCACATCTGGACTGATTTGTCTTGGTTCAGTCTGAGGTGATGTAACTTTATTATGAAAACAGCTGCCGAAAACGTTGCTGTACTTCTCTTGCCATGGCTAGGGTTGGAACAGTGCTGCATTGTGTACTCAAAAGACCTAGTTATTTTTTTTAAAAAAAAAGTATTTTTATATTAAATTCTTATTTTAAATTGTTGAGTTTTAAAAGTTCAAGATGGGAAAAGGAGCCAGATAAAAATGTAAAAATATCAGCACTCTCCCTAGAAACATCAGTGGCCAAACTGGCTTTTTATTTTGGCTACTTCTGGATCATACTGCCCTCTAGCTTTCAGAGGACGTCAGTGCCTTTGGGAGATATGCAATTAAAACAGGATGAAAGAAAAAGGTGAGAGTTTGTTCCTGTTTAATTTTTCTCTTTGTCTCTCTCTATTTTTCTTCCCTTTTTATCTTTCGCTTAACAAACTGCATTTCTAAGGCAAAAGGCAAAACACAACCTAAATTTCATAAAATATTACTGATCTGAATTTATTTATCCATCCATCCATTTTCTATACACCCTTGTCCCTAGTGGGGTCAGGAGGTGCTGATGCCTGTCTCCAGCGAACGATTCGGGCGAGAGGCGGGGTTCACCCTGGACAGGTTGTCAGTCTGTCGCAGTTTATTTATCCATATACTTTCTTATTATGATTTGTAAATGAAAAACACTTGGGTTTGAAACTAAAGCTTCTGTGTAATCAATGATATAAAACATTTTATAATCTGAAAAATAAATAAATAAATAAAGAAAGAAAGAAAGAAAGATAAAAAAAAAATGCATTGAGAATGCAGGACACAGAATTTAAAAAAATTAAAGGATTAATTGATTTTGATTCACAGCTGGAAAATAGTAAGACATGTCCAACAGTAAGAAATGCCAGATAAATAATACTTCTGTAGCCATTAGGTTGATATCTTTCAGTAACATCCAGTAAAATCTACGAAGTAGCATGGTTCTGACAAAACAAAGAAATCCTCAGTGTCCGGAGAGCATCCCTCACAGTCGTGCGCTCGAGTCATGTTTGGTCTGCTCACATGGAGACAAAAGCACCGGCAATCTACAAACATTTCTGCACCTACTCGCACAAAACGTCTGCTTCAGTGTTTCAAATTATGGTTTGAATCAAGCGAGATAAGAGTTTTGATGTGTTGTTATAGTTTCATTCAGTAGAGTTTGTGGTTTTTGAGTTACACATTTGAAATCATGCAAAAGCCCGTTACAGGCCTACAAGGACCTCTGGTTATGTGTCTTTTCCTGCTCTGATTCACCTGATTCAAAGAAAGACATGACCTCACTAGATATTCTTAGAATATTCTCTAGAAGCCTTTGAATGAATCGTTAAATAAAATAAATCAAAGTGTTCAAAGAGAGAATGCACATCACCAACATGTCCTACGCGTTGCTTCCTTGTCATTTCTTGTTTGTTTTTTTCTGAGGGTTTTTGTTGTCTCAAGGTTCTTGTCTAGACTTCTCATCTATCCCTCTATCCCTAAAAGCATTTTTAAAAGAGAGACTATATTACATTATTAAAATACAACTAAATTCTTAGCATCCACAATCCATCCTAACAAAGAACAATTAATAAAAGCTACAGTAAAAGAAAGTATTATGATGACATTGATGTAAATGATTATCTCTAAAGATTCTGATTGGATTTGACATAATCTGGTAGGACAGGTCGTACACTCAGTGCAGGTCGTCTCATACGGACTTAGAGGTTTGGTTAGTCAAAATGTAGAGAACCTGTTAGGTTAATAATGTTAGACTAGTGCTGAGTGGACCAACTGTAATTAAAGATTTTTATGTCTGAAAAGAAGAAACAATGAAATCGCTTCTTAAGTTGCTCATTGGGGTCAGAAGATTTGCCTTTGAGAAACAAAACAACAGTCCGTCTCTTCAGTACATGGTAAGATATTTTACATGTATTTATGACACCCGCAATATAAATAGGAATAGATAAAGTGAAGGAAATTAAGAAAAAACGATGGGATAGTTGGCTAAGCGTGTGATTAGTATTTGCAATAGGTTTGCAAAAACTAATCACAACTTCCTTATATTTAAATAACACTTATCACGGAGCTGTTTGCTTTGCTTTTTATACAGTGTATAACTGTGCTTACCTGCAGTAACTGCAGGCAAGCACAACATGCTTCCTGAAAGATTTTATGATTCATTTTTATTGATTAGGAACCTTGTTTGGTGGAATCAAGATTGGATTTTTAAAAAACCCAACAAAATAAAATAAAAGATTGTACCACCAGTAAAGCACAGCGGTAATCACATTATGCTCTGGTATTTTAAAACTAGCTGGCTGAATGTTGTTGAATCTCATCCCAATTCAAGCTGATTCCGGAATTAATCAAATCAGTTCATATTTAGCTTCTGGACAGGCTTTTCAAAAACTCTCACTTTAACCCTGTTAGTAACAATTTACCCAGGCTTAAAAGCCTTGGCAACACAAGGCAACCAACTACTGTATGTATCAATCAATTTCACCTTTGGCAAGAGAACTGCTGTAAGAAAATTGCAATTTTGGAATTTTTATTCCAAAATTGATGAGTACGCATAAACTTTTCTACAATATGTTTTTTCTCCATTCCTTACTGCAGGGGAGACCTTCTTTATCCAGATTCTACTGAACTCCAGGGGACTGAATGTTGTGAGATGCTTCAGCTACAACATGACTTCATCCCCTTACTTCCAACATGGAAACAGCAGACACCCAGTGTCGCCCCGTTCCATCATCATCACACACCGACATCATCTTCTTCATCCCCATGTCCCTGCTCTTTCCTTCCACAACCTTCAAGTCTTCTCAGACTGCATGGAAATGGTCTTTTGAGGATCCTCCTCACCCTCCTTACTGCTCTCTGCATACTGCCCTGCCAAGCGCATGCAGTCTTGTTTCGGGTTGGAGTGGTTGGACCGTGGGGATGTGACCGGCTCTTTGCCAAGGCACTTCCAAATGTTGCAGCACAGCTGGCGGTAAATCGCATCAACAGAGACCCCTCGCTGTCCTACGCTGCTACATTTGGCTATGCCGTGCTGCAGGTAGAGTGAAAGTCCTTTCTTTAACAATTGGATGTTTTAAAGTTCTTGGTTATTTCATTGGTTTTCTTGTGTCAACTTAGGTTTAGATATCAATTTGTTGATTGAATATTTCTGTTTAGGAGCCTTGTGAAACATCCAGGGCACTGGAGGCATTTGTGGGTTTCCACACAAAGGCCTCTGGTTACATTGGACCAGTCAACCCTGGATACTGTGATGCTGCTTCGATGTTGAGCAAAGGCTGGAACAAAGTAACTATTGTCCACAGAAGTTGTCTTTTCTTAACTAGAACAGTTGTTAAAGAAGCTGCTATATTTTCTTCTCTATGCTCTCGTCTATAAGGCAATATTTCCTTGGGCTTGTGTGGGCTATGAGTTAGATGATGTCCGTAGCCATCCTACGTTTGCCCGATCTATGGCGAGACCCACCGCAGTGCTGCACAGTGTCATGACCTACTTCAGGTGGGCTCACATTGGCATCATCTCTTCTTCTGATGACATCTGGGTGGATACAGCAACCAAGGTCTGAATGTTTGTCTTTTGTCAATTTTCACTCTACGTAGAAGACCAACAATTTAAAGTTGTACATGTAAAAGTAGAAAGTTGCATTATAGGTGACAAAGCCAAACTTGCTTCAGCTTTTTACCAGTATGTGCAGACATATTATGCCAAATCTTTTATGTCATGTCTAGGTGGCGGACTCTTTAAGAAGCCATGGGATGAACGTCAGATTTGTCAGTTTTATGGAAAACACACCTCATGGCATTAGGCGAACCCTGGCCAAGGTCCGCAAGATGAAGGAAATACGAGGTAAAACTGATGGCTCTTGTTGGAAAGAGTTTGGGATGTTCATTGGACTAGGAACAAACTATTCCTGAAAAGGCAAATTACATTTCTCTTACACCTTTCCCAACTTGTGCCTCACTTTAGTCATGTAAATTTCCAGATCTGTAGTTAAGAAATATGTCAAATAAATAATAATAATAATAATTTCAATTCAAACTCCAAGAAAGGAGGAATGAAAGTCTCCAGTGCCAATGTAAGATTGTGGTCTGTATGGCGAGTCAAGAGACGAGCAGATATTAAGCAGAAATGTTGCCTAAGAGATTTGTAGTTTGGATACAAACCAGAACCGTATCAAACAGCAATCCATGGTAAGCCTAATCCACCTTTAACTTGTTAATATCTTTGTTTGGAAGCACTATAATTCAGTGAGATAACATTGTAGCATCAATGAGGTTACTGTGGTTATTCATTCAACTGTACAACTGTACAACTCTGATGTACAGTACTTTCTCTGTTTGGTTGTAAAATTACAATTCCGTGAATCAAACTAGTTGTCATGAGTTAGTCATAAAAATTCACTTCATGCCAATGTTTCATGTTCATTGCAATTATTAGTGTTAAGATTCATACACCAGCAAGAAAATATAAATAAATTTATCATTTAACCATAAACTATATTCTAAGAGTTTTATTATGTTCCACATATTTTATATAGTAATGTTGACCAAAAGCATGCCTAATCTTATAAAAGACATTTTAGACACCTTCAGGCAGTCTCTGAGGCCAGTCGTCTTTTTCTGTCCTAGCTGTGATCCTCTGCATGCACTCGGTACTCATCGGCGGTTTGGCCCAGAAGCTCCTCTTGGAAACAGCCTACGACATGCAGATGATCGACGGCTCCTTTGTGTTTGTACCTTATGACACTTTGCTCTACAGCCTGCCATACATTAATGCAACTTACCCTACTGTGAAGAACAACAGCAAACTGCTGCGGGCCTACGATGCCATGTTGACTATCACCATCGACTCCCCCCAGGTGTCATTCTATGATGCCTACAGAGAAGCTATGGAGAGAGGAGAGGTGGCAAGAACGTTGAAACCCCAACAGGTACATCAATTCATACCAGCCCTGTATGGTTTGCTTTAATCAAACTCTAGTTCATTTGCCTACAAAGTCCGGTTCATTTGGGGAGGTGTGAATGCGCAATCTAGCTCCGATGTGGAACAAAAATGCCTAAAAACTGAGATCTCGGTTCAATTAAAGTGAACTATGGTGTGGTTCGAATGCATATGTGGATGCAAGTAGACTGTAGACTGCTCCAAATGCAGGAAGCGGACTATAGCACAGGGTATTCTGGGTAAATGGAACCAAATCAAAGACGCGGGTCTCGAGCTAGTGGGAGAAATGGCTTGGGGTCCTTTACCAAAAACAAAAGAGAAATCCTACAGCCACTAAAATCTGACTCCATTCCATTTTTCTTTACATTTTGCGAAGAAGGTAAATTTCTCATTTCTTTTTCCTTCAGTAGTTCTTGGTGCAGGGTCACCACAGGCGAGGTGGTTTGGATCATTTTGACAGTGCAGTGTGAAAGTGAACCGCACCATCTGGAAATGTAAAAGATGTTGCAATTTTGGTCCTCAATCAAACCGAGTCTACCGGACTAAAACACCCTACGATTCAAAAGGAGGCTCAAAGGGTTAGTTTGTCTTAAGAACAATAAGTAAAGCTGATATCTCTCTTTGTGGTCCAGGTATCCCCTCTGTTTGGAACCATCTACAACTCTATTCTGTTCATGGCTCATGCAGTGCATCGCGTTCGTCAGTCCGGGGTATGGATGTCTGGAGGAAACCTGGCACAACATATACGCAATTTGGATTTCCAGGTACAGATAGACCCAAGAAGTCCATAACACCAAACCACTTTTTTCTAATTTCAGCATAACATGAGGTAGATAAAGAGAGGTTATAGGATTTTACATTTCGTTAATTCACAGGGCTTTAGTCACCGTATCAAAACCAGCAGCTCTGGAGCCGTTCAGCTGGACTACCTCATCCTGGACACAGATGGATCTACCTTGAATCTCATACCAACATACAAGTAGGTCTCAGTGTTTTATGATTTCCAATGAGCAACAAAGAGTTTGCTCCACCAAGATAAATAACAAATGAATAAGAAAGTCACTTGCCTGACTGACTGAGTTAAATGTAAAGTTTGGTATGGAAGTGTTAATTGTGTGGGCCTTCTTTTCTAAAGTTTTCTAGCCTTGACCTTTTTGTTTGAGTAAACAATACAACGTGAACTGAACACCAGTGTACACAGCAAGGTCCAGGAAATGAATTATACAATAAGTTGCCTGTGTTCTATGACCTGTAGTAGTAGCCAAAAGTATTCAAAATTAAGTATTTTTTGTTTACATTATCAGTGTCGTCCCAAGAAACTTTTTATAAGGGTGGCCAGACCAGGCTAGCAAAACTTTTAGGGAGCACAGCTAAAAATACTATTTATTTTGCATTAATTTTTTTATTGGGTTTTATATTTATGTCTTCATTGAAGAAGTAGGTGTATGGCTTTCTATGATACTAATATTATTCTCTGAGGAGACCAGTGGGGTGACCGGCATTTATTAAGAGGGCCCATGGCCTCCCCTGTAACCCCCTTTGGAGACGCCACTGTATATTATTTTCCAGGTGATCTAATATTATACGGAGCATGGCATCTTTCCTCCAGCTCAGAATTTAGCTGTCTCTCATATTTTAACAATTTGTTGAAAAAGAACAGCCTAATGAACTACACCCTCTTCAATTAACCACTGATCTCACTAATCAATGGCAGGATCGACATGGAGATCAGCATGGTTCGCTTCCTGGGTCGAGACATTCACTTCCCACAAGGCTATGGGCCCAGGAGGGATGCTGCCTGCTGGTTTACTCCCGGGGTCATCTGCTCAGGAGGTGAGGAAAACCACAAAAACATTTATTCAGGGTGTATATATTTAGGATCTGCTGCCGTTAATTGATCTACTTTTAAATGAATTTGTATGCTGCACAGGGCACATACATTTTTCAGAATTCCTTTCACAAAATAAAGTTTTTTGGATAGCATTATAGGTTAAAATTTGTTCTCTCTGTTTTTCTTTTCTTTTCCAGGAGTGGATCTGCTCTTGACTTTCAGCATGTTCTTTGGTTCTATTGCTGCTTCTGTCTTCGCAGTGGCTCTCCTGTACTGCATCAAGTACGAGATCACCTATAGAAACTATTAATCTAAAGCTAAAGTGAATCTGAATTTTAGGAATCTTTAACAGGTAAAAACAACAAAACATAAACAAATTTTTTACTTTTTTTTCACCGACTCCCTATAAGGCGACGCGTCAATCAGATTCGAATGGTCAGAGGTCCCAACAAGATCTTGCTTACTCTCCAAGACGTCACATTTATTAACCCGTCACTTAGTAACAAGGTCAGCCATTATGCTGTGTCATGAAAACACTATTTTCCCATCACAAATCCCCCCAAAATTATTGTTAAATAATGTTTTTTGTACTATTTAAACCAGCGTTTCTCAATTCCACGCCACCCTGCCTTGCATGTTTTAGATGTTTTCCTTCTGCCACCCACCTGGATTGAATATTTTGGTGATTAACAGGTTTCTGTAGTATTTGATGGTCATGCAATCATTTGAATCGGCTGTTCTGGAATAGAGGTACATCTAAAACATGCAGAGCAGGGGGGCCTGAGGACTGAATTTGAGAAGCACTGATTTAAACCCATGCACTCGCACTTTGTTACTCCTGATACTTTTCTAAACCGGTAACAATTTGCTATCCACAGAAGCTGAGCCTCGATGACAGCAGGACTAGCGGTGGCCGGAGCACGTCTGAGCGCAGCCTCAACACACCCGCCTCCTCCCAGTCTCCGGCCACATACGAGAATTCAAACGTTGTCATTTTTGAGGTCAGATTTCTAGATCTATGCCAGATTAAGAACATGACATCATCACTTTCAGTTGGAAAAGATAAGTGGTAAATTTAGCATGACCATCAGCGCAATAAGATGACAGTTTTGAGACGTCTTGATCTATGAAGAGCAACCTCACTTAAATGCTATATTATCTCGTCTGTCCCTTTCGTAGCTCAGAGTACATAATCTGTTTTGCCTAAATCTAAACTAGGTACATACAGTATATAAAAAGAATAAAGTTAGTGTGTGAAACTTTGAGGAGAGTTTTAATTCCGCACTCTTTCTCCTGATCAGGGTGACTGGGCGTGGCTGAAGAGGCTACCTGATGGCAGGTTTCGAAGCATTAACCCTAAAACCAGCGATGTTTTTGAATTGGTATGTAAAAATAATGAGAGATACAAAAGAACATAACTATTTTTTTCTAAAGCAGTATACTGCAGGGTTTCCCAAAGTGTATTATAATCCTGGCGGGCCACCAGGCTAAGCATTGCTTTTTTATTTAAGTCTTTTTAAAATATTAGCATTTTTTTAAAGACTTTATAGTTGGTGTTCAGTTGTTAATCTTCCAATCTTTCAATAACACAGAATTATCAATTGATATTTTAAAATTTCCTGTCAACTTTAAACATTTTTAAACTCAAAAACACGACGGGCTGCGGGTGAATGACTGCCCTACCACCCAAACACCGGGCTTAGTAAGTTTTCTGGGGGGGGTTTGTATAGGACATTTGATATATAGATAAACATTTCTTTGCTAGAAAGGCTGCAAGGACTGAGGTATGTTGATTTAGAAGTGTTGAATACCATAATAAACTATATTCATATATTTCATTGGTATAAATCAGAATATTTCATGATTTCAAAATTGAGTAGGCTATATTTACACCACCTATGATAAAACGGATTTCTTCCTGCATGTGTGGACTCTGTTGAGTTTTGAATTTTACCCCATCACTAACGTTTCGCCTTGACATAATGCGCCAGTTCAACTCGAACTTACTGGAAATTGCCTGTGCTGCTAACATTCATCTCAGACTGCGAAGAAATAAGTGCCAAGCAGAACTAGGCAGCTTTTAACGTTAATTTAATATTTGAAAGCCTGGCCAACACTTACTCAATGGCTTCGTTCACCACCTTCGGCGCCATTGCTATTGCTACAGTAGGCTAGCAATGGCGCTAACGCAGTAGGAAATTGACGTCATTGCCCGGTTGAAACTGCCGAAGAAATCTAGGTCAGTCGGAGGAATCTCAAACAAAGCAGTGAAATGAGATTAAAATCGAGCGGAACTGCGTGGGAAGGCTAATTAAAACCCAACGTTTTGCGAAACTACACGAGTGGGTTTGTGCTGCCTTGCTTCCTGCAGATGAACGACATGCGTCACGAGAACGTCAACCCTTTCCTGGGCTTCTTCCATGACTGCGGTGTGTTCGCCATCGTCACCGAGTTTTGCTCCAGAGGAAGCCTGGAGGACCTGCTGCTCAACGACGACGTCAAACTCGACTGGATGTTTAAATCGTCTCTGCTGCTGGACCTCATTAAGGTAAACGGCAGTGCGGGGAATTTAGGTGGAAGACAAAATTTCAAACAGAGAAGTCGACGAAACTGCACCTACTTTCTTTTTTCAATTTGAAAGGGTATGAAGTACCTTCATCATCGTGGCGTGTGTCACACCCGTCTGAAGTCTCGTAACTGCGTGGTGGACGGACGTTTTGTCCTTAAAGTGACAGACTACGGCTACAACGAGGTTCTGGAGTCACAACGGTTCCCCTTCGTTGAATCGCGTCCAGAAGGTAACAGATACAAAGCTTTTTAGTAGTTTTCACTTATTTATTTCATTTCAGGATCTGGACAGTTTACTTACTTTTGGGGAAGGTGTATTCATTAGAACACAAAATACATTGTTGACCCTAACAAAAGCAATGAAAATATGGCAAACACGTTCTCCTTGTTCTTCCAGGGAAAACTTTGTTATAACTTCTGAAAAAGGTACTCTAATTATATATAAAAAAGATAATATACATCAATCTTACCAATCTTTTGCTTACACTGAATTGTGGTTTAGGTTTTGACCAGGCGTTTCATAGATTTGTGAAATAGAGAAGCATTGATTATGGTTTCTTTCTGAAAGCTGCTCATTCTGCAACCCTGCAGTGTTGAAAATTAATTTCTGTGGGGTTCACGCTGTGAAAACTGGACCCTGCGGTCTCACTGTAGCAGATAATTTCTCAAACTGTAGCAACAGTAGGACATTAAATCACTTTTTTGTTGGAAGAGTTGCTGTGGACGGCTCCAGAGATCCTGAGAGCCAGTCATCCGGGACTCCACGGCACTCTTCCCAGTGACGTTTACAGCTTTGCTATCATAATGCAGGAGGTCGTGGTCAGAGGGCCTCCGTTCTGCATGCTGGACCTGGCTGACGCAGGCAAGACAACTCATTTGCAAAATTGGTTGTACTGCTGATGACGGAAGGCACAAGATATCAAACATTTTAAAATCAGCTAAACGGATTAAAATATTTGTCAGTTAGATCAGAAAAATGGAAATAAATAAGATATATAGTTTTCAGATACATAAAAATATATAGTGTTAAAAATGTTTGGTTTTTTTTAAACAATTTAGTTTTTTTAAATAAAGGTGTGTTGAGTACTTTCCGATAGTCATCATCTTATTTTACTGGGTCAGTTCACTTTTGCAAAAGGAAATCAGATCAGAAACAGTCAATTTTATGAGGTATGCTGTTCATTTTTGGACATTCCCATTAGCAGATATGACTCACCACCCAAGGTGGCATAACTTATGGGGCGGCAAGAGAATTTCAAGCAAAAAAAAAAATTTTATTCACATATTTTGAAAATATAGTTTGTAAAAAAAAAAAAAGAAAATAGTGTTTGATAATAGATATTGCTAAAATCGTTCTATTTGCTATGTTCTATAAGTTTTTTTTTTGAGGCTCTGGATAATGAAATACTGAAAAATGAATCTGCTATTTTCTTATAACATATCCATAAACAAGATGGATCAAGATGGGTAAGATGGGTAATAAACAAGACATAGGCGGTTTTGCTTCTTTAAAAAAATTTACATACAAAGTTAATGGGTATCTATTGTAAAAGTGTCAAAACTCTACAACATTACATTCTCTCACGTCAAATCATTATTAAATCATTGATTTATTTCTAAGACAATTCAAAAGTACTTCAAACAACCTTAAATTGTGGAAAAATAAATGATCTCTAACGTCTAGTATTAGACTCAGGTTTGCTGTTCGGATTTTAGCATCATTTGAAAGAGGAGAACCCTGCTAAGCTCCTGTTTTACGTCCTCAGAAATATTAGAAAAGCTTCGTAAGCCTCCACCTCTGTGCCGTCCGGTGGTCAGTCCAGATTACGCTCCTATGGAGTGCATCCAGCTGATGAAACAATGCTGGACCGAACAGCCAGACAAGAGGCCGACCTTTGAGGACATATTTGACCAGGTCATTCTTTTTTTTATTTCCAATCAAGTTGCGCCTGAATATTTTCATGTTAATTCTAACAAAATCTACTTAAAAGTACACTTTTTAAATGAATTCTGTTGGATATGCATGCGCTTCTGGTCCTCTCAGTTCAAAAACATCAACAAAGGGAAGAAGACCAACATCATAGACTCGATGCTGAGGATGCTCGAGCAGTACTCTTCTAACCTGGAGGAGCTGATCAGAGAGCGAACGGAGGAGCTTGAGATAGAAAAGCAGAAGACAGAGAAGCTGCTGACACAGATGCTTCCCCCGTACGTTACCACTCATATGAATGAACAAGGAAACATGCGTGGAATGCTAATTTTATTTTTTTTTTAAGGTAAAATGAAGGATAAAGACGAAAACAATACTGATAAATCTGTCAGAAAACCGTTGAAGATTTGTTAGCGCTCTCAATTGTCCATTTAAAGTGCACTTTTAGTTCGGCCTGGGTTATGCAAACTTATTTGAAAGTTTTTTTTCACCCCTCCAGATCAGTGGCGGAGGCTTTGATGGTGGGAGCGGTAGTGGAGCCGGAATATTTCGACAACGTGTCGCTCTATTTTAGCGACATCGTTGGCTTCACCACCATCTCAGCCAACAGTGAACCTATCGAGGTAGTCGACCTCCTCAACGACCTTTACACGCTGTTCGACGCCATTATAGGAAACCACGATGTCTACAAGGTTCCACTTTTCTACTTAATCTTGTGTCCAAAGAGGTAACATTAGGTGGTTGAAATTGGTGCTTATTTTCTCACCGCCTTCTCAAGGTGGAGACTATCGGCGATGCCTACATGGTGGCGTCGGGTGTTCCCGTCCCCAACGGCAACCGCCATGCTGCAGAAATTTCCAACATGTCTCTGGACATCCTCAGCGCTGTGGGAACCTTCAAAATGAGGCACATGCCAGACGTTCCTGTCAGAATACGAATAGGACTCCACACAGGTGAGTAAAGGATGGAGTTTAAGTCGAGTTCTCCGACTTTCGATCGACATTCAGCCAGACACCGAAGATCCATATGTACACCAAATGTTTTGTTCTTCAACGGGAGAAATTTGACTTTGGATCTGTGGTGTGTTGCAGGTCCGTGCGTAGCAGGCGTAGTGGGTCTCACCATGCCTCGCTACTGTTTGTTTGGAGACACGGTGACCACCGCTTCTCGAATGGAGTCCAGTGGAATGCGTACGTTCACACAAGTCAGAGAGCAAGTTTGTGGATAAAGTTCTAATTAAAGAAACTGGCACATATTTTCCAATCTATTGATTAAGTCTTTCT
This sequence comes from Xiphophorus maculatus, assembly GCF_002775205.1. Classification (NCBI taxonomy): domain Eukaryota; kingdom Metazoa; phylum Chordata; class Actinopteri; order Cyprinodontiformes; family Poeciliidae; genus Xiphophorus; species Xiphophorus maculatus. Next base: position 8,094,715 of record NC_036456.1, read on the forward strand.
ATGCAGAAACCAAACATTTCCAGATTTAAGTACAATAAAAAGGTACAAAAAAATCTAAAAATGGCTTTGAAATGATGTAATTTTTCAGATTTTTGATTTTAGTCAATAAAATCCCAATGTACTTTTTTTTTTTTACTGTATTCTCTTGATATTGAGCACAAACTTTGGATTTGAAGTCTTTGCAGTTTTCTTAAGGTTTGCAATCTGCATTTAGGTGTCACTTTACCTATAGGTTTTCTGACCCGATGGAAAGCTTTCTACTTGGGCTTTTTTCAGATTGTTTTCTTTGTTACGCTTTTTTGGTTAGGTAATCTAGGATGTTTTGATGTTAATTTTTTTTTTCTTATGATAGCCTACAGGATTCATGTCCATCAGAGTACAGTAAAGGTCCTGCAGGAACTCAATCTTGGCTACAAGCTTCAGTTGAGGGGTCGTACAGAAGTCAAAGTACAAATCTTCAGCAAATAAAAAGATAATTTCACCTGTATGACTAGAAGCTTGAAGAAATTATTTTTTGTTTCTACCTCTTCTTCAGGGAAAAGGAATAGAAGAAACATACTGGCTTACAGGGAGAGATGGATTCACCAAACCTCTGCCGGTTCCTCCAGAACTTAAGTCAGGGTAGGGATGAGTTTCTTCCATCCCCTCCTCGTGTTTGTCTTTCTGCTCTTTTTCTTTCCCCCACCTCCTTATATAGCTAGAATTTTTCCACCCTGGTCAAAGTTCTCTCCAGATTCTGAGTCCTGCACTGGTTTTGAATAACTACCTACAAGTAACCTTATCAGTTCTTCATTCAAGTTCAAAATCAGCCACTTTCATACTGGTCCTTGCATGAACTTGCTCTTCCCATCTGAAATCTTACGAGGGTATATCATATTGTTTACAGTTTTATAAACAGATTAAGATACAATGTTTCATTAGAAATTAAAAAATATTGTACAGTAAACAAGAAAAGCATCAACACTATCACTTTGATACAATGGTTCTTGTTTTGTTATACACTTTATGTAAAGTACAGTACATGTTTTAGGTGTTGTAATCAACCATACCACAGTTACAGACACCATGTTCTAGTAATATCTTTGTACAAACAGTTGATTTTAAGACAGCTCCACACACATGCACACAATAGGGAAAACGCAACATTCAAAGAAAGGCTACAAAGAAACAACACACTCTCCATAAATGTGACAATTCTGCATATTATTTCCAACTTTTGTTTCAAATTAGTTCACATTACTCTATAATACTATCATCCTTGATTTGAAACAGAGTTTAGGTCATTGTTTGCATGCACACACTGTATTCACAGCAATCCGTAATCTGCAGCCACAAGTTTTTTGGGTCTCTTCTTGACGGGGTTTTCAATTTACCCTAGCAAATCCAATGCCAAGTGTCCGAAGTAGATAAAAATCAACTAAATCTTCTGTTGGTGGTTGCTACTCATTGCCAGTGTTTCCAGAGTCCGCAGTCATAAGCTGGTTCTCCTCCACTCAACATCTGCTGGCTCACTTTGTGCCAGCTCCTCCAGGGAAATCCTAAAACTTTACCAGGCTAGTCGAGAAACAGTCCCTGGGCTTTCCTCTGAATTTTCTCCTGGTGGTATGTGCCTGGAAAAACCTCACCAGGTAGGCATCCAGGAGCTATCCATATCAGATCCTAAAGCCAGCTCAACTGGCTCTTGAGACTTTGAACATGGAATTGATTTGAGGACAAGACTGTGGAGGTAAGTTCACCAACTCAAGCCACTGGAAGGACATGTGGACTAATGTGGAGAGTATCTGAATGTAAGTGGGGGTCAACAAAGCCTACCATCATTATTTTCTGATGAGGTTCAAACAAACTAGATGATCAGGAGCTCTGGATATTTGGTGACAGAGCAGGGGAGTGTTTTGATGGACATTATCGGCTTGTCAAAAACAGGGAGAATTGAGTTTATTCATGATCCAAGAACCTCCCAATGTATTTCATTGGTCTGATTGGTAGGCAACTTGGGATAAAGGACCTTTCTCTACGTATGAGAGAAAGTAGCTGGAATCAACCTATCACTTTTGGATCGCAAGATGACTCCTCCTTCCACTGGGCCACAGTCAAGCGGAGAAGTTGACCACAATATAAACCCTGGCACTGAGTCAACCTTGCCTCTCTTCTGGGGTAATCTGACAGAATACTTGTGTACCACATGAGTTACTAGACATAGTTGCTTAAGGAGTTGGTGACGGGTTGTTCTTCCAGTAATCATCTGTGCATGCTCTTGCATTCCTACAATATACTCAAGTGGCTGAGTACATTGGAGCTCCTTGGTCTCCAATGGCTGAAACAGTAATTTGATGGACATTATGGACATTATCATATAAGAGATACTTTGAGCAATTAATGAAGTTGAAGACAATGCTGGATGTGTTCTCGGGCTGGGCTTTCTGTACGAAGAAGTTGAAGATTAGTAACTTGTCACATGCAAGTGAAGGCTATTTGAAAGTAAATGATGGTGCATAAGGCTTGGTCACTTCAGACAGTCTAGGGCAGGGGTGTCAAACTCCAGTCCTCAAGGGCTGCTGTCCTGCAGTTTTTAGATGTGCCACAGGTACAAAACACTGGAATGAAATGGCTTAATTGCCTCCTCCTTGTGTAGATCAGTTCTCCAAAGCCTTTCTAATGACCTAATTATTCTATTCAGGTGCGGTGCAGCAGAGGCTACATCTAAAAGTTGCAGGGCAGTGGCTCTCCAGGACTGGAGTTTGACACCTGTGAGCTAGGGCACTGCATTCTAGTGAGGTAGTTTCACCATTTAATTCAAGTGTGGTGGACAAGAGACTTGTCTAAAAGTTGAGTGTCAAACTCGAGGACTACAGTTTGAGACCCTCGGTCTACGGGATACAGATCTTCAGCCATCTTTCCAGGAGTAAATTCAAACAAGAGAAAACAGAAAGTCCTGGACTGGCAGAATACAAGTAGTAATTGTCCTAATTACATTCTACACCTCAAAATACTGTATAATTGCTATATTGTATCCAGAGGTCCGTAGTGGTGATGGGATCTGAGTATATTTTATTCAGGAGGAACTGTTGGTAGACCTAACATCAGTTTGTAGTACCTTGGAAAGGATTAATTGGAACCACTACACTAATAGTACTCTTCCATTTCCTCAATCAATGGACTCATGGGCAAATCTTTAGGTTGTCTTAGAATTCTTAGAAGAATTGTGTTGAAAATTTTGAAGGAATTTTGCTGCTATGTGAAGAAACACCTTTAAGGAGAAAACTTGCATTGGGTCAAACCTTGTAAAGTCCTTTACAGACTTTCTAATAAAATTAGTCTCCAAGGAACCTACCTTTTAGTCACTTCTCTTTAAAATGGTGGACCTATTGGATAACAAAAAAGAAAATACAATGAACGGCTAAGTTTGTTTTTTTTAGAGAGAAACATGCCATTGCAGGACTGCAGAACGTGAGTGTGTGTGTGCTGTGATCACGGTGTTCGCTTCGTCTCAACAGGCAAATGGCCCATGGGCTGCAGATGGCCGAGATAGCCCAGTACAAGAAACGGAAAGCCGAGAAACAACAGCAGGAACAACTTGCAAAGAAGAAAAACTGAGGTAATGTTATGCATTATAAAAATGTATAACATTACTGGCTTGGTTGACAACGTGACTCGTCCTTTGGCAAACATAGTTTGGGGACGAACTGTCTTCAAGGTGTTACCACAATTTATTTAGACTTGATTGGTCTTTAACACAACCCATTCCAAGTTTGGTGAGAAACATTGGCTTTGACAATATGTATATATTAGTTAAAATTGGTTATTATTCAATATTTTTGAATACATTTTAAATTTAGAAACCTTTCAAACATCCAACTGTTTTTCCCTCTAAGGAATAGATCAGATGTTTGTTGCAGTTGCACATTTACTGACTGTGCCTTATTATCTGCGCTTGACTTAAGTTGTTGACAAAATCTCTTATTGGACTTTAACCTGTGTTGCATCAGTATGTAATTTAATGCTATTAAAATCAGTGGCATCTGAAGACAGTTCATGTGAGGATTGTGGGGACTTTGTCCGTGGGATTAAAAGAAAAGCTTCTCTTTTTTGTTCATAAAAAAACTCAGTTCTTCTACTTTACAAGTCTTTTAAAGTGCTCACCACATCGCTGCTGTCACTTGAAAACGTGTACTAAATGTCCTTCACACCTTCAAAATGATCAATTCAGCATGTTTTTCATTCGACGGCAGCAACGTGTTGTTGCTGACTAGGTTGATGGGAAAAGTCATGATCTGTCTTTGAAATAACAGTTTGCCACTATCAGTCTGCAGTGGAGAGCAGTCAGAGCAATTCCAGTTTAAAGGATCAGCAAGAAATTTGCGTGGACCAGTCATGTTAATGGCTCGTCAGATTTGGGCTGGTTTCAGTATGAATTTCAGCCATCTAAACCAGTCAAAGCTTTTAAACTTTCATAGCCATCAACGCTATACAGATATTCCACAATTGTATAGGTATATTGCAAGGGGATGCTTCACATGGTCCATTTGACAATGTTCTACTGAAAGATAGAGAATCTACGGTGCCAAATTTCACCCCCAAAAAAACTAATCAATAAAAAATTACACAAAAGTACTCAGGCTACTTTTAAAGGTTTGATGAGGTTTGCTGAAGTTCTCAAAAACCAGCCCTGGTCTGTTGGCTTGACTTTACCCATGAGATCGTCTGTCTGTCTGATTCTTCATAAAGAAATGGTCCTGACATCTGCCTACTGCAGACATGGCAGTGATGACTTGATTAAAGATGTGTTTTTCATGGATATGGAAATCTGATAATCCCCATATCTGGTATATACCGTTTAAATTTCTATAATTCTTCTGTGCTCATTGTGTTGTATTCTATGTTCATCAACCTCAAACATAAATCAGGCATTTCTTCAACATGACAAGCTGGAAACTTGGGAGTTTCTTTGAAACCCCTTATAAGGGGCAGCTAAGATTTTATGGTGATGTACTCAGACGTCCTCTGCTGTGTGTTCCCCTTTTTTGTGTGTGATCCTTTGACTTTAAAGAGTAGACACTGAGTGAAAATTTGATTCTCCCTCCATATTTACCTTCATGTGGAAGGTAAATATTGGAAGGGCTGACTTTTTAAGCATGTTTTGGTGTTTGTTGCGTGTTTCTTTATGCTCTAGAAGTAGTTTACGTAGATAGTAGTTGTTAGACCAGAAAGTTGGCGGTTCCGGTCCTGTTGGTTTGGTGTCCTGCATGTTCTAGATCTTGTTCTTTCCAAACACAGCTGGTTTATATATTCGCTTTGTACCTCCTCCACATGTTACCAAGGTGTACTGGAGTCTCAAAATAACCTTTTTATTTAAATCTAGTTTTCAGGCAAGATCAAAACTTAAACCAGCATGGCACTAGTCCTTGGGGACCGGAATTGCTTGCTCTGGGGGCTTGATCTTGTACTTTTAATCTTCTCCATGTTTTTTTTTTTTTTTGATGAAAGAAATGGTTCCAGATGTTTTGACGTTGTTTGAGAGAGCACAAGATATATGTAATTTTCCTGTGCGTTTGTTAGCTGTTTTTTTTTTTTAAAACTAACACTTTCTACCAAGGGAAAAAATGCTTTCAACTCAACTATTTTTTGGCTGTTTGCAAGGAAGAAGAAATATTTCTGCTTAAAGCTTAGCTCATTGTTCTTTCCTTTACCTCTCTCTTTTTTTTTTCTGTAGGTGCAGATCTTTCGACGCTTCAAAGTAAATACAATATTTTTCCTTAAAAACATAGAACTATTCCTTTCCAATTTTTTATGACCCGAACCGATTCTAATTTTCTCCCTCCGTCATCCACGCTCCTTCTCACAGCTTCTGTTTCTCTCACTCAGGATGTCATTGGCTGAAAACAGGGACATGAAGCAGGTGTTTCACAAGGCAGTAAAGAAGATCTCTCACGTCCGCGTTGTGACGCAGCTTTACGTGCCCGAAGACGACCACAATGTCATGCTGACGCACCACTGAGTGACTGACTTTGTCTGGAGACAACTCAAGAGCACCGCCTCCACAAAGCTACAGTGATAGAGAACTGTGAAAATGAGCGTCCAACTCGAGAGAGAGAGAATGAGGGTAGTAAAAGTGTTGCTTGGGGTTTACAGCGGCCAGAGCGTTTGAGTGAATGTCTGTGGGCAGCGGCACAAAAAGTGGGTATGTACTACATGCGACGCATAGGGGCGCTGTGCTAAAGGGGGCGCCATAGCGAATGGAAAAATGATCTCTAGTCGTCATGAACGTGTCCGCCTGCACCTTGGAAAGGGCATGTTTGCGCCGCTGCCTGTGAGTATCAGTGGCTTGAGCTGCAGAGATGACGCCTGAATGGAGAACGATCTATGGAGGCTGACAAGTGATGAGTCGGCAAAGACGGGATCTGCAGAAAGTCTCGGTCAGCAGCAGAGGAACGCGGCTAATCTCTCTCTTTCGTCTCCGTCACCTTGGCTCCTCTTCTGGAAGGACATTTACTAGGGAGGAAAGCTCTTTGGTGCTCTGTCTTCTTCAATGTACAAATAAATAAGTAAAATCCCAAAAGATTTGGGCTTAAATAAAGGAGAACAGACATACATAGGCATTCAAGACCCAGACAATGTTTACAGTCTTTTCTGTCAGTTAGTAAAAATGTTCTAATTGCTTGTGTTCATTTGTACTAACAAAAAAACAAACAAAAAAACCCCCAAAACAAAATATATATATATAATCATGAAGCAGAATAAAACTCAATGTAGAAAACAGAAATATTTAAATCTTACTGCTAGCTGTGTAATATTGCAAGGTTTGCTTGTTACTTTTCAAACAGGGAACAAAAATATGAAATCACACAATGTGAGGAATGTGATATCAAAATATTAATAAGAAAAAAAGAGAAGCTCAGTGTTTAATTGGCTTTAAGCACAAACGTGTCGGATGTGAACTCGTTTCAAACGGCCTTTTGGCTTCGAATTTTGAAAGACTCCTTTGGAGAAATCCATAATGAACGATGGAGTTAAATGGCGATTGTTTTGTTTCAGGTAAAACACTAATGTGTTTTGCAGTGTAATGTTTACATTATTAATATCACAGGGTTATTGATCGGATGTAAAATTATCATCTCAAATGCTGCATTTGATCAGAAATGAAGGAATAACATCAAGAGACTCAACTGTGCATGCAGGTTGTGTGAAAAAGCGACAGAATTTACTGTTTGTAAAATTGCAAAACTCTTCCAACAACACACGTCTCACTCCCAGAGAGACCCACAGCGCCCTCTTGTGGCTCCACAAGACCGAACCGAGCCTTTGCTCTTCGCAGATGGTGTCCTGAGCGTCCTGCAGGATTATCCCTCTTCATCCATTGTTCATGTGTGTAATTGTATATTTAAAATGTTGTAACTGACCGCCAGCTTACCGCGTTCTTTCCTATACATGAAACGTGTTTGAATTAATGCACGTTCTGTCACATTACAGCAATGCTTCACATGTTGGGTTGAATCCCTATGACATAAAGCAATGCCATGTCTAGTTGGATGAGCTCCAGTTATTTAGTCAGAAAGAGAATTCATTGGCAAGAAGAAATAAAATGTCCACATCTAAAGACAAGAGCAGAAAATGTATACTTAATGTGCATTCATAAAATAGACACTTTTACATTCTGCTGCCGAGTCCTGAGATTTGGGATAAATTTGTAATGAGAAATGTCTCTTTTACATAGAAATGTTCAGGAAATGTCTGCCTTTGACCAAAGTCTAGACCATTGGTTATTGCAGATGTGCTGCTGATATTTGCTCCCATCGGCAGATGACATATGGCAGAAGCATAGAGCTGCAGATTATGGCTGTGTACCGCAGGATTTACATGGTTAGCCAGATGTCAAAGGGACATTGCTTGGAGGGGGAGGGAAATAAACACAAGGGTGGATTATTTTATAGTGATATAGAATAAGCTGGACCATGAATTGGACAAAAGAGACCTGGATAAATCCTATGAAGGCGAGTTGTTGCTTGGAGACACATCGGTGGCCCTCGTTGCAAAAAAAGGGGGGAGAAAAAAGACTGCTGCAAGTGAGACATGACACTTTTCTTCTGTTGATCTTCTCATTCAGTCATCCTGTCTACAAGTATGTTTCACCACAAACATGATTCTGCTGAACATCAAGCAAACATGTACAAATTGGTGAGAAACATTATAACAAACAGAAAAAGATTAAAGACTACTTACAATATTAAACAAATATAACCATCAGTTTGCTGGTTATCATCAGACAACATTTTTTTTGTGGTTTTTTTCAGTTATACCAAAATTGATCATAGAGGTAAAGCAAAATCAAATCAAGAGCCAATCACATGCTGGCTGGAAAACACTTCCTGCTGCCAATCCTACAAGAAGTAACTCCGTAAAATAGTACTTTTATATATATATTTTTTTTACCATTTCACGCAAAGCAGTTTGCTGACCCTCTAAAATGCACTAAGTTAAAACTCACCTTCTACTTCCTTCGTGTTAAAACTCTTAACATTTGTTCGGTGTGACGAGGTGTTGCTCGCCTTCTCTGTGAATGAATCTGTGTCGTCTGAAAGTGGGAGTCCTCGACAAGAAACGTGGAAACGCTGCATCGGCTCGTGTCCGGCGTGGCCACAGAAGTTTGAAAAATCGGCCTACAATCCTTAAATCGTGTGAACCAGACTTAAGACTTACAACTCCACTCATCTCGTGGCGACCGCTGCCCTAACGCCAGCGCGTTCGCTATGCTAACGTTTACATATCCCTTCAAAATGAGATACAGATGCGCCACAAAGAACAAACATTTTATTTTCGTGAAAATTGTAACTCACGATAACGACTAATAATGGATAATGTGGGAAATCACCTCATATCCACTGTTTAGCATGATGCCAGTTTCTCTCCCAGCACACTAGGGGGCAGTGTCTCAAGAACTCTGAAATCAGTCTACATTTTAATTAGAAATCTGGTGGATTCTACTAGAAAATTGAAACAGGGTGATTAAGTGTGGCATCTTTTTTTTTTTAGAATAAGAAAATGCACACTGGAAAAAGAAAATATGTGATCCAATTACCCAACTAGGAACTAGACATCACAAAAATGTCTGTAACAAAAATAAACCAACAAATGAAATGAACTTTCCATTTTCGTGTTCCCTCGCAATATGCTTACTGCAATATTTGCTGGTCTGTATCGTATACAGTCACAAATGTCAATTTAACATTTCAAATACACGTGCAAAGAGCCTCAGAGTTTATTCTTAACTCTTTGGTGCAAACGTTTGATTGAAAATCGGTTTATACGCTGCATGTCTACGTCTGTCTGTGTAAGGTTGAGATGGATCTGCACATGAAAACAATCCTGCACCATTCAGAAAACCAACACAAAAGAGACACAATCAAACCTGTCAGATGACTCACCACGCCATCATAACTCAGAAATAGTCCAAATAACTTGGATGCATGTTTTCTTTCTTTCCTACTTACGGAAAGTTTCTGTTTATATCATGGGTCTGTGGCGCTTTTCTGTCCTAAAGAAAAATATATATAACACTTCAGATATTTCACAACGAGATATAGCATACATAGAAAAACCTCACGAAGGCCTTACATTATAGCAGAAAGTACCATGTACACCGTAAGAAAGGCTTACAGTATTCAATTATGTCGCATGAATTCCAAGGGCATATTGTATTTGACGATATTACATAAAATGAAACATGCATTTCCCCTCTGTGTGACATTAAATCAGACTATAAACAAGAGCGACGTTTGTAAACGTCACTTCACAAGGGAAGGAAACGAGTTTTTTAGATCTCTATTGAATGTAAGCTGGACAATAAAGCTGAAAAACTCATGGCAGTATAAGTATTTCACATCAGTCTGTCAGTAATTGTGAATATTGATAATTATTTATTAGTGTTTTGTTTTAATTATCCAAAATACTACCAAACTGGTGGCGTGAAATGTCCTATTTTATCCAGTTTTAACTCCACACGTTTGTTTTTTAAAAAATTTTTTCAGTTACGAGGCACAGTGGCCAAACCTGAAACTGCTGCTGCGCAAGTTACGCAAAAGGTCGTTGCTAGGTAACCAAAGAATGACTAAGTTGCTAGGTAACCAAAGAGAGAGTGAGGAAGGACTGCTGAAGTCATTCCTCAACCTACATCTCCCAGAATGCTGTGCGGTTCTGGTTCTGAGTTCAGATTCAAAACTGATTGGGGGTTTTTTGTGACTCAAACTTTTTCCATATCTAAATGTGAAGCTAAAAATTGAACAAAAAAATTTGTGTAACAGACTTTTAGACAGTTACATTTTGTCAGAAATATTTACGAAAAGAAATGGAGCTTATGGGATCATTTCACCTCCTCTGGGTGTCACAGACAGAATCTGAGCCTAAGAACCGGCAAGAGGAGAGTTCATATCTACTAGGTAAGGTTTATTTGACTATTTTTATAATTTAGTGTAATTTGTCAGAAATAGGCTATGTATTAGGAATATATGTTTGTGTGTGTGGCTGTGTCGCATTGTGTGTGTTTGGCTTTGTGTGGGTCAGACACACAACGTGTCTACATTTGTGTGCTTGTAGCCTGTATTTGTGTGGGTCATAAGCATTGTGTTGGTTTTGTGTTTGTATGGGTGAGGTGTGGAAATTAGGGAATAAGCAAATTATTACTTATTTGTATAAGTAATAATTTGCTTACTACTTACCTTAGTAATAAGCAGATTATTACTAAGGTAAGTAATAATTTGCTTACTACTTATCTTAGTAATAAGCAGATTATTACTAAGGTAAGTAACAATTTGCTTATTACTTATCTTAGTAATAAGTAGATTATTACTAAGGTAAGTAATAATTTGCTTACTACTTACCTTAGTAATAAGCAGATTATTACTAAGGTAAGTAACAATTTGCTTATTACTTATCTTAGTAATAAGTAGATTATTACTAAGGTAAGTAATAATTTGCTTACTACTTATCTTAGTAATAAGCAGATTATTACTAAGGTAAGTAACAATTTGCTTATTACTTATCGTAGTAATAAGTAGATTATTACTAAGGTAAGTAATAATTTGCTTATTACTTTTCTTAGTAATAAGCAAATTATTAATAAGTAATAATTTGCTCATCTTAAGCAAATTATTCTCAGGTAACAGAAGATCTTACGTCATGGTCCTGCTGCTGGCCTCTGGTCTGTTGTCTCCTCTCCGACTCTTTGCTCCTTCTGTTGTGACAATAAACATTTCTTTAAAATATATCAAAAGCAACTGGTGACAAAGGGCAACCTGTGGAGAGCAACCCGTGGAGAGCAACCTGTGGAGAGCAACCCGTGGAGAGCAACCTGTGGAGAGCAACCCGTGGAGAGCAACCTGTGGAGAGCAACCTGTGGAGAGCAACCCGTGGAGAGCAACCTGTGGAGAGCAACCCGTGGAGAGCAACCTGTGGAGAGCAACTCTCACCTGACATTATGTTTCTCTAATCTGAACCGTTTGTAAATTCAGTTTTCTAGAAATTAATGCTACCTTTCTTGAGGACAATGTTCATTATGGTCAATCACCCCAATTTACATCATTTTTGAAATCCTGGGGGTAACCGGAGCACCCGGAGAAAACCCTCCACTAACACGGGGAGAACAGACAAACTCCCACAGAAAGAGGCGCCTGGTTGAGAACAAAGGCCTCTTTTCTGTGAAGATGTCGTGTTAACCACTGCATCACCGTGTTGACCTTTTGTTTTTGTCTAAAATATGAGATGTAATTTGGGGTTTTGAAAATGGTTCTGACCTGGACTCTTTGTTTTAGAGGTTTTCTTTGCTCTCCACAAATGTTTCTCCAATCTGAACCGTTTGCAAATTAAATTTGACAGAAATTAATACGACCTTTCTTGAGGACACGTTACATTGGGCAATCATCAAAATTTACATGGTTTTTGGAAATCTGGGGGAAACCGGAGCACCCGGAGAAAACCCACGGCCATTTTTTTTTTTCTGGTCTAAAATAAGAAATTTATTTTGGGGTTTTGCAAAGGGTTCAGAAATTCACTAGACATTTTCGCCTAGTTGCTCGATTAGGAAGTTTTCTTGCTTTTCTTCTTCTGTTGTGATTTCTTCAGCCTAAAACTGTCTTGTATCCTTTTCCACACTGATGTTTTTTTGCCCACTGCCTCCACTGGTTCCTCTGACCAATTTTTCACACAGCTGTCTCTCACTTCGATGGGTTTAGGATCGCTCACTTCCACAATATCATTTACCTCCTTGTTAGATGTATGAGGAACATCAGTGTCCTCTGACAGGGTTCCCTCTAAGTGGCCGTCCTGTTTCATGGCTCCAGGCTGAGAAATGTTGGTCGTGTCTTCCTCGTTTCCTTCTTGACTCTTTGCCACGTTTTGTTTCGGAGGTCCAAATTCGGCTCCGTCTTTAAGCTCATTTTCCATATTTTCCTGTTCTATTTTGCAATTACAGGCGGAGTGCAGTTGTTGTAATTCACTCAGTACCTTTTGAAGATTTTCCTTCTCAGCTTCAAGCTCCTTGATTTTTAGCGAGGAAGCTTCCCTCTCTTTAGCTCCGTCCTGCTTCAAAATGTCTGCCTGCTGCAATAGAACAGAAACTTCTCCTTCATGTCTGGCTTTAAGTCCCTCGAAAGAAATTGTAGCCAGGTCCAGAATACTTTTAAGATGTCTTATTGTATTATTTGATTCTTGTTGCAGGACAGACAACTCTTCTCTCCTTCTCTGGTCCATATCTTCCTTTTCTGCTCTCAGTGTGTTGATAATCTCAAGGTCATTCTTAGCTTTTTCTAGATGAGCTTCTTTCAAACGAGTCATTTCGAGCTGGTAATTCTTGTTTTGCTGTGTTAGGGTAGAAACATCCGCTTCATACCTCCACTTTAGGTTTCTGTATGAAGTCTTCATCTGCTCCAACTCTCTCTGCAGACATTTCTCCTTGTCGCATCTAGTTCTGCCTTTAACTCTAATGTCTTGTTCATAAAAATCTTCTTGATAGTTCTCTGTGTCTGTAGCTCATTCTTTGTCTTGTCCAGTTCTTTCTGGGTGGTCTCCAGCTTTTGGGTCAGGTCACACAACCTCGCTCTCTCCTTTTCCAAAACAGATCCAAGTCTTTGGATCTCTCTCTGCAGTTCAATGGGAGACGGTCCGTTCTCTACCCAGCCTTGTTCTGCTTTCTCACTATTGGAGTAATTTTCCCTCGACATGTTTTTACAACACAATCGTTGTTCAAATCCGTCGTTATCTGAAAGCGCTTTGCGTACGTCTGAACTCGTCAGTAGTGCAGCAAGCAATGACAAGAAGGTAGAAGTTTGTTACATACATACAGTTAGTTTTTGGTGTACATTGTGAAACTTTATTTTATGTTGCTAAAAATTCGGTCTTCCTCTGGAGTTTAATGGCGGTTGCCTGATCAACTGTAAAAGCGCATTACTGCCACCAATTGGACGGGAGTGTGAATTGGAAGTTGACAGAAAAAATAAATGCTAGAAAATTTGTTTTTCAAACGTTACGTGACAATATATTTTTTTATTAGAATTAATTGCAAAAATTTTAATTGTGTAGGTGTTTATTTACTCAACTCTACTTTGAACTGTCTCCTTTTTAGTTTATACAGAATATAATAAATATGATTGATCATGTCTGAGTTACTGTATATTTATTGCTTAACTAACAAAATAAATAAAAAAAGAAAGAATAAAAATGCTTATACTCTATCAGAAAGTATCACATACTTTCAACTATTTTGTTCAATTTAAACTCAAGAGCTAAGCAACTACAGTAATTATATGTACTGATAAATTATCTGTAGTTTCTTCAGCCACGTATTGTGGTGTAAAATACAGATTGATACTCCTATATGACCTCACTCTGGGTCTTTAAAACAATCAGTGAACAGTTTAGTTTGAATATTGTTCACAAAAATATATTTTGTACAACGAACCACTGTGGAACATGTTTTTTTTTTCTTTCTTATTTTTGATTAAGTTACGTATTGATAAATCTACAGATGGGTGGAATGTCAAAGGAAGATCACGCTCAACAAAAGTATGTTGCATGTATTCCTGCATGTTCTGCTTTTATATCGTCAATTCAACCAAAACTAAGTTGTTCAGTGCTCCTAACACACCTGTAAGATTTATTTTACCGGATAAGATAGATCATTTTTTGAATATTCTTTCTCCAATCATACTTCTTCATGGCGTACTTCTATAACTGAACAATACCTGCAGACTTCTCAAAATGTGTTAGACTGTTTGGCCCAATGCACTGCAACACCAACATGCATTTACAACTCCATTTGAAGGAGTACATGTTGGAATACGGGCTTTTTTGAGCCATTATTCCAATATGCTAGTAGGAATGTTTAATCACAAAGTCCAGAATAGGAGGCGATTTCAGAAGACTCAGCAACAACTTAGTATGCCATGAGCATGTGCCTATGGTACCATAATGACCAATATTTTACATGTGCAAATGACTGGAACTTTGTCACATGTTGACACAACTGATGTGCTTTATGGTGCATATGGTGTATGTTTGGGGAGCGCAGTGCTCTCACGTCAGCAGAAACACTTCTCTTGGAAATGTGTAAAGCGGTGGCTCTGTCTGCATTCCACCACACAATCTTGGATGAGCTGGACAGACATGCAATGTTGACAATGCATCACCAGATTTACCCTAAAAATTGTACTTTAGCGATGCACACTTGGTTACATCCCTAAGGTGAGCTAAGTGTGGCCAAGCGCTGGATGGTGAATGTCACTCTGTATGTGTTCCATTTGTATGACTTGTAACATTAGAACACTTTCGGCATTAATGCGTATTTTATACTTAACCAAATCTCTTTATTTCTCAAGTTAATAACACTGAGGGGTTTTGGCCAGGTCCTGGAACTGGTAAACAGACCTGGGTGGTGCACAGAAGGGAAAATGGGTGAACTACAACACGCATGACAGTCAGAAAGGCCGGTGCTCAAGAGTTGATTTGCATTTTCATGGCTCCCAGCAACTTCTTTTAAATATGAGAGCCTCTCCTAGGCCCAAGGGGAGGGGAGTGATAGTGTAACACGGACACACATAGTTTTTGTCTATTCTTCGCAGTTCCCCACAATTTTCCATTCTGACAAAAAAACTCTTGCCGATAGCCCTCAATCTCTAAGCGCACGACAGCGTTAGGTGTCAGTAGCTGTCGAAAATCCCACTGTTCATGCAGTTTATGTAGATGTCTGTAGATGTATGTATGATTTAGAACTTGTATAGAGAAAACAAAAAGGAATCTTCTCTAGTCGGTTATTTGAAGAATCGCTGGTCAGTAATCCAGTTCAGGTTTGACCAACTCTGAATATGTTAAATCCTGAACTAAAGCTGATCAGACGAAGTAAATAACCCCTAAAAGCTGACCTTTAATTTGGAGTCCAATATAAATCAATAATCAAATAACTTCTGTTTCACGTGGCAGCTATGGTGTATGTTTGGGGAGCATATGACAGGTAACTTTTTTTTGGTGGGGTTGTTCATTTCACCCTTTGGCTGTATGGGGCCCTGGGCAGTGAGCCATGTTGCTCATAGAAAACAAAACAACAACAAAAACACGGACTGTATGTTGTCAGCAATAGCTGAACCGTATCAAAGTAATTATGACAATCAACCACATGGCTCCCATCTGGCTTTTACCCAGAACTGCACTTTGTTTTTCAGACACCTCAGCCACAGAGTAGCTCCAGCACGCCTACAAATGTTTACATCCGAAATGCTAGAATATCTTAATCTAGATTAAGGTGATTATTCCGAGTAATTTTGAGTTCGTTCGCAATGAATGGATGAAAGGTACAAAAAAAGAAGTCCCCAAACAAAATGTGGTTAAACTTTTTTTTTTTGTAAAATGAAAACATTTTAACAATCTCCGTTCTTATTCTAAGAACTGTCTGTCTGCATCTGCTGATCTGCTGATGCGATGTCAACAGCAGCAGCGCTGAGAGCTCACTCTGAAACAACATCATGAGTCTGTAACAAAGGGAGGTATGCTCCCCTTTTGTGCTCCCCGTGTGTGTGTGTGTGTGTGTGTGTTTCTGCTTTGTTGACTCCGCTTCTTTGTTACAAGTACAATAGATGTAGAAAATCTACTGTAAGATACAGTTCAGGCCAGCAGAGGGAGCAGTGTTGTAATTGTCAATCAAGAGATGGGAGTTGCTCCCTTGGACTAGATTCCTCACAATGTCACAAGCTAAATTACTTTAATTACAATTAATATGATTAATTAACTCCTTTAAATTCTTACTTTCAGTAAACGTTAATGTTTTTCATTTTCACTTTCTCATTTCAGTCCAGACAACACTGACTTTCACTGACTTTAACTTTTCAGCAAGAAAGAGGAGGTTGTTTTAAGCCAATAATTATTTAGTATTCAAATTCAAATAAATATTAGTTCCACTGGTAGATTATTTCACCTATAACATTGGAAAAATGTCTTGGAATAAGTAAAATAATCTGCCAGTGGAACTAGTCCTTTTTCATCAGTATTAAGGAACTTTTGACTTAAAACTTAAGTTCATGTATCTTGCTGAAAAGTTACTTTAAAGTTATATCTGCACTAAAAACTGAACACAAAATACTTGGTGAAATTTTGTCTGTTTGTATTGTAAAACAATGTTCAGTAAAACACCCCAAAATAACATTTATTTATTATAAACTCCAAAGAAAAGAGCTAGAAGAAGAATGCGAATATCAAATATCGAAGCCATGATGACGTAACCCCGGTGGATTACTTTGTGCGAGAAAGTCAACAGTTTGAAAATCTCAGAGGAAGTAGAACAAAAATGCTCCTCCACACCTTTAAAACCGGAGACGGAAACAAGGGAAGACGCACAATATGATTTGTTCTCCCAAGCATAGTCGGCAGGTGAAAGTACAGGAAGGTCTCATGACAGACACAGTTAGAAGAACTAGATTTCCATCGAAAAACAGCTGAAATCTCCCCTTGGAGGATTTAGGTTGCAGGTTGACTCAGCTGGTAGCTAGGCGTCATTGTGAGAGAGATTTAAGAACGGTATTTCAGATGACATAATGGTGTCCGGTTGTCCTGTAACAGAGCTAAAGAGAGGAGGAGTTGGAGATAGTGAAACTGATTTATGCGGTTAATGATGGGGTAGCAGAAATACCTGAGAGGATTAAAAGCTAGCTTGATCACAAAATCTAAGCACTGAAAAAAATAATAATCAAGGTTCAATTCCTTTTGCCCTTTGGACAAATGTCAAACTTCATAAACATTAATATTGACTGTAAATTCATCACATTTAGCAGCAACTAACATCCATTAATACCAAAAATATGTTAATAACCGAGTTGCTATATCAGCTCTAAATTTGACATAGTTTGCTAATCTTGAGTGTTTCAATGGAAAGGCCATGCTTTATCATGATAAAGCATGCATGCATATGTTGTATAGGAACTAACAGTAGCTAAGAAGAAACCAACTTTCCACTGTTTATATGTATATAAACATATATACGTGAGAAAATTTGATAACATGTAACTAAATAATCTAAACAGACCTTAGTGTGAGTAAATGCATTTATTCTATGATTATATTCATTATTTTATCCTATAATACATAATTGAGGTTTAATTTATAACCAATGCCAAATAAGTGTTACTATATAGAAGTCTCACTGCTTCCTTGAATGTCATAAATGTAATTTGTTTACAATAAAAAGAAGAAGGTGTAACAATTCAGTCTGGTGTTTGTCTCACTTCAAGATGAGTCAGTAGTTAAGGGTTCTTGTCATCAGTTCTTTCATTCCTATGATTGCAGTATGCATCATTAGCGATAAGTAAGCATTAAGTAGCTGTATAACTTAAATTGTCATATTATTTTACCCTTGCACAGAGTTCTCCCGTGCACTGGAATAATTCTAAATTACGTTTTAGGTCTTTGTCGAGCACAAGGACAAATTACTCAAAGCCTGACAGGTGGTCCTGCATGGAACTAGGGGTGCGATTCCCTCTGGGGTCACCTGCACAACATATGATCCCACTCATTAGCTTGGAAGGTACTTGAGAGAAAAGGTTAAAGTGAATGGTTGTAGGCAAAGCATAGCGGAAGCCAGGAAAGCCGAGCATGGCATTCTCCACAGTGTGGAAGAACACTGATACCTCCCCTGGGTGGGGGAGAGGGTTCTCCTCCTAGAGGACTCTTCCCCAAACATGTCGGCGCTCTCAGTAAGCATTTAGTGCTGCATAGCTACTCTGAGGTTACGTGGCGACAAAATATTACTGAGGAATAAGGCAGACAAAGTGAGGTTGAAGCAATTGACTATTCATCAAGATTTTTTTTTATATTTCATTTTTTATTTGATCTAAGGAAACCATATTGTCAGCAGAGCATGTGGACTCTGATAAAATACATATTTTTTACTACAGTGGGGTTTATTTTAAATATTAGTTTTATGTTATCTTCATTTATTTCTTATGATACACTTTTGTGTATGTTTTAGAATTTTAATGACACTCTTTATATCTATTGCTACAATTTTCTCATGACAAAAATACGATTGTGTTTTCTCAACTCTATCTTTTACTTATTGTAGTTCAATAATAATAATAATTATTATTATTATTTATGTACTTTATTTGGCATTTTCTGTCATTATAGTCTATGTTGTTGTTCTTCTATTTAACCTCAGTAAAGAGTTTTGTGTTATCTTTAACTGCATGTAAGTGCTTTATCAATAAAAACTGATTTTTTGACAGACTGACCGGTTGATTTAATTTAAAGCGTTTGTTTATTCAACGAAAATTTCATTATAATACAAATGAACATTAAATATCTATGTAAAAGTTGGACAGAAGTATTGTTGCTGTTTCTACAGGTCCGAGATCCCTTTTTGGAGACCGTAAAAAAGCCTGCAAAAGTCACCTCCTATTTATAAACGTTTGTTGTATCTTTGGAACACGATTGGTTCAACGCATTGACGCAAAGTGCTAATATCTTGCAGCGATTGGTCCAGGAGTCTGTCATGACGTGTCAGTCAAAGTGATGGGCCAATCACAGCCGGCGTTTGAGTCTTTCTTCCTCCCGCCTGCTGGCTGACGCAGAGGGTCATGTGTTGTTTGTGCTGTGGCCCGTAGAGATGTGTACAGGAGTAGAAGGGAACGGATTGCTAAAGGAGCTAGCTGGATCCTCCCGGTTACAGAAGCAAGACTGAGCGTGGCCATGTTCTACACGGTAGGCTTTATTTCGTGATAAAAGCCAACGGTGGAGTGTATTCGTCGCCGAAAAGAGTCGGAGAGACGCGTTTTGTTCAGGCGGAGTAACAAAGCCGGTGTGTGAGGATTGCAAATCTGAGCCGTACGAGTCACCGTTAGCTGGCCTAGCCGGACTCAGGAGCTTCGTCTCCCAAAACAAGAATGGGGTCCGAGTCCACTCGGATTAGCCTGCTACTAAAGTGACCTTTGCTTATATTCCCTGATGGCTAACTTCACGAATTACCAGGAGGGTAAGGCGGCTATGTTGATGGTAGAGCCTCAGCAGAGGGACGTGGGGACGAGTCCTGCGGCCGCCAACACAAACGGAGACGGCTCAGTCGGGGAACCCCCTTCCCCGTTAATTAATATCGGCGGCGGCGGAGGAGGCGGCTCTCGTTTTCACCAACACTTGCCGCCCCCCAATCACCTTCACCACCACCAAAACCTCAGCCTCGACTCGCCAAAGGATCAACAGCAGCACCATCACTACCAGCTGGCTCCACAGCAGCATCTTTCCGGGGAAAACACCACCGAGTCCCCGGGCAGAAAAGCCTCCTCCTCCTCTTCCATCAGCCAGGTACACACAGCCGAGTACCCCGCCGCTAGCGGCAGCGGCCATGTATCCGCCGCTGTGACCGTCGCTAACAGCTCGGAAGTCGTGGATGATATTCGAAAGTGCGGCTATTTGAGAAAGCAGAAACACGGACACAAGCGGTTTTTCGTGCTCCGGGCTGCCAGCCATCTGGGGCCGAGTCGTCTGGAATACTACGACAGCGAGAAGAAATTCAGAAACAGCCTGCGCACCGCTGCCGCCGCGGCCGCCCCGAGCGGAGGAGCGGTGGCCGCTTCGCCTCCGAAGAGGGTTATTTACCTCTACCAGTGTTTCACGGTGAACAAAAGGGCGGACTCTAAAAACAAACACCTCATTGCCCTGTACACTAAGGACGAATATTTTGCTATTGTGGCTGAAAACGAGACGGAGCAGGAGGATTGGTATGTGGCCATCAGTGAGTTGATGAGTGAGGGGAAGAGGGGGCACGTGGACTCTGATGATTTAGATGATGGCTATGGTACAGTCAGCCCTGGGACTGTGTTTAAGGAGGTTTGGCAGGTTAATGTTAAACCTAAAGGACTGGGTCAAACTAAAAACCTCACAGGTGTTTACCGGCTATGCCTGTCTACTAAAACCATTCACCTCGTTAAACTGAACTCTGAAACCCCCTGCGTTAACCTCCAGCTGATGAACATTAGGCGCTGTGGACACTCTGAGAGCTTCTTCTTCATAGAGGTGGGCCGCTCCTCCTCCATCGGGCCTGGGGAAATATGGATGCAGGTGGATGACTCGGTGGTGGCCCAGAACATGCACGAGACCATCCTGGAAACGATGAAAGCCCTGAAAGCTTTTGCAGAATTCCGGCCGAGGAGCAAAAGCCAGTCTTCAGGCTCCAACCCCATGTCGTTCATCACCACGCGACGCCACCTGGGTAACCTCCCTCCAAGTCAGACCGGGTTGCAGCGGCGGTCGAGGACGGAGTCTGTAGTCGGCACGCCACCCTCTAGTAAAAGTTCCGGTGCGAGCGGCTATCGCTTCCGCACGTCTAGTGAAGGCGAGGGGACGATGAATCGGCCGTTTCGCTCTGCCACGGGAAGCCTGGTCCACCTCAACGCAGCCCGTGTTCCCCATGGTCGCCAGGACAGCGGTGGGAGTGGCAGCAGCTGGAGTGGTGTTGCAACAGGAAATGCTGGCACGAGCACTACCAGCAACCGCTACGTCAGAGCTATCCCCTCCACCTGTCACGCCCGCTCAGCCTCACTTCCTGTCTCCCACTTCCCCTCGACCACCAGCCCAGTCAGCGTTTCCTCCAGCAGTGGCCATGGTTCTGTTTCTGACACGCTCACCCGCCCATCAAGCGCCTCTATATGTGGCTCCCCATCCGATGGAGGCTTTAACTCCTCCGATGAGTACGGCTCCAGTCCCGGTGACTTCCGGTACTTCCGGGTGAGGAGTAACACGCCGGATTCTCTGGGCAACACCCCACCAATCAGAGAGGAGAACTGCCTCAACGATTACATGGCCATGGGTTGGAACCGGGACGTTTTCGGCACCAGTGTGGGCTCTGGAAACAACAGTGGATGTGAGACACCGCGCGATGAGAGTACCTCAACGACCGAGGATGAGCGCTTTTCTTCCTCATTACTGAGGAGGAGGACGCACTCCTTCTCCAGAGCAGCTGCCGGTGTGACCGGAGCCTCTGGAGTAGCCACTTATCAGAAAATGACCCAGACGAACCTCTCGCTGGATGAGGGGTCAGACTTGGTGCTGCCATTTGGGAGCGGGCTGCTCCGGGGTGGGCCGTCCTCTTCCTCTTCCTCACTTCGCTCCGACTACAGCTCATGCTCCGAACACAGTCAGCAGAGCCGTCCCTCGACACTCTCCAGGTCGGAGGCCGGAGCCGAACGCCCCCCTCTTTCTTCCTGCTCTTCTGCCAAGGAAGACAGCGGCTACATGCCCAT
This sequence comes from Xiphophorus maculatus, assembly GCF_002775205.1. Classification (NCBI taxonomy): domain Eukaryota; kingdom Metazoa; phylum Chordata; class Actinopteri; order Cyprinodontiformes; family Poeciliidae; genus Xiphophorus; species Xiphophorus maculatus. Next base: position 8,116,476 of record NC_036456.1, read on the forward strand.
GATGTGCGGCGTAGCAGCGGCGTCGCCTCGGGACACTCCTCCTGACTACATGCCTATGCAACCCTCTTCTTACTCCTACCAGGTCTCCCACTCACCCCAGTTCCACAGCCCAGCTTTAGGCACGCGCTCAGCCCACCATAACCCACAATCTTCCACGGACTCTCACGGCTACATGATGATGCTCCCAGGGAGCAGTGGCACCTCTCCTTCTCCTCTCCAGGTCTCTGCTGGTGTTGGTGGAAGTAACAGCATGGCTGAGAAACCTGAAAACGGAGAATATATGGACATGTCCTACAGCGGCTGTGGTCGCAAGCTCCCAGGTGAAGAGAGCACTGTGTATTACACACCAGGAACTCCCGAGGGGCCCCTGAAGTCTTACAGTCCTTACTTCTCTCTCCCCCGCTCTTATAAGGCCCCCAATAGGGAAAGGGAAGAGAGAGAGGATGGGGAATACGTACCCATGAGTTCCCCTGCCAAACCAGTGTATTCGTCAGTTGCGACTGCTTCAATGTTGGTGCCAGAAAAAAGAATAGGAGGGGGCAGCAACACCTCCACTCCCTCCCACCCACCTCCTCCCTATGGAGCTCACCATACAACTGCTGCAATGGCTGACCGACGGGTCATGAGGCCTACCCGCCTTCCTTTAGGCAGGAGGAGTTTCCATGGCCCGCTGCGGGTCGGCGAGCCCGCCACAGAGACCTCGTGTGCTACAAGGTCTGTCCCAGTCACCAGCGTCCCACGCGAAGGGCCCTCAAGTCCCGGAGAGTATATCAATATTGAGTTCGGAGAACACTTCCCTCACCAACAGCAGCCCCCTCCCTATCCCTTGTCCACTCAAGATGAAGCCCCCTCCCTGGTATCCAGCGATGCTTGCTGCTCTCCTCCCCAAGACTACATGAGTGTGGAGGTTGGGTCGGACCAGCATGATGCCACTGGGTGTCTGGGTAAGAACCAGTCGCCCAGGCCCAGCCTCGTTGCTCCTTGGAACCCGCCCAGCTACATCCGACCTCTGGTTAACAGCTCTGGGGTCTCCGGTTCAGGCGGTCACTGGAGGTCGGTAGGAGACGATTACACGGACATGTCATTCAACCTCAGCAGAGGTGAGAGGACTCAAAGCCCCACAGCGATGCTGCAGCATCTTTGCGTCATAGAGGGACGCTATGGTCACCCTGCCTCCACCACCTCCTCGTCCACCATTTCCCCACCTCACTTTTCTTCGACCCAACAGCTGGAGCCCAAGGTGGTGCGAGCGGACCCCCAAGGCAGGAGGAGACACAGCTCAGAGACGTTCTCCTCCAGCTCATCCTCTAATTCAACTCCTTCGTCTTCAGCCACCCATCCGTCTCTGTCCAACCCCTCAGCCCCGAACGCCAATGGATCCTACCAAACGGAGGGACAGACCTCTAGGTGGGCCAGCTCGGCATCTTTCGACAGTGTGTGGATGTCCTTGGAGGGCGCAGGAGACTCGCCAGCTCACCAGGCCCAGGTGAGAAACGCAGAAACCGACGCCATGTCCGGGAACATCCCAGCGTCCGCCTCCTCGGGGGTTGGCACCAGCAGAAAGTGCAGGAACACGTCCGTCGGCTACCAGAACGGCCTCAACTACATCGCCTTGGAGCTGAGGGAAGACGGGAGCAACGCAGGAGCGCCAGGGGCCAGTAGCAGCGGCGGCGGGAATGCATCAGTGGCGCCACCAGGAATGGTACCTCTGCCAGAGAATGGAGCCTACGCCAGCATAGACTTCACCAAATCAGATGGAGTCACCACAGCAACCAAGGGTGAGTTTGACTTGTTTCTATTTGATGCCACCTCAGACTTTGTTTCAAATTAGAAGTGAGTAAAAGGGAAAAAAAGTGTTATGGGTCTAAAATAACTGTGCTATTTTGAGCCCTTTTACATCAATGTGCAGCTCTTTAAAGTGTGTATTCTGTTCTAAATCAACTCTGTGAGATGTTCTGTTTCTGACACTTGAAGCTGCCAGCTGTTGTCTTTGAAGGCTTTTGTCTGGGGAACTGCAGCCTCGGCTGTAACGGCGCTGTTTCAGGAAGAGGCACAAATGTGTGGTTCATTTTTTAGGCCCCGCTTTTCTTTTTCTTTTTTTATTTGCGTTTTGTGCCAGCAGACTGGTAGACGGCTTGTTTTCTCAATGAAGAGAGGTTTATCTTAGGTCAGCTGTGGACTGAGTCACCCTAAAAAAAGGCCCTAGCTGGCGGCGGCGTCTCTGTGTTCCTGTCTTTGCACTTGTTTTTGTTTCTGTCAGCATGTATGCAGATTTTACTTGTGTGTGTGTGTGTGTGTGTGTCTGTCTGTGTTTAATCGCTTTTTGTCTGCTTTAAGCCATTCACTTGAGACATTTTTATGTTTTGGAAACATTTGCCTTGAAAAACATTGTTTTAGGAGCACATTTAACTGAACAACAGTTGTCGTGCAGCTTTGCAGTGATTTAATTAATCCACTTTCCTTATTTTCTATTAGAATTCTTAAATAAAAACTGTATAATGTTTAAATGCCATAGAGAATGGAGCAGCCTGGCTTATTTCTGGTTTTCAGTGTCAGAAAAATGTTTGATTTTGGTCTTGACTGATTCAGATTTTCTTTTTCTTATAGAATTAAAACACCAAAAATGTAGATTGATTGTTTGTTGAAGATTGTATTTTTAAATGACAAAGTGAAGGAATTAGAAAAAAACCCAGTATTCTCATTTATGCATTAAAATACATAAATACATATGTACCTTAACACATGAAGTACATATATGTTGAGGTTCACATATGTACTTTCTCTTAGTCACAAATGGCTGTGACTAAGAGAAAAATAAATGATGGGAATAAAGTAGTAACATTGTGAGGGGAAAAAAAGAAATCACGAGAACAAGGTAATAATAATAAGGGGGGGAAAAGCAATAATTCGAAAATGGAATCACAATCTTACCAGCATAAAGTGATGATAATACAAAAATAATGTTATATGACAGTCATTTTATGAGGACAGTCGTAATATAAGAGAAAGTTGTAATGGTACGAGAATAGTCATTACCAGAATAACGTTTAAAAAATGAGGAAAAACTCATTACCAGAATCAATATTATATTATTATTTCAATGAAGTAATATTGTATCTTTATTCTATGAATATAATAACTTTATTGTCATAATGCTATAAATTTAGTCTCCAAATATTATTTTTGTAACTCAAACAGAAATCTTTGTGTGGCCTTGATACTCTGTCATATTAAAGTGTAAATCCCAACTATTTATTGGATTTTCACCAAACTAACGAAATCCCTTCATCTACCGTTTGTTGCTTATCTGAGAGGGCATTGCACGGTAAATGAAAACCAATAAAAACATACTTGTGGCTGATGCATTTAGAGATGGAAAATGGTTTGAGTTCTTAATATTAGTTGTGATATGAATAGCAAAATACATTATTCCCTGTATGACCAGCCACTAGAAAAAGGGTAACCAATTATGGCTGATTAATTGATACATCTTTGGTATTATTTTATAAACTTGATTATGACCATTTGTGACTATGATTAGATTATGCTGCAATGAAATGTGTTGATGTAAGTTGAATTTGCGCTGAATGGGATTTGTAAAAGGCCTTTAGCTGGGATTTGTAATGCAGTTCAAATAGGAGCTATATAAATAAACACAATCGTTGTGTGTATGTTAAGTATTTAAAAAGGTACAATTTAAAACCTGAAAAATCATTCCTGTGGCCTGAAGTCTATATGAAGTGTTGTGCGATGCGTAGATTAAGACAGACCCGTCCCTCTCCCACCCGTTGCTGTTCACTGCCACTCAGCTGGTTGCAAGGAGGCAACAGCATTGTTAGAAGTCAGATCAATTAAGCTCTTACAAACTAACAATATTCTGCAAAACTACAGCAAAAATAATTAGGAGTGAGCTTATTTGATCCTTTTCTTTATCAAATTATTATATCAATTGTGAAAATACGATGAAATCTTGGTATTTTTACTAAAAGGTTATCTTTAGATTTTTTTTCCTTTTATTAAGTCTAAAAAATGTTCCATACTGCTTCCCCTTCCCCATTCATGTTTAACAATATTGTATTGAAGTAATTAAGACCTTATTTTGAATAAGGCTCTGTAAACTGATTTATAAAGCATTTTCTAAAGAAACGTGGGATTGCAGTCTGTAAAGACAGACTATTCCGTATAATCTCTTCTGTTTATCTCCGATTGCAGTTTATCTGATCTGTATACTTCAAAGAAATTGTTTTGCAAATTGCTCTGTTATCTAAGTTGAAACGTAACATGCATAAAATATTGAATTGATTTGGAAATGTTCAGTTTGTAACTTTTATCCTGGTTATATGGAACTGTTTTAAGTCTTGATATTTTTTGAAACCATAACTTTTTAAGACCTGAAAACATACAGCCGTACATATGCTTGTTGGTTTTTAAGTTTGATTTCCAAGTTAGTCTAGTATAGTGGCATACTTTTTAGAAATGGTCTCCACAATTCAAGTCAGTCATATTAATTTCTACAGGGCTATTTCACAACAGACTCATCCAGTTTACGTACAGAAATACATAACTGTATCATTTTATCAGTTACTGTCTTTCCAGTCTTTCGCTTTGGAGAAACTTTTGCATTTACTGCCACTTTGTTCCTGATCAGAGTTAGATTTTTCTGTAGTTTCGAACCGTCACAGATCCTTTTCCCAAATTAGCGACCTAGCACTGTGGACACTCCGACATTCGCAGCTTTGCGCATTGCACTCATGATTTTGGGGATGTCTCTAGGAAAATAACATTTTAGTTTGAAATCTACTTATTTAAAGTACCTTTGTATTTTTCTTTTAAATCATGATTTCAGAAGACGTGTATATAAGATTACTGAATTGCAATGGTTGTTAAAAATAATTGCTCTTTAGGGGACTGCAATTATTCCCTTTCTCTTCAAAGTACTAACAACTAAGTCAAATTGGATTGGGTTTTTAGTTTTGCTCGAGTATTATCATTGAATTTGGGTCTGGACTTTGACTAGACCATTCTAACTCACGGACAGGCTTTGCGTTGCAACATCTTAAAGGTTTTGTTTCTCTATTTTCCTGCAATTGTTTTCATTCATCATCTGTCAAGTCTCACTAGAGCACCTTCTTCCAGAAGTCAGCTTATTAAATTATTTAAGTAGACATGCTCCATATACATGTTTTTTTTTTTTAGCCTTACCAACCAGGTTGATTGCTTCCCTTTATTTACTGTGTGCTTAAATGTTACGTCAGATTGCTTTTCCTTTTCATCACCGGTTTGTTTATCCGCTTGCTAGTTTATGTAGAATCTATTCAGTTCACGTTCGTGAAACATAAGGAGTGTCGTACGCATGTGTCGGCCGGTGTGTGTGCAGTCTTTCCCCCCTGCATCCAGGTCCATGTGCGTTTGTTTGCACTGAGTCATGGCAGGCAGCCTTTGATGCGGCACCGTAATTGCCGCGGCGGCATGTTAAGACACACAGCGGAGCTGAGAGGAAGCGCATCATCACTCGGGAATGCGTTTCCTCTCAGCGGCAGAGCTGAACTCACTGAGGTACACCTGGATTCTTGACCCACAGGAGACCAGGAGGGAGGGGATGGATTGAGGTGAAGGCTGAGTTTTGATTTGTGTAGATTTGATTTTTCTTATCCAGTTGGCAGAAGACTTCTGGCTAAATCTTGAAAATGTAATTTGGTATGTATAATGAGAATAATAAAAAAAAAATAGCTCAAATTTGGTGTTTTTATTGAAATTGTAATTGAATTGTACACAGCTATTGCAGTGGTTTCCAGATGATGGTGCTCTGCAGGCCTTGGTTCTAATGACAAAATGAACGTATAATGTTTCTGTAAACAAAATTCCTCTTCAAAAAACTCACAGACTCTCTCCCACATTTCCTTTCTCCATGGGGGCAATTAGTAATGGCAACACCGCTCCAGCCAACTTAGCAACTTCACCACTATCTTGAGCTACTAAATTGTTATTGGTTAAAAAACAGAATCAGCCAGAAAATTGCAATCAGCTTACCTGAATTTAAAAAAAAAAAAAAAAGAAAAACTGAAAAGGAAACGAGTAATTGAAATATAATTCATTAAAGAATATTTTGTCTTCAGCAAGGAAGTTGGAACTTAAGTTATATATTTCTAGCGTTGTTCAGTTGTGCTTATTTCTTTGGTGACTCTTAACTAAAAGTACACATTTTCTTCTATTTGCAGATGCAAATAGAAATGTTGGGTTGATTTAAGGCCATATCGCCCAGCCTTAGTATCAGCCAATGTTTCCGCAAAGGAAACACAACCCCATTTGCGTTTCACCCGCTGGCTGTAGTCACAGTGTGGGCCAGCATTAGTGAATTTCAGTCAGTTGAGTTGAATTTTGTTTGATTGTGAATAAAGACCTTGTAAAGTGGAGAAAAGCGAACGATGGCGGATGTCAAGGTGGCAAACTGTAAATGAAATAGTAGCTGCTAAAGCACCGGCAAGAGAACCGACTCTTCTTTCTAAATCATCCCAGGATAAGTGCCTCTGAGGTGGTAAAGGACGTGAGGCAGGAGTGTGAGGCAGGCTTATCACTTAAGGGGAATCCAGCAGGGGACTAAGATGTGCCAGAAGATGTGAAGATGGTGCAAGGCTGCCCTTTTCCTCTCTCATTCCCACCTCTACAGCAAGGCCCTTCTATATTTACAGCTCTATTTCGAGACTGACATAAATTTATGGGCCGGTCTGAGGCATGTGCTGCTCGTAACAGGACCCCCCGCCACCTAACCAACCCACCACCGTACACTTGTACCAGTGTGTGTTGCACGCAGCAGTTTCTCTACCTCCTAAATAGCCTCATATGTTGGCGGACAGATGTTAGAGTTATTAACCACGAGGATTGCACACGAAGCAATTTTGATTTGAAGCTAGCAATCCGACTGTCAGGGGAAAGATTTTGTGGCTTCCTGAAACTGTACATATCGTGACTTTTTTTGATCATTTTATACCTTTCAGCACCTGAAAAATCATTTTAGAATCACATTTCCTGTTTGAGTGGAACTTTAATTTATAGTTTTTTGGGGGGAGGGGGGCTCATCGGAGTATATAAATCTAGCAACCAGACAATGCTGGGGTATATTTGGTTAAAAGAGGAATTTGAACCTCAAAACTCTGGGCGTGTTGGGTCTAGCCGGATTCCCAATGGTCGCCAAATTCCTGGAGTATTAGAGAATTTCAAGGTGTTTCTCATAGTTTTAAATGTCATCCAGAAGCGGTTCTTTGTGAGCAGTTTTTGCCTTGGGGGATCTATCTAAACCTTCCTGTGCAGCCCAAACAAACAGCAGCTGCTTTTTCCCATGCCAAACACACTAAATGTTGTTTTTGCCATCATCGCTACTATATACACCATACAAATAATATTTAACTTGATGTTTTTTAGACATTTGGTTGGCTGGAATAAGTCATTTGAATGCTTTAGCACAGAAACTGTATCGCTTATCTTTTGGAGGAGTTGCTTAATTTCTAAATGTTTGTTCACTCAAACGTTTGCCCTCATCATAGACTGAAACCTTGATTTATGAGTTTATATTCAACAGATTTTTATGTTCTATTAGTTTAATACGAAGCAACTCTTCAATAACACTGCTACTGTCCAGGGGAGTTTATGGCCAAACAAATGACCAAAAGGAGCCCAGATAATGTGGCAACACCAGCCCACAGCATCACCTCTCCACCACTCTGTATGAGGTGCAGGGTTTCCCCCAGTGTATGTTGAGCCTGATCGGACGCCAGGCTTTATTTGTCCCACTCGCCAGGCTAAGCAACGCTTGTTTTTATGTTAAATTGTTTTTTTTTAATACATCAGTAATCCTGAACTGCATGCGTCTTTGCTGCGCTCCTCTGCACTGCGCACTTCACCGGCGGAGCGGAATCATTCCTGAAAGATGGGTTCATAGTTGATGCAGTTTTCTGGAAGTTTGTTCAAAAACACTGAATGTTGCTTCTCCAGTTTAAATAAATATCTGTTGTTGGCCACAACGCAACTATTAATACCGGATATCAATATAGAGTCAGATTTTTATATCAGTGAATCTTTACTCGAAGTACCAAATATTTGCTGCTAAATTTTTAACAACCTCTCTAAGAGAGTCATGCTTGTTCAGTATTATTCATACATTTTTACTTGATAAGTAAGGCTTGTAGAGTCAGATTCTTTTGAGACTTTTGAATGGTCAGACCTTGGGAGGCTGCCTCCATGAGCCTATGGTTAGGTTAAGATTAGATTTCCTCAGCTTCTCAAAGTTTATTCCTTTTTGTTATCACTGAGGCTTTTCTGGAAGCTGTTGAAGCCCAGTGGGAAAAAAAGTAAACCTTTCCTCTCAAGCACACTGCGATGACCAAGCAAGATTTGACCGGACTACCTTTGGACTTACAGGAATGTGACATTGGAGAGTTTTTTCAAAAACAAACTCTGAACATGTGTGCTAATGTTTATTTAGGGGGGTTTATCCTTTATGGATTTATCTTGTTGTTTGCTGTCATCCAGCTTTGTTGAACTCTTAACTTCCTTAGATGTTGAAATGAATGAGAATGCTTAATTGTGGTAAATGCAAAGAAACTTCACTGGCATTAATATTTAACTTTTCACCAACACAGTTATTTGTAGCGTTTGGTGCAATTTTATTGTTACTTGCACGAGTGTTGGGGCCAGGCTAAGGAAAAACGAATAAATTACGAGAATAAAGTCATTTTATGAGAAAAGTCACATTTAGAGAAAAAAGTCGTACGAGAACCAAGTTGTGGTATTACAAGAATAAAGTCGTACGGCAATAAAAATATGAGAATAAATTTAAATTACGATAAATAATAATACGATAAAAAACTCATAATGCGAAGATAAAGTATAATAAAACCAGAATAGAAAATTAATAGTCGTATGACAAATCGTATTGTGAGAATAACAACATAATAGTACAAGGAAAGTGACGCAATGACACGAGAATAAACTCACCAGAATAAAGTTGTAACAATACAAGAAAAAAGTCGTATGATGATAAAGTCAAAATATGAGCATAAACTGGTATTGCCAGAATAAAGTCGTAATACTGCTAGAACGAAGTCATAATTATACTCCGTGAACAATAAGACATTTAAAATGAGGAACATTTGACATCTTGGGAAGTTATACTTTGGTATCAGTTTTACAGATGGAACATACTTAATATTTCACGTCAAATTATTATCAGTCTCAGGACTTTGAAATAATTGTACAAATTACTGAGTCGATTTTGAAGAAAGAATCACGTTCTAGACGAGCCGGCCATGTCACACCTGGAGAACTCGATCAAAGCTTTGCTCTCATTAAAACAGCTTTTATTCTAGTCATTTTATGACTTTCTTCTGGTACTTTTGTCTCTTTGTTCAACTAATTGTATGACTCATTCTTCCAATTAAAAAAAACTCTTAGTCTGACCCTAATACTCCGTCATAGTTTCTGTTATGTGTTCCATCCTAGTCAATGGAAACGTGTTGCTGAGCTCAACATTTGATGACATTTGAGTGCAGACAAAGGACTGAGAGCTACTTTCATATCCATTATCTAATAATGCCTAATGAATGCTTCACTTAGAGCAGCCCGCCTATATCTACACAACATAATGAAGATTTCATTGACGGGAACAACCTAAATCCAGTATTTTGAATTTGAACTTTTTGACAAGGTGACAGGGAATCAAGTCCCTCGTCCCGTAGTCTGCTCCTGAAAGACCATCGCTTCGGCTGCCACGCCAACCGATGTCGGCTAAACTCATTACCCCGGCTCGTGGCTTACTCCCATGATGCCTTTTGTCTGTCTGATCCGAGTGAATGGGTTTTTAGGGACGCGCAGGGACAGAGAGTGAGAGGCGGTGAGTCAGCGAGTGCAGAGGGGCTGAGACAGAGGGAGGGAGAGACAGGCGGTGGGCCTGAGCCACCTGCATGTGTTGCAACAACATCAGGAGCCCCTGGCTAGCGCAGGTGTTTGGTGAACAGTGTTTTTCTAACCCAATTCTGTGGCGAGTGTGGGAGCGTACGCACACTGGAGCGAGGTCAGCTCAGGTCGGCCTGGCCCGTGTCCTGAAAGCGCTGTTTTGATCAAAGTCCGCGTCTGGCCTGCAAAGAAAAACCCAGAGACCTCAGACGTTCCCTCAGCCGCTCTCTGGCTGCCTCGCACATGCCCACGTTCAGAGTCAACTTTGTTTTATTGTCGCGGCTATAATTAAGCACTGTTTAGCTAAAGCTTGTTATTTGCTGTGTAAATATATAAAGATTCAGAATGTTAAGAAAACAGACAACAGGTTAGCACATAGCTACACTCCTACACTACTGGTTTTGCAGTGAGCCTGTGGGATTTATTCAAACTCTGCAGCCCTTTTTATTTTCCTTTTCGTTTATAGTTTGCATTTAAGTTTTGTTTAGAACATGAAACAATATAAAATGATTAAAGGGTATGTTACTAAACGGCTAAATGCATAGAGCTGTTGTACATTTTTAAAAAAAGAAAGTACCATAGAAGCACAGATTTCTGTTTCTGATTTGTAGAGATATCAAATATTTATGGCTTATTCCAGATCTTTGTTTTACTAATTATACATGTTAGAAACGGATGCAATGTTGTGTGTTGGGGAGGAGTCGCTGTGAAACAGGGTTTTATTAACACTTTAGCACCAAGACAATAGAGTTCAAATTTCAAACTATATATATTTCCTTTATTTAACCAGGTAAACCCCATTGAGATCTAGATCTCATTTTCAAGAGGGACCTGGGCATCTACCTTTAGCATGTTAGCATGGCTAGCATTAAAAAAGTGTTAAAAAATCATTTATATTGTTAACTATAAGGTGTCCAAACGGCTGCCAATTTCCAAATATTTGCTTAATTTTCAAGAGAATTTTAAATGTATAATTTATTTTTATTTTGGTGTGGGGAACTAGCTGTAGCCTAGCCGAAGGTATTGACAGCGCTAAGGCCCTCCTCCTCTGATTGGCTGATTCTGACTGGGACCGGTGTAGTTCTGCAGGTGGCAGTAGGACCACAGGAAGGAAGCAGAACAAAAATTTTTTTAATCTATTTTTTTCACAGATGATTTTTCTCATGTTCTACTGTAACGACATGCTGACAGTTAATAAATATGTAAAAAAAAAAAAAAAAAAAAAAAACCATTGCTTATAAAAGTTGCATACTGCAGCTTTACTTAAAGTAAAACTACAACATTGAAATATAGCTGTCCAATAGGGCTAGTTCTGGTTACCGCTGAACCGAAGACCCATATGAAATATTAAAGGTTAGTTTGGATTTTCTTTGGTTGTGATTCACTGCAGTAGGAAGGTAAATAAACCCTTCATGTGGGGGAAGCTAACGGCTAGTCATATGTAGCCAATTTGAAGTGACAAATTAAAAATGTTCGAATCATATGTTAGCCGATATTACAAATGTACAATTTCACAACAGCCCATTGTTTGGTTGGCGCTGTTCAGGTCTGCCGAACGGCCTCTGTGTTTCAAAGTGAAGTGTATCACTCCACAAGATTAGCTGCAGAAATGTAGAAAACATTTCAACTTTGCTTCAGTTGTCTGCCATTATTAAACACGTTATGTTTATGTGCTTTCCAGATCGAAACAGTTTTTTGAAAACTGTCCCAAAAAACTCTGTTTAGAAGGAATGACGTAGCATATTGTGTTGCTAGCTTCTTAGCATCATCACTCCAGAAATGCACTTATTTCACCTTCACATTTCAATCGTTCAGCTCATCAGTACGCGACTTCCTCTATACTACTACTTCTACTGCTCTCCACTTCCTGTTGTGTTGTTTTTGCTTTCCAGGACCTGTTTGTGCTTCGGTTTAACCTTGTTGTTCACCGTCTGCTCTCCCTCACTCCTCCTGGCTTTCTATCATTCCATGCCTCCCTCTATCCTGGTGGCTAACAGGGGAGCAGCATTCCGGCAGTGCTCCTCCTCCTCCCGTCCCATTTCAAAGCTTCTGCATTGTGTCGTGGTTCTCTCTGACATTGTTGTCAGACAAAGCGCTGCTCTCAGTGGAATAACGCAGCTGGACGGCGGCCATGGCACAGGTCAAACGGGGCCTCCGGGCCGCCCGCGACACCCGACCTGACAGCCGGAGCTCGGCCTTGATGGCAGGGCAAGAAGCAAACTTTATCTTATTGGTGTGTGTGTGTGTGTGTGTATGTTTGCGTCTGTGTCTTCTGGCAGCAAAGTCCACTACCTACACTTATTTAGCAGGCCTTTTTTTCTTGTTTTTCTGGCAGTCTTCTTTTTCTTGTTTTTATATTTTGCTGTCATTTTAAGATTTTTTTTTCAGTTACATCATTTTTAATGTGCTTCAAAATGTTGGAAAAAACTTAATATTTTCTGTCCAACTTGGCTGTCAATAAAGCCTCCATATACATGTTTTCTGTTTTTGATCTCTGCTCGCCACTTTTAGGAGTGCCTCTTCTTTTTGTTTTGTTTTTTTTACTTACCCAGAGCAATTGACTTGTTTATTACATGGTGCTTGAAATCCTTGAAAATGCTTGAGCTTCTTTTAGGTGTTTTCAAGCCTCGGAAAGTGCTTGATACTAAAACCGCACAGTTTTGTAATAAGGAAATGGCGAGGGTTTTTTTTTTCTTTGTAATGTTGGTTTATGTTTAACAGAAATATTGCATTTGATCAAATCTGTACATTTATGGTGTTCTTTCATAAAACATCTATACAAAACATGATGTGACAACTCCAGACAACTAAGCAGAGTAGATGCTTCTCTTCAACAGTTACAGGGAAGTTGACAGATGAACACAGTTGCTCGCCACACTTTTCAGACTTTTAATGCACTTCAAAATGATTAGCTACTTTATGTTGGTTCCTCACATAAAATCCCAATGAAACGCATGCTTGCGTTTCATTGGGATTTTGAAACGCAAAATCCCAATCCGGGATTGGGATTTTGCATTTCCCAATCATGGCATGTTGTTCCCAATCAACATGCCAGGCTGAGAACATGACAAAAGACTTTGCACTTTAACTATTCCATGTACCGTAATGTTTATGGAGGTTGATTCCTGCCAAATGACACATTTTTAAAATTTGTTTTTCTGTCTCTGCAGACTGAGCGGCAGAGGTCCACCATGTTGCCTCCTCCTTCTCTTCCTCATGCTCCTCGTCATCTCTTATCTCGGGGCACTTGACTCTGCCTTTGACCTTTAGCCCCTCCCCACACCCCGCCCCTTCCTCCAACAGTGACCTTTGACCTTCAGTCACACTGAGAAGCTGCTTTCATCTGGTCACAGACAACATTTTCAACATGACAAACCAGAAAAAACGCTTGCGGGTTGTTCCTTTTTTAATTATTATTATTATTATGATTATTATTTTTTAAGTTTTTCATTGTTAATGTTTTTATGTTTTATATGCATATCCTGTCCTGTTAATCGTCCCCTTAAACGAGTGATGCTGCCAGTGTTTGCTGCTCTTCCCACCCACCCCCTCCTGTTAGTTCAAAACTGCTATCCAGCACGCAGCGGTCAGTGAACTTTAACCGAGGGGTGTACAACACAAACAGGCAGTTTTTTTTTTTTTTTTTATCATTTCTCTTTATGCGGTATTATTATTATTTTTAAAAAAAGGGAAATTTAGAGTTAAAAGCGCCGGCATTATGGTACGAACTTGGAAGCTTGAAATATTCTGTCATCATTTACCATAAATCTTTTGTACCCTATTGATAATCCAGCCTCAATTTTATTTAATTTAACTTTATTTTTCTTTTTTTTTTTTTGTAGAAGACCTTTATAGATATATGCACATATATATTTTTTAACATTTCTTCAGTTTGTTTAGTACAAAGCTTGTGGCTGGGTCCATTTTAGCTTCACACACACACACACGGAGAGCACGCTAGTTCCCAGGTACAACACGGCTCCCAAATCTGCTGCAATACTGCACCAGTATCTGTGTATTACTACAGTAAGAAAATGTACAGCGTTACAGTATTTATTTTACTGACTGCACATCTATTTATTTGGTACAACAGGTACAGATGTCCCGGTACATTTCATAGTTTGCTTCCTAGACTGAAGGTACTCAGCAGAGAGGGAAGATATTGCGGAAAAATCCACACCAGCAGCTAATTTTCTCATACATTTTAGAGGATTGAGACCACCCAACAATATTTCTTGTGTAAAAATTAGGTTGTGTACTTTGTGGAGTATTAAAACCAAAGCCAAATAGATTGCAACAAAGAATTTGAGCAGTATGTCCACCATGGAGTTTAATATTAAAATTCCAGATTCAGAATATATATATATATTTTTTTAATAAATGTTTTATACTTTCATAATAAATTAGCACGGTGGTCAATTTTACTGAAGCTGATGGTATGTTGAATGAGTATTCTATAAGGAAATTGAAGTTGGAGACTGTGTGCCACCAAAAATCTTCCTGTGTGAAACAAATTTTTAAATTAAAACATGTTAGGGGAACCGCAACATATAAAAGTAAAGGCGTACAAAAAGGAAAACTGCTAAGAACATTATTCTCAGAATTGGAGCAAGTGATGTTTTTACTCGGACTGAAAAGACGTACGCTGCATGTTTTTGTGGGGAAGAAGATTGGTGACGCACAACCTCCTAACTCCATCTTGTCTGCAATTGTACTACTAAAAGGCGATTGTGTTCATTTACATTTTAAGATTGCTGCCTTTGTTTACACTTTCAGACAGCCAGCAGTATAGAAGTATTTTTCGTTTGCAGATGTAGTCAGTATGTTAATAATACCATGACTGATTATCACTTATACAGTTCAGATGAAATTATTCAAACCCCAGGTGGATTTTATTTAGAATAATTTTTACTCAAAGCGAAACTTTGTGTGAAAATAGTTTCAATCCATTTGTGTTTACTTTCTACAATTCTGGCCAATATTTTTGCTAGTTTCCACCAGTATTTAGACAATTTATATAAGGCTTTTAATTGCACAAGAAATGGAAGTTGGAGGTTGTGCACCACCAAAAATCTTCCTGTGTGAAACACATTCTTAGGTTGAAACATGTCAGAGTAACTACAACATATAAAAAGTAAAGGTTGACTCTGGTTGAGCCGCTCCAACTCATTAATATTACTTCCAGTCAATGTTTGTTTATTTTTTTAAATTTTGAGATTACTTTAGACCCAAATCTGCCAGGGGTATTAATGATATCTAAACTAACGTTGTTGTTTTCTGCTCCATTTCCAACTCTTGTCTGCATACAAACTGACTTTTGTTGCCACTAAAAACTAAACATTTTTTCCAAAAAAAAACTCTTCAGAGTGGAAATTGTTAAAAATCCGCTTGGAAATGGAGACGACTGAAAACATCAGGACAGTTCCACTTTGCACATGCTAGCTCTGGCTTCCTTTGCTGGAAACCTCAACAGTTCAGCAGTTTCGAAGTGTCTCACTTTGTAAACTTAAAAATATAAACGATGGAGTGGAAACAAAAGGGGAACAAGTGTCACTGAAAACAGAAGCTTTAATTGTTTTTGAGAAGACTTGAATTTAAATTTGTTTAAAACAAAGAAAGTGTAGCGTAGCTTGACAGGTTTTAAGAACCATTACGTTTTCCAATCTAGAGCATCAGTGCGAAAACAAAAAAATTGACCTATTTGCTTGGGGAAAAATAACAATTTTTCAGAATTTGCTGGTGGATACGTATCATTTCCCCTCTCTGCTGCTTGTTGGTTTGTTTCAGTTTTCTGCACAAAGCGCTGTTTGTTTATACTGAAGTAGAAACACATTTGTGGCTCCTTTATTTTTTTGTGTGTGTTGCTTTCACTTTTACCTCACGTGCGGTCCTTACAGTTCATGCGAGAGCGTGGTGGACGGCAGGTACAGGCGCCAAACGCGGCATGAATGACGCGCCGCGCTCTGACGAAGGCGACTCCTTCTCACAGGCTCTTGATTTCGGTCGGTCAGGATTTTTCACACGCAGGTGTTCGTCAGAGGCAGGAAATGACGTCAGAAGACGGTTCCAGTAACCCGAGCGGTCGGCCCAGGTGCAGCAGGCGGGGACACACCGGACACCGCCTCCTTTCTCATGCCGTCACTACGCCTGTTTCTTTACCGTTTCTGCCCGTGCTTTCTGTCTTTTAGAGACGCTTGATGTTCACTTGGTTTGTATTTAATAGTTTTATTTGCCTCCGTTTTTAATTTTGCACGGCCAGATCACGGCCTTTCACTGACACAGCATCGTCAGCAGGATGGGTACCATATCAAAACGAGGGGCTAAACCTCATCCCGACTGAACTGCCTCCTCCTTTTTTAAGTTCCAGTGTTGACAAAATTTAGAAGGACACAGGTGAAGAGGGAAATTTGTCATGTAGAGAAGGTTACAGATTTTTTTTTTCCCCCCTCATGTATTTGGAGGTAAAAGGGATATAAAGACTGTAGAATAACCTCCACAAAATGCTGTTTTTAAGCCTGTGACGTGTCTTACATGTATATTACCGAACAATTCGAGGTTGTTTTGTTTCATTCGCCCTCCTTTTACCGCCTTTGATCCAGCAAAGATTTAATCCCACATCGGCCGCAGCGGCCAGAGATAAACGAGATGGTTTTTCTTTTCTATTTTCTATTTTGTTTTGTTTGCAAAATTTAGTTTTTTTGTTTTTTTTGTGTACTTACTATGCTACAGCGACGTGTTACGCTTGGGTTTTAATGCTATGGCAGGAAAAAAAAAAATACTGGTAGTGCTAGTTTTGTGGGGATTTGTGGACTAATCCCTCTTAATTTATTCAGAAATGTCCATGTTGGATTGCCTTCATGTTCAACTTCTACACCCCGTCGTTTCAAAATTTCTCTCACCTCTTTCGATTTCCAGAAAAGTTTGGGTTCATGTTTGTTTTTTTTTGTTTTTTGGCAACAGTGCAACCTCAGATGTCTCCTCGTTGTTTTTAAATGGGTACGAAAATGAGGAGACTCGTATATCCTTGCAGAAATGACATAAGGTAATGCGTTATCAATATTATTATTATTATTATGCAAACTTTAGTTTTGATTTTTGTCAAATCTTTTGATTTCTTTCATATTTCTAGTTTACAGAAAGTAAAAAAAAAATCGTATTTTTTTGAAAAAGCAGAACAATAAAATGTTTTTTTTTTTTTTTTAAATTACGTAGGCATTTTGCAGTTATTTGTATTAAAAACAACCTGCCTAATTATTTTTTTTTGTAACTATAATCCAGTTTATTTGCTGCTGTGTAGTACAGTTACTAGTCGGAGGTAAACGTGAGGATCAAGATGATTATTATGATTTTGTTTTTTGGTTGTTTTTCTTCCTCACCCACCTCTGAATGCGTTTGATTTTTGGAATGAGGTTCGGTGGAAGCTGAGGAGAAGAAGCGACTCCCGCTCTGCCCTGCTGCTTGTGCTCTTATTTTTCCCGAGTTGAATGCTGTTGTTTGTTAGCTTTACGGGAAAGAGAGAGGAGGTGTGTATCCTTCGTATGTGCATTACTTTTCAGCGACGTACGTCCCGTGTAAGAGGAAAAAAAAAAAAAAAAAGAGGGATCTGTGTTGGAAATGGAAATCCTCCTTGTGTAAATAAAGAAAGTTGTTGCTTTTTTTTTTTTCATGTTTTGATCGGCACCTCAGCAGGTGGCCCATCTCATGTTTTATTTTTTATTCCTTTTTGTTTTTTCCCCTCTTTCTTTCTCCCTTTTTGTTTCCCCGTGGAGGGAAAAGGGGGCATGAGGGGGACTCGAACGCGATTTGAGCATCGGCATAGTGTTTATATTTATCAAAAGTTTTTTGCTTTCGATAGAGCTATTGCAATAAAAATGTGTTCATGTAAGACTTTGCGTCTCTCTTGTCTGTTTTAGAATAATTGCAAACCCTTTCTGACCACCTGTCATGACAATAGCTACAGATGAAACTAGAAGTTTACACACTGCAAAAACACAGTGGTAACTAAAAATACCAAGCATATTTGGTCTTTGTTTGTAGTGCAAATGACTCATTACACTTGAAATAAGTGAAAACTAACTTACAAGTGTCTTTTCACCAATACATAGCAGCTCGTTTAAGTAAATAATTTCTTAATATTGGTTAAAAAGTGATTTTTCCATTGGCAGATGAATTTACTTATACCAAGACAATTTTCCCCCCATCATAAGTGAAATAATTTGCCAATGGAACAAGCACTTTTTCACCCATATTTAGCAATTATTTACTTAAAACATGATCCTATATCTTGCCCGATAAATTACTTTTAAATTAGTTTTGTCTTAATTCAAGTTTACTAAGATATTTGCACTAGAAATGAGTCTAAAAATACTTGGCAAGACTGTATTTTTGCAGTGCATATATTGAATAGACAGACACTTATTTTAATTTCTATGTTTTCAAACTTCTCCCGTTTCAGGTCAGAATTACCAAAATTATTTTTCATTTGCTAAAAGCCACAATCCTGAGTTAGAGAATGTCAGAGGTTTAGTAATTAATGTCTTGAAAAATTATATGGAGTTAAGGATTGTGGTTTTGGGATTTGAGTTAATTGGAAACACACCGGGGTGTGTGTGAGTGTGTGTGTTTATTCTACTTTCCCGTCGTTCTCGGAACTGGGAAATTCCGACTTCCCAGTCCGAAACAAAAACTGGAAACTCGGAAGTTGCATTTCTCACTGGGAAACTGGGAGTGACCCGACTTGTAATGGGGGCGTCGCTTTTCAATATGGCCGACCGTCACATCAACTAAGATGTGGTGAAAACATGTTTATTTTACAAGACCAGCATTTAAAACCCCTTTAAAGAATAAATTAGAAGTGGTGTTTCCTTATCCAAAGTAAAGCTTAACATAATGTTTCTAAGAGCCGTTTCAAGCTAGGTTTATGGGCGCCGCCATGTTGAAATTCCGACTAGCTAGAAAGCCGTTACCTCGGGTTTGACGTCATATCCAGCTCCAGGTTGCAGGTAAGTGGAACTTATTATAGGTCACACCCGGAAGACACTACATTCTTTAGTACTTGGAAAAATCAAGAACCAGACAAAATATCAGAGAATTAAAAGACGACAACAAGACTAGTTCACCCATGGGTGGAGTTCCCAGACCCACATTATTAAAAAATTATCAGATTTCTGCAGGGTGATAAAAAACATAAGAATTGTAACAAAGTTTCAAAAACACCATAATTTTTCCATACTAGCTCTTAAATTAGATGTTTTAAATGTGTGTGGGCCTTCTTTGCGTCTTTAAATAATCTCACAGTTTACCTGATTTGTAGTATTCTTAGGAATGTGGGTATTATGGAGCAGCAAAACCGCATTTTCAGGGCAGCGAACAGTAATGTCTGGTAAAAATACAGATGCATTATCAAAAAAATGGGAATATTGTTGGAAAAAAAAGGAATATTTTTGTGTATTTTAGGAGAGTCAAAGGTAAGAATAAAGATTGAAATTTCTATTTTCCTTTTCTCTTAAAATGTCGCATCAAAACAGCCTCAAATCCTATGAAAATGGCAGAAAGCACATGGTGACATAAACATTTTATCCTCCCAATAGCTCATTCTCTAAAGCATTTTTTTCCCCTTAAGATGTTCTATCAATTTATTTCATTTAATCTCAGCTCCATAAATGCCTCACCAAACGGACACCATGATGAAGCAGCGAACGAACAAAGAGTTAATTATTCGCTCTCTGGCTGGATCTGAGCCACAGATAGAAGTATAGATTTTCCACATGTACAAGTGACACCTGCATGTCCACTGTGAAGCCCCCGTGTTATGTAATGTGGAAAAACACTGGCCCACAGCTGAACCCAGCTGATGACCCCTGCACTGTGTGCTTTGTGGATGCTTTACTCCAGACACTTGTCAGACCTTCCAGGCTCTTTATTTTGTCTTGAGATGCCAACAGAAGTGAAGGTGTTCTGAAATTTTAGAACATTTATTACATTTCTTGTGCCTGACGATTGTCTAAGGCTCATCAGTGCCCACATCAATGTTACTATATCTTAAAAAAAACAAACATCACTTGATAATGAATCTATGAATGACAGTTTAAACGCCTAAACATTTATGATCGCATGACTGCAGCAGGCATCTTACCGTCTTCATTCCGAAACAAAACTAAACCGTTCTTGTGTTTTACTGTATGGTGAACCTTTGACCCATGTCGCCAATTAATGAAAGCTGTAGGAAAAACAAGTGAGTGTTTCCTCATTCCTGAAGCGCCTTTTTTTTTTTTCTTTTGCAGATGTGGGGTGGGGGTTTTCAGTCAAAGACAAACACTGTTTATCCAACTCAGGAGTCCGACCTAACATCTCAAAGTCCAACTGTCAAAACAAGCCAAAGTCCTCCGAAGCTGGTCTGCTTGGGGAAGAGTTCTGGTCCTCTGCAAAACAACAGGCTGGGGTTGCACTTACATGTTCTGTTGTCGTCCTGTACAGTAGGCCAGGAAGCAAACTGAGCTCATCTTGAGTCCTAATTCTGGTTCAATGACACAAACCGAGGGAGACCGGCCACATCTCAAACTCTGCAGTGCCCCCAGTAAATGGCTTTGGTCATCTGAAAATGAAATATATGCTACACCGAAACGTATCATTATGTATGGACACCACTGAAACTTTGTTCCATCATAACTCCGGAGGATCTGCAGCTCAGATGGGATAATCTGACACATAAGGCTACAATTTGTTATTCACTAAAAACATTTTAATTTTTAATTAGAAGACTGGAAGGAAGAGAGATGTTGCTAAAAGAAAGGACTTTTCTCACGAGCAACATGGGTCACGGCAAACACGAGGAAGGAGGTGCTCTGGATTAGGCCAAAATGTAACTTTTTGGGCTTCATGAAAAACATTAGCCTGAACACAACATCTCCCTGATGAAATGTGATAATGTATTTTAATTTTTCAGAGGATCTGGTCAAAGTTAATGGGAACATGAATGGAGGTAATGAGCGCAATCCTGCAAGAAAATGAAGGAAATATAAAAGACCTTAGACTGGCCCAGAGGCTTTTAATGAAGAGGATTCATAATGTTTTGTTTCATAGACATGATACTCAAAAACCTCCACGGTCAACAATTAAGCGGCTTCTTATTTTAAAAAGGGATTCTGCTTAACATAAGGCTAATCAAGCTGATGAGGAAGATGGCTGCCCATCTCTGTCTTCCTCAACTGCAAACCTCGGATTATTGTCTCATCAGGGTGGCTGACATCATCTACAACACAAGGTTTTAAGGCTTAACTTCGCATCACCGAGTGTGTGTGTTTTCCATGGGAGTGTTTGTGTGTAACAAAGGTTCAGGAGTTGATGGCGGAGATTGTCGACTGGAATGCGCCACACCGTGACCTTTAGGTGGCGCTTTCTAATGTAACCTTAATCCTGCAGATGAATTTCCACCGAGCTAAGCACTGGATGATTTCCACCGAGCTAAGCACTCGCCCTGGGGCAGAGCAGCCACCGTTCCTTTGTTGACAGACATCAGCAGCAAGCCCCAGAGCTTCAGGGCGATGCGATCCGCGTGCGCGTGGATAATGACAGCCAGTGACATGGTGCAGTCTCTTTCGTGATGGACAAACTGGCAAGCCGAAATGGGTCTGGTGCTAGAGTTTCAAAACAGTGTCCGATGCGTCTAAACGCTGCGTGATGTGGGCCAAAGTTCAGACCCCAGATGACATGGATGATGACTGGTCTTATCTTATGAATCTTTTCGTCTGTCGACATCTTCATCAGGAAGTTCATCCAGATTCTTTGGAACACATCCACTCGACTGCCTCAACGCACTCACGCACACACAAAACAAATGTTTTAGCAGATGACAGAAGACCCGTCACCTCCGGGGCCATGACCCCACTGCCAATCAACAACTACATCCGTCTCCATCTCCAGGGCAGCTCCATCCCCGCCTCCTCCTTCCCATCCAAGAAAGTTTTCTATTTATGTAGCACAGACATGGCTTTCCAGGAACTATGCAGATCAAGCGATTAGGAGCTAATATTCCCAAAGGATCTCTGATTACTACAAGCGTTTGAAGTGGCAACATCAGTTAACTCTTTAACTTTAATATTGCAACAAAAAGTACAACCTAATTCACTATTGTTTGGCACAGTTTGCACACCGTAAAAAAAAGGTTGTATCCCCTTCCAGATGTGGATTCACTAACATTCAGGCTAGTCAGGCTCACAGGGCCAAAGTCAAAGTCTAAAACCCAACAAGAAGCCAAGCCCACCCCTTCCTGAAACAACTCCAGCTAGAGCCAGCTCACCCAAACCATTCAGATCTGTATGATCCCTATCGCCCTGCCTCCAATCAGGATGGGAATCAAAAAATACCAGGAACTGGAACAAACCCAGTCCTATCCAAGAGCGTCTACCCAACCACACCCCACCCCAGAAGAAAAGCCACACCAAACATTCTGACAACTCCGAGAACACATAATTAAACGCCCAGTCTGAGTTCACATAAAGGAGAAAGCAGGTGCAATGAGACTGTGTATGTGTGTGTCTAATGAAACAGCCGGCTTAATATGCCCCAATGCCCACTTATGTATCAAAGACATAAGTGGGCCTGGACCCAAAGCCCTAGTGACATACCTGCCAGGACCCAAGTACCCCAAGCTTAGGCCAGACCTGGATGGAAATGCAAGGATGGTAGAGATGTACTGGCTAAATATAGATAACATGCCAAACTTTTCAGGTTTTATTTGTAAAACATTAAACATGTGCATCATTTTTCCTTCCCCATCACAATTATGCATTACTTTTTGTTTATGACCGAACATCCCAATAGAATACAATAAGGATTATGGTTGTAAAGCGACAACTATGGGGTCTAATACGAGCCTTTGTTAAATCCAACCCAATTGGACAAAATATGTTATAATTGGTCTCAGAGACTTAAAAGCTGACTATTTTATGTTGTGTATGGTGCTTTTTGTTTTGTTTTCACCATGTTTTGCTGGTAGCTATTGTTGAATTCTTTTTTTGTTTGTCGTGATTTTAGGTCCATGCTTTCGGCTAAGCTAGCAGCTAGCTGTACTGTTGTGTCCCAGGCCAAACACAGGCTCTCCATCCACGACTGAATTTCTGTGATATTTTGTGCAGGCATGTTACTGTGTACAATTTGGGAATGTTATGCAGATGTTCTGTGATAACTTATAGAATTATTTTCTGTTGTTGTTCACATGTGTTGGTTGCGCATGGTATTCGACATAAGAAGGAAACGGTATAGAAGTCGCAGACAACAAAATGACCACAAAGACTGAATTGCTGTGGTATTTTGTGCAGATAATGAACTGCTGTCACAACGAACTGATCAAAGAGATCTGATCAGACACATTGGTTCTGTAATTACCTTTTCGGGGAACTATATGAAAAGTTTGGCCATTCATCTGATGCTTTGGCTGAAAGAGCTCTATTATGACTGATCAGAAAAACCCAATGTAAAACCCATATGTTCTTTAAAATCAGTTGGCTTTGTTCAGCCTTTGCGTTGAACACCTTGGACCTTCTAGGCCAGGGGTCACCAACACGGTGCCCGCGGGCCCCCGGTCGCCCGAGGGGACATTGTCAGTCGCCTGCAGAGTAAGTTCTAAAAATAGCCATTGTCATCAGGGAGCACTGGCAACGAAATTATTTAGGGGGTTAGGGTAGGGTAACATTAAATGTAAAAAAAAAATGAAATGTTTTTACATTGAATTAATAACATTTATTTATATTTATATATTTTTTTAAAGTAAATTACAAAAACAGTTTAAAATAAATTGCTTTATGCATAAAACTCTTTTCTATGGTTAAAGTTCAGAACTGCGCAGACGCCTGCAGGATTTCATCGGAGGGCAGCAGCGCCTGCAGCTGTACGGCTGCAGCAGCGCCTGCAGCTGTACGGCTGCAGCAGCGCCTGCAGCTGTACGGCTGCAGCAGCGCCTGCAGCTGTACGGCTGCAGCAGCGCCTGCAGCTGTACGGCTGCAGCCACTCTGCCTACCTTAAGATTTTCCTTGAAGTAAGAAAAGAAAAGAATAATTTCTGAAAGTTTTATTACCGAACCCTCTTTACAATCAACAAAATTGTGGAGGAAAAAAAAAAAAAGATCTCATGTGTCAAAACATCTTGTACGTTGCGCACGTCTGAGTCTGTGGGGGTCAAAGGGCACGCCAAGGCTTAAATCTTATTGCTCAGTTTGCTTTTGTTTATTTCCGGCTTGGCGCTTTTTCTGTAAGCTAAAAAATGAGTGACAGGAGTTTGAACCTCCCGTAGTTCTAAGAGCGGTCGTTTGGATCCCGGCAGAGCTTATATATATATTTTTATTTTTATTTTTTTTACAGTGTGCGGTTCTGGCGGGTCGCCGGTTTATGAGCTTCTTTGATGTTTCCCGAACTGGAGAGCTGATGGGTCACCTGGCTGACATCTGCCGCTCTTCTGAGCGTCGCGCTAAGACTGCGGGCTAAACAATTTCATCTAGTCGAAACGTTCCCCACAAGAGTAACAATTAAGCAAACATTGTTGCTTCACCTTCTCCTCCTTTGGACGTCTGACACCACCTGAACCTGGGAATCAACGTCCTCCTCTTTCCGTGGATCTCACAGGTATATAGGCTTCGCTTCCATGTCTTTATGATTTAGCATTGTTTGTGTAAAAAAAAAAAAAAAAAAAAAAAAAAACGAAAAAAAAAGGGTGCGCTATTCCGCTTTTGTGCGAAGCGCACATGATGCGCGTTTTAGAGGTGGTTGTGCTCCTGCAGGTCAGGTGCAGTGATAGTTTTGCACCTTCCGATCTGTCGGACATTTTGTTTTCGACATCTGCTGGTGTCAGCCAGCGGGTGACCCGTCAGCTTTTAAGTTTGCGAAACCACAAAAAAAGCTAATAAACCGGCGACCCGCCAGAACTGCACACTGTAAAAAACCTCAGGCGGGATCTTAGAACTATTGGAGATTCAAACTCCACTCAATATTTTTAGCTCACAGAAAAAACAAACTGACCAATCAGATTTAGGCTTTGGCGTGCCCTTTGACCCCCCACAGACTCACACTGATGTGCGCTACATACAAGATGTTTTGGCACAAAATAACTTTTTCTTCTCTCCATAATTTTGTTAATAATAAAGAGGGTTGGATAATAAAAAATACAAGAACTTTTCTTTTCTTTATTTAAAGGAAAATCTCACAGTGTGTCCAGCTGTACAGCAACAATCCAGACTCTCAGTGACTTGTGGGTAATTTAGAATCACACAGAAAATCTCCAAAAGGGAATCAAACTTAAAACTCTGAACTAAGAACTTCTGATCACATAATAGCTGCATGGTAAATTATTACTGATAACTATTGTCAGTAGTCCCTAACATTAATATGATCAGGCAGCATGTAATCTTATATACATACTGTATATGTATTATTGTTATGAAGGGTGAGCCAGGAAAATGTATGTCTTTATCAAACAAGTAGCCCTTCGTGTTGCTCTGGACCCGTGAAGTAGCTCCCAGTCTCTAAAAGGTTGGTGACCCCTGTTCTAGGCAGTGCGGTGCTTTGGTGTTCAATCGTGCGTCACTGTCTTTCCTTTAAGCACACAGAGTCGAAGCCAAGACGGTGCGCTTAAACAAAAGATCAGCATGTATCGCCAAGAAGCAGCTGCAGCTTTACACAGCTTATGACTCTGAGGAAACAGACCTGGATAAACGCCAGGAAGCAAATCTGCGACCCTCTCTACAGCGAGTCTGGAAGTGGAGCACTAAAGAAACCCGAGAACCAAACCAAGCCAGTTGTTGCATCCGTAGGAAAACGTTGCAGGAGAAACTAAAAAAAAAAATATCGACAAAGCCGAACCGGGGCACTATCATTCAATAGCAAGCATGTCTTTGAGCTGTGGGGTGGGGAGTACCCAGAGAAAATCCACTTGCTGCATAGATTCAAGCAAGCAGAGACCTTACCACAAATGCACATGTACACCATGCGTAATGTGCATTAGCGTAATGTACACCACACCACCCTGAGATCTTTTTAAATCTATACGCCAGTCACAATGCAAAAAAACCAACAGATCTACATTTTTTTATGAAAGTGTTTTCATCTGTTATTCTCCATCTAAATCACATTCTATTTTTGATGTCATTTTAATGACTGTTTCATTTAAATCAGCCATTAAAGTGAGTGTGTACAATTCCCAGTTGATGTCAGGTTTTTGACGCCAAGTTATGATTTCGTTCAGAGAAACCAACGTTAAATCCGATGGCATCCGCAAAGAATAAATAGCTTCTTTTGTCATTATTAGCTTTTTGACGATCTCTTGTAGATCTGTTGAGGAAAAGTTGCTTCACTTCAGCCATGTATATTTTTTATAAACCTGAGAACTTTCAGTAAGTCGTGCCGCCATGCATCAATTCTGCTCAGTGCAGGAGGAGAAATGAATGCTGCCATCTGGTGGGCATTTTCTGGTACTGACGACTAGTTCCTTAAGCCTGATTAGATTGTAGCTTTGTGTCTGCTGAATTTTTGTTTGCAACATATTTGTTCTTAAATCAGCGAGGTTGTTCGCAGTGGGTAAAGTCTTCTGAAATTTTACTCAAGTAAGAGAAGCGATGCTTCATAATAATACTCAAGGAAATGTGAAAAGTAGGGTGAAGCGTTTGTCCAAAGCAAATCATTTTACAGGAAAACGCATTTTAAATCGACAATGGGAATGTGTGTGCGCCATGTTTAAATGTCTCTGTGATGAAATAGCTTGTACTTGAAGTCTTGCCTCTTGACAAATGCCATAGCCTGTAGGTGTCCAGCAACAATCCTGAACAGAACAAGGATGACATGGACAATTTTGTACTTTCTACGGGGGTTTGAATAGAGTTCTAGCAGAATAAAACTCATTGTGGCCGGACTTGTTTGGGTTAAAAAAATCTGACGTTCACTTGTGCCAAATGAAAAAAGGGCAGCACAAAATATTTTGTATTGAATGTAAATTTTCTGCTGCTGTTGCGATCTAACATTTTTCTTGGTACAGTACCAATTAAACGTAGCATGCTGCTAAAATTATAGCTACATTTGTAAACTAAAAAATAAATAGAACATCAACTCAAACTATTCTTCCTTGGTAATAAGCTTAAAACTTAAGAGCAAAGACTTTAGACATAGTATTTATTTCAGTTTTAAAAGTTTATAACAACTTCTGAGTAGCATAACAAAACAGAATAAGACAGACAAATGCACATCTCTAATCAAACCTGCAGGTTGAAAAAATTAGAATTTGTAAAAGCACTTATGAAAGAACAAACAAACAAACAAACAAAAAAATCACAGGAAAATATTTCTCCCCCTCCCCCGCCCCGCCTAAAACCGCTTTCGCCGGGTTACATCACATCAGGCGAGCTTCCGCCCGATAAGAGAGGAGCATTTAAATGTACAGACACTGAAACCTGCGTTTCGAGGTTTCAATTCAAGCCAGCGTTAAGTGGGTTAAAACATTTTGGTTGAACCTGAATCTCTTTTCACAGATAGGTCCAGCACCTGGAAATATTAAGAGAAAAAAAAAAAAACATGAAGCACTTCCTAATTCACTAGTCACAATTTTAATTAAATGGCATTTGCACAAATAATTTGTGACATTACACTAGAAGCAACACCATTAACCGAACCAACAGTTATCCACTCGACAAATTAATAAGTGATTGGGATTTGATAAGGATTCAAAGAAACTGGTACATGGTGTGAGAAATGGCTCTGTCGAGTAATGTGCTTTGTTGTATTTTTATTTTTTGGCAGTTCTGAGGTCAAAACAGGCGTAAAATTCCCCACAGCCAAAAAAAATAACAATAAAATAAAATAAAAATGGATATTTGTATTTGTATGTTTCTTTTCTCAAATATAAATTTATTATATATAAAATACTGTTCCATTCATAAAAGCCTTACTTTATACAATATCTGAGTGAGCAATAAAAGTAAAAGTTGTGTGTGTGTGTGTGTGTGTGAGAAAGTAAAAAAAAAAAAAAAACCTGGAAAATTGTCGCAACAAACAGCTGGTACAGCTTCAGGCCTAATTTGATTAAAAAAAAAAAAGGTGTTTTACAGAATATACATATTTTGTTACTTACAAAAATAAAAAGGAAGAGGACTAAAGTGTAGGCTGGTGGTTAGCAGGTGGGATACAGCAGGGTTAGTTTCATGAAATGGGATGTAAATGACATATAGTGACGAAAGACGTTTCTGTTTTTTTTTTGTTTTGTTTTGTTTTGTTTTTTAAGAGAAAAAGACAGTCGGTCTCAGTGAAGCAAAGCTCATCAGTGCATCTCTCATCCTGGATGTTGGAAAGTCAAAGTGCTGATTTGGTAACCGTTGGAGACCATCAGTAAGGCCAATAAAAAAAAATTAAAAAAAAAAGAGTAGAAAAAATAGATGTTTTGAAGAAAGGAAAAAAAAAAAGTAGTCCTTAAATAGGGGGGAAAAAAAGGCTGGAAAAAAAATTCACTTTTGTTGTCATACATCCATCATGGCACCATCAAGCGGTTATTTGTTTCATTTTGAGGTACTTCTTAAGAAAAACAAACACTAAATGTAAGAATATTTGTCAGTTTTTTTTGTTTGTTTTTTTTTTAAAACTCGTATAAGCTGTGTTGCACAGTAGCACCATTGTTTCAATATTTTCTGATTTTCTGTATTTTTTGTTTTTTTTCTTTTCTTTTTCCCCGGAAGTCAATGCACCATTGGAAATCCACCGCAGTTCACCGGACCCCCGGCTTGTTCATCCAAATGCGTCTCGTTGTGGACCGGGCGTCCCCTCCGCCGCCGCCGCCGCCGCCGGTAGCGCTTGCTTGCCTCGTGGCATTACGTTGCCTTCATGCAAACCACACAGCGGCTAACACGTGTGAGCAGGTTACCTGCCTTTAACGTCTCTGACTGGGGTTTCCTGTGGGGCGGTGGAGACAGAAGACAAATGTGAGAAGCTGTAAAAAAGTAGTAATAAGAAATCCACCATATTGAAAATGTGTCAAAGCGTAAAAGTACATGTAGTTTTATTGCGGTGAAATAAAGCTGCTATGTCATTCTCTTGTCTTTTCTATTTTGAAGAGTCAAAATTAGGCTACAAAGTACAAAAAACTAACTTAAAAAAATATATAATTATACATTTCTAAAAAAAAATGCTTTGGTAATATTTTTCATAGGAATGATGGATTACAAAAATATATTATTTTACATTAAACATACTTGAAAGTTGGTTTTTTGCTATTGTATTATGAACATCTTTTTTCTTTAAGCTTTCCAAAGTGGTTTTCTTTTGCGCCTCTTTTTCCAGAGAACCAATTAAGTTCACTTCCACCCACTCCTTTGAACATTTATTCCATATTACATTACTTTGCTTAATTGAGAGTAAAATAATGTCATCACTTGTAATTTAGAAGGTTCAATAACCTTTGAAAATGCAAATTTCAAATTAGTGCAGCCAGCGCTAACAATTTTAGTACGGCCATGCCAGTTCAGATGGACCAGTTCAAAGAACTGTTTTAAGACCATAATGGATTAAATTTAACATCTACATTGTGATAGAAATGTACAAAAGAAAATCACAGCTTTGTGCTTCTCATATCACAAATAGCTCTCTGCAGTCAAGGCATTTGGTTTGCACAGATTGCATGTAACGTCGTACGGGTTGGCAACAGAAGTTTGCCAGTAGTGAAGACAAACGGCGTCCGCCCAAATGGTGATAAATTTGCACTTACCCATAATGGATGCAAAAAAAAGCTAGCTAGCTAGCAAGGGTACCAGTAAACTAGGGTACCAAAGTCTCTGAATGCAATGAAGATTAAACTTTGCCTGACAGAAAAGTCGCACGAGAACGAGAACCCCCCCCCCAAAAAACGTAAGAAAATATGAGAATAAATAGTCCTGCCATAACAAAACTTAAGGCATGTAATTAATGTGTTTAAGGCCATACAATATTTTTTTTAAAGACGAACTGAACACATTTTGGATTTCAGATAAATGAATTGAAGACTTTTGATGTGCCGAACACCCTGTTTAATAACCCCTATCATCATCAAATCACCCAAGTTGGGTTTGTGAAAACTTACTTGAACATGTCAAGTTTCTCCACAGTAGCCAGCCAGAAGCTGTAGGAGTTGCTGAAGTAGTTACACGACCCTCTGCCGTGGCACTCGATGAAGGGCGTGCTGCGGAAGTCCTCCAGGCAGGAGCCGGGGGAGGCCAGGGCCTGACCGGAGCCCTCGGCCCCTGCGCTAGTGTGCTGGGAGAGAGAGGAGCAGAGTTCTAGTTGTTCATCTGAGACGCTCACACAGGAACTGGGTTGATTTAAAGCTCAAATCAGTCCCTATGACAGGCATTCATGAAAACAGACAATTACAAAAATGATGACAATTAAATAAAAAAATATGTGACTGTGTAAAAATTCATAACATTCATGCCAAAGACAAAAGAGAAATTCTACATCCGCTAAAATCTGATGCCTCTCCATTTTTCCTTGCACTTCGTGAAGAAGGAATTTGCGCTCACATCATCTTCTGAGGGTTTTGTGTCGTTTCCTTCAGTGACTCTTGGCGCAGCGCCCCCACAGGCGAGGGAGTGAACAGGTTTTTCAGTTGGTTTATATTGTTTTGACAGTGCAGTGCGAAAGCGAACCAAACCAGCTGAAAATGTAAACGAATGTTGCTGTTTTTCTCCCCAATCAAACTGAGCATACGCAGTGTATTATAAGCCTGGCGGGCCACCAGGCTTTACTTGGGCCCCTACCAGGCTAAGCTGTTGTATATTAGACTAATTCAAAGACGAAAAGGAGTCAGATGGATTATTCAGATGAACTTTAGTGAATAAAAAAGGGATGAACGAATCGTACAGAGTTTAGGCATTCAGCTAACAGCTCTTTTCTCGGAAAACCCAACGGTCCTAAGTTCACTTCTTCCTCTAACCTCAAGTTCTTCTTCTACTAGTTCTAAAGCATCATGGGATATAGAGTCCATTCTGTTAAAGGTCCACAATAGTCAGTTTTGAACCAGATACTAACTATCAAATGCTAACTAGATTTATGAAACAACTGCAACTAAAATAGTTACTTATATTAAATTATAATATCCCAAATAATAAGTCTTAAGCAAATCCTGTTTAAACCCAAAACAAATTCTCAACAAAGCATTGCTTATTCATTTTAGTTTTTTAAAAAATGTTAGCATTTTTGAAAAAAGATTTTGTAGTCGGCATTCAAGCATTAATCTTCCAACAACGCATAATTATCAAGTGATATTTTGAAATTTCCTGTCAACTTTCGTGTTTCAAAAACACGACAAGCCGCTGAATGAATGACTGACCTAGCGCCCCAACCACCGTTCTTAGCAGGTTTCCTGGGGGAAAACCTGCTACTGGAACATCGGGCATGTGGAAACGCCCTAAAAGGCCAAGCACGTGTCCAGACGGCACCCTACCATCATGAAGGAGAATCCGATCCACAGGGATCTCCAGTTTGCGGGGCAAGAGGGAATCTGGATGGTCTGGCTGTGGACCGCAATCACCATGGCTGGAGCTTCACACACAGAACACCTGAAAACACACGAAGACGCGTTTTATTTTTCACCACACGTAAAAACCACCGTTTAAAACCAAACAGCACCCATCCTTCCATGTCTACCTGCTGATGTAAGGCTTGATGCTCTCTCCAGTCACAGCCTCCATAGACGGAGGCATGGGCTCCAAAGTTGACAGCCAGTAGGAGTAGTCGTTACGGGCAGCGAAGTTGCAGACGTTGTTGATGTTGCAGAACATGAAAGGCATGGGACTGAACCGGCGCAGACAGCTGCCGGCGGTGCCTGCATCGCAAGCATTGGGCAAGGAGTTTGAGTTGGGTCAAAGGTCGGAGAAGAGTAAACGTTGAATCAAACAAAAAGTGCCTCATCGTACCGAGGTCCTGCCCGTGAGCCCTCTCGTTGCCTTGCACGTACAACAGGGAATATCCGTCGTAGATGAAGTTGGTTCCGAAAGGACACTCTGGCGTTATTTCACTCTGGCTGTGTCGGGTGAGGAGGAAGCCGTGGGCTACTGACCCTGAGCCCGGAAGACCCTGCGGGCCCTGTGGACCATCTGACCCAGGTGGGCCAGGGTTGCCCTTTTGGCCTGGTTGGAGTGAAAACAACACACGCCTTATACATCATATGTAGATTTCATGAGCATTGTGATCAGTAAAATGAAAACAAAAACATAATTAAAGATGACTTTTTATTTATTTGTTTTTTTTTTATGACATTACTCACCAGGTTGCCCTGAGGGTCCAGTGTCTCCCTTCCTGCCAGGTGGGCCGTTGAAGCCTGGGGGACCAGGTGTACCGGGATCTCCAGAGGGGCCTGGTAGACCTGGAAGAAGGGGAAAAAAAAAAAATACACTTCAGTTTTAAACTTAGCGTTCAGATTGGCCATTAGCAGGGGCGAAGCAGCTCTAAGACTTGTTGAGTGCTTTAAAATCAAACCCTTGTGTACCCACTATTGAGACTCTTATTTTGAAGTCAGAAAGGAAGTAGTTCTTGAGTTGCTCTGTAGAGTTGACAGATTTGCAACAAACTGAAATTTATTTTAAGTCATATTTGCTACATATACAGTTACAACAACTGAAGGTAACATCGTTACTTTGTTGTGCCATAAAATGGAAGATACATAATACTGCCCCTTTAAATCCATGTTCTTTTTGTGCTGACAAAAAAAAAAACTTTTCTCTTCTGTGATATAAATCACAGTTTATCATAATACAGATTTGGTCATTCTTTAATGTAATCTTAATAATAAAAAAAACCTTTCAGGCAAATTTTAAGAATTTTTTTTTTTGTGGATCTATTTTTATGAACTAATTAATA
The DNA here is from genome assembly GCF_002775205.1 of Xiphophorus maculatus. Taxonomy (NCBI): domain Eukaryota; kingdom Metazoa; phylum Chordata; class Actinopteri; order Cyprinodontiformes; family Poeciliidae; genus Xiphophorus; species Xiphophorus maculatus. The sequence continues at coordinate 8,149,283 of NC_036456.1, forward strand.
GAAAATGCTTAATTTTAGCATACTTTCTTATATCTTCCTCCAGTCTGGTGCATTATGTGAAAATAAAATGGAGCAAACAACGCCACACAAACCCACACAGCACAAGACTAACTCACACATCCAACATGTAGCAACTAAAATCAGACTGAATTACACCTCCTTCATCATCGCCCGTCACCAAAGTGCTGCTGTACCCACCTGAGGATCCAGGGGCTCCAGGCGGACCGGGTGGACCTGTAGCTCCCGGGCTTCCTTGTGGACCCGGAAGTCCTGGATCTCCTTTCGTATAAGAAACAGGTCGTGAAGGCGCAGGATCTCCAGGAGGGCCTGTGTAGAAGTAATTCATAAGATGATGACCCCATTAGCTTTAATTTTCAGCTTGCGTGTAGCTCAGGTCGCCGTTCACCCACCAGGTGCTCCGTCGCCCCCAGGATCTCCAGGAAGTCCACTGGGACCAGGAAGTCCTGGGTCTCCCTTTGGTCCTGATAAAGACGAAAGAAACGAGGATTTCTGTTTTTATATGAAGTCAACACAGAAAGCCTGACGTCCAGTTTTGTAGCATCAGAAAGTAGCCAAAAGGAGTTGGTGTAAACTAACCTGGGAACCCGGAAACGCCTGGAAATCCTATATTTCCCTTTTGACCAGGGCTACCAGGACCACCAGAGGGGCCCTTGTAAAAAAAAGAAAGAAGAAAAAAATGTATCCAGCTTGACAACTGTATCTGTGTTTTTTACTATTTTAACAGTTGGGAAAATACCGTAGCTGTTTCAACGACGGGAACTTACCGGTGCTCCTGGAAAACCGGGATCTCCTTTTTGACCAGACTGGCCGGGCAGACCCGGATTTCCGGGGTTCCCCTTGTCTCCCTTAACGCCGCCACTTCCTGGGAGACCGCGGGGACCCTCTGGCCCAGGCACACCTACAGATGCAGAGGGCAGGAGGTCAGCCATGGTCTTTATTTGGTAGCAACAGCAAAATATGACATATTTTTCTTGACAATTTTATAGGATGCTACTGCATGACGGTAGTGTAAGTTTCTGTCGTTGTGAAGTTAGCCTTTTTTTTCTTCATATTTTGGGTTAACAGTTCACATGCTCTCTACGTCGTCTACGATTTCTAAATGAACTAAAGTACTCCCAGTACTCCACTGCTGTTGGAGCTGCTTCAGACTACTGGGATTTTAAATAGAGTGAATCTTCATTGGTGCAAACTGAGTGTCTGCGTGGCGTGGCATGAATTAAATAATGATATTTTATTGTTATTGCTGAAGTAAATTGAGTTTTATGTAAAAAAAAAATAACCTCTTGCTTTTATTGAGAATAACTCTCAGTTGTAGTGTTATTTACTTCAAACGTTGTGTCTTTGTATGCAATGGATATGCAAGGTCAATTTCCAATAGTCTAGAAAGCCCACAAAATCCTTTAGTTACAGCCAAGTAGTTGTTTAGGCTTACCTGAATGTCCCTTTGTTACTTACTTACAGTACAGATTATTATTATGCTTTAGTTTAGACTTTTATTGATAGGAACAAAATCTACAGATCCATTAGAGTAATATAAATAACACCGTCTCAATTAGAAACTGTAATTCTACATAATAGACTTTTTTATTTCACGTCACACTGTTATGACCTGGATTGCAAAAAATAACATTTAATCTCTAGAAATAAAAAACAAGAACAATATTCACATACTCTATGTGTCGACATGTATTTTTTGTTAGTTCTTTTTTTTTTTTACACCATCAATCTGCCTATGAGGAAACGCATAAATCAGCTTTATTACAATATGACGTGTTCGCATTAAAAAACGTCCATGTGTTTGCAATGTCTCAGTAAATAAATTTTTTTGTTTAACCTTTCGTTATTTGTATTCGTGCTACCTATGCTCTTGCGGTCAAAACAATGTTTTGAAAAAAATATGTCAAAATATTTCACATCATAGAAAGAAAACTTTTCAGAGTCGAAAGATGATCGGATTGTGATAAACGGGATAATGTGATTAATGTGTGAATTAGTGTGTTTGTATGTTTAAGTAGTAGCTTGAGATGTTCATTGGGTCCTGTAGAACGAAAATAGGTTATGAAACAATGACACCACCATAATCCATTCATCCTAGCAAGGAAAAAGCACCATCAAAGTGTCGTATCTCATTTAAAGAACTTGAATGTTTCTCAGACTGCTAAAGCAAACTGGAATGCATGATGAAAACTCAAAGAAAGTCTTGCCACCACGGCAACCACGCAGCTGCTTGAATTAATGTTTCACCCAATGTTATGGTCGTAAGCGGACGTGACAATGTTTAATCCAAACCAAGAATCCGGTGGGTCTAACCTGGAGGACCTACGATTCCCAGAATTCCCAGGTAAACCGATACCAGGATGCCGCAGGGCAAAAAAACAAAAACAAAGAAGAAGAGATGTTTAGGCAGAGAAAACTGTAACAGCAGGGATATTCAAGAAGTGACAATTCAATTTTGGTAACATTGATATGTTTTTTAGGAGTGCTTCCAGTAAAAGAAAAAGAAAAGAATGGCGATATATAGAGGTTATTTTCTCTGGGGTTTGTTATACTCCAGGGATTAAAGGTGTGGGTGAAAAGTTGAGATTGTGGAAAGCACTCTATTCTAAAAAAAAAAAAACTTAAAGCATAACATATCAAATAAATAAAAAGTAAATAATTAATCCAATGATTAATGATAGAGGTTTTGTGAATTATACAGAAATCACAACAAAGAAGAAGGACGCAAATCCTTGGTGAGTTAGTCACATGGTGAATGCTTGTGATAAATGATTCAGTGAACCTGATTTGGTGACAGACCATGTGATCCAGGCTGACGTACTTTTGGTGACCCACTCTACTCATAAGAGACATTTCATCACTTTCACTGTTTTTCTAAACGTGCTTACTTGTTAAACGTGGACTACCCTATCATCAGTGTGCATGAAAAACAAGAGAAAGGAGTTATTAGGAAGAAAGTAAAAAAAACAAAACATGATTCAGAGTTTTCAGTTGATTTTGTTTCCATCACTGTGGATCAGAGTGATATTAGACACAAGTGTTGCTGCAAGAAGACGTGCAAGAGAAGTCCGGATGCCGTTCATCTGACCTGCGGGGCCTTCGAAGCCGGACGCGAAAGTTGTCACGTGGGCGGGGGGAGGAGGCCACGCCGTGGTGGGCGGGGCCAAGCCACAAGAAACATGGTAAGATCTCATAGCATCACATTTTCATACTGACATTTGATTTCCTTCTGACCTCACACAGTGACGGAGTTTAGTGGAAATGATATCACAGGTTTATATCTTTATGTCTGTAGAGTAATGAATTTCATCGTCAATGACATCGTTGGTAGCAAACTTAAACTGCTGACGTACGAGCAAAGGAGGAGATCAAAATCTCATCTCCCTCGTTGCCGGTTTGTAGACAGATCAAAATGGAATATAAGACATTACGAATTTATAAGTTTGAATTTTCACATGAAGAAGCCGCTTACTTCTGTGGGCGTTTTAAATGTGAAGTGACTTCTACACGATTTATATTCAGCGGATTTTCCACTCTGTCCAGCACTGTGTGACGTCTGGTGTTGGGACGAACAAGTCTCCATGCAGGTGGCTTGATTGGTGGGACAAAACCCAGTCAGGGCAGTGAAGCCAGTCACAAACTCAAAAATAGTCTTGCTCAGATTCAGGGTTTATTGATCGAGATGCACCGTCTGCGATTTGAGATTTCTGACCTGCTGAATTTAACTACCCTTTTAAAGTAATACATGAATTTTATATGCATCTAAATTTCAGTGGTGCCTGTGAAAATAGCAATTTTTAATGAAAAAAAAAAAACATTTCTAAAAGAAAAACAGTATCAGGTTTCTGTCTCCTTTTGTCACTGAAATTTAAAACTGTAGGTTTTCTTTGAAAATTTGTCCATCTTAAAACCATAACAATGCAGCAAAGCTAGACGACCACATTGTGAATTTAAAAGAAACTGCCAACATCTTCAGCGTCGTTGAATAGAAAAAGGCCTATCAAGGCCTTCTGGATGGCCTTAGCAGCTTATCAAATAATTTACATTAATGTAAGACCATGTTTGCTACATTTACATTTACAGCATGATTATTGCAACTATCAAATTATTAAACATGTACATTTGTCTAGGTGCAATATGAATAAAAAAACTTGTACTATGTGCTACTGAATTATCTTGAGTAGCCATTAAATCCTGTTCGGAACGTTGACATGTTGATGTTTTTGAAGTTTGGTTCGGTGGACCGTTTTCAGTAAACTATCCGTCATTACGCAGCAAACGTTATTTGAAAAGTGAAACAATTTGGCAAAAAGCTGACAGCTGGTGACCTTGGTTTTGGTGAACTTTGAAATTTCAATAAATGATTCCTGAAAATATTTATATCTGTCTAACACAACACTGGTAATGGATATTAACTATCTAAACTTATGCTGAGTTTGCTGCTGTTGTCTTAGTCGCCAACAATTATTAATCAAAGTTACGATGCAGCTACCAAATGTGACCTTCAAGTTTGCTGATAGTGAGTTTTCTTTGGATCAATGGTGGCATGTTCCTCTGCCTTTTGTTCCCCAGGTCTTGTACTTGTTTGGATATCATCCTGATTAGCTTAGCCGGTTAGCCGATTGATTCAGTGTTGTTTTGCATAGCAACATTGGCATTAGTAGACTAAGAGAAAGGCTAAATATGCTAATATGGCATTGTATTAGCATCTATATAAACATTTCCATTTTGAGTTGTTTTAAATAACTAAAATTTGCTACTATAGTGCATGCGAGGCTAGCTGTTAGCCTTTCATGACTCTAAGGATTTATTCACTTTCCTATGATCTCCACTGAAACAACATTTCAGCATTTGTTAATGCTACATGCTGTAAAAGTCACAATTACTTCACAGAACGCAGCATCAAAATATTCCAAATATTTCCTCAGTGGTGTTTGGAGCACATCTCGGTTGTTAGCATCGTAGCGGTGAGCCACAGCTCGACTGACAACCAGTCACAGATATTACAGCATTCTCTAGCTACATGATGTTTGATCTGTCAGATCTGCTGTCAGTGACAGTAGTTGTCATCCGCTGAACAATTGCTGCGTTCTCATTTATAATTGTGATATGCTAAATGTGACACAATAACTCCAAAAAAAAAAACAATGCCTGTTTGATTTTGAGGACCAAAATCAAACAGCGTTATGAGAGTGTTTTGAGTTTGTCTGTGGCTTGAGTGATTAAATCCAATTGACAAATGATCTACAGGAACCACACACACTCAGGCTGTGAAAAGACAAACACACACAAAGTCACTCGTAGCTCAGGACCGTGGAGAGATGAGGAGTTTACACCAGGCCTCAAGATGGGATCAAAGAGAGCGGGGAAAATGGGTGAGGAAACATGTGGGTGGATGGACTGGGTAAAGAGGAAACATGAGATGGCGACTCGGGCACAACAATGTGAACGTAACGTTCCGGCACGAAGAGAAATCCCGGTGAAGACTGTGGCGGGATGTGAGAGGAGGGAAGAATCCCAACATGCTCTGGTGTCAAGTTGAAAACCTGGTGCTCAACATGGAGCGGAGCAGAGGCACGGCTCTCTGGCCGGCGGTGCTGATTGGTGAAACAATGACGCATGCAAATCAACCAACACGGTGACGACAGACTATAGATTCAATGTGGAGCTTCTGCCTGGTTCTCTGAGAGCGGGATACAGACAACTGGATCCTGTCTTTGCTCAAGATTTATATGTATGAAATCATTTTACCACAGAAAAGGTAACCAAGCACACCTTTAGAATGTCTTAGCTTTAGCTTAGCTTTTAGCTTAGATGTTGTAGCTTCACTGACTTCTTCTATCTGACATCAGAAAACCAGGCAGGAACATCCAACCGACCATGTGGTGATAAATGCCACCCAGGCCCTTTACCTGCTCTTCCAGGTGGTCCAGGGGGTCCTTGATTTCCTTTAGGGCCCTGGAATGGCAGTCCCGGAGGACCTGGAGGGCCACTGGCACCTGGACGACCTGGGGGACCTGGAAAGCCGCTGTCCCCTTTTGGGCCGGAAAATCCTGGGCCTCCAGTAGGACCAGGAAGGCCTGGGTCTCCTTTGTCACCTTCACAGGAAGTACCAGTGATTGCAGAGAACAGTGGCACAACATTTAAGGCTAAAATACAGAATGATGGGAAATAAGTTACCTGGCGATCCTGGAATCCCAGGAGGACCTGGAACGCCAAACCCAGAAATTCCTGGAGTAGACACAAACAATGAACTGAGCCAGGCAGAACATTTCCAAAAGATGTTCAATGGGCATCCGCACCGTATGAACTGCCACCTACCTGGTTCTCCTTTGATACCGGCTGGTCCTGGGATCCCATCTCTTCCCGGCTGACCCTTCTCCCCAACCTGTCCTGGTGGCCCTGGTCGACCAGACTCTCCTGGTCTGCCTGGAGCTCCTGAGAGACCAGGGGCACCAGGCCCACCATCAAGACCCTTTGGACCGGGGACACCAGGAGGACCTACCAAGAGACGACAAGTCAGTCTGTTTGACTACATGAGAGATTTACTGAGAGTACCAAAATAAAATTACTCACCTTGGAATCCTGCAAGGCCTACATCTCCTTTAGCCCCTGGTAGCCCTGGTAAACCAGGAAGGCCAGGTGTTCCCGGACCTCCTTTAGATCCAGGACCTCCTGGGAATCCGGGCTGACCTGGATCTCCCTTTTGAGAGAATTGACAAGATCTGTCATGCCGAACTGAACCCTGAATATGTCGTGAAATAAGGACTGAAAACACTTCATTCTGTCACCTTTTGTCCCTGTGGTCCGGGTGGTCCAACGCCAGCAGAACCTGGGTCACCTTTTGGTCCTTGGAGGCCAGGTACTCCTGGCTGACCTGGGGTTCCTGGCCGACCTTGAAGACCTGGTGTGCCTTTTAACCCCAGAGGTCCTGTTGTGTCAAAGAGGAAAGATCGACATTGTTGGGTCAAATGTTCAAGTACAGAAAACTTTTCATACTAAATTGCTATCTTTTAGTTTTATTGTTAACATAACACTACAAAGTTTTAACATAGTCAGTGTGTCAAAAATGTTGTCGTTAAATGGTGTTAACAGTGTTTTTGAAATTCATAGTCATAATGAAAAGACAGTTCACACAGACAGACGGGGAACGCAAACTTATCCCGCAGAAATGCAAAAGAAAGAAATTCCTTCATGTACCTAAGCGGCCTCCATACTCATTAAATACTGACAGTGTGAAATATATATTATATTAAAACAATTTCAAAACCTTGCAAAACTGGATCCTTTTTAAACATATCCTAATGTAAAAGTGAAAAAGGGTGTTTTTCACCCTTTTTTTCCCATTAATATCGATGTGTTTAACACCAACTAAAAAATATCCAGACGGTACTAGCAGAGGGAGGGAAACAGCTCACCCACCTGGAATTCCCATATCTCCCATTGCGCCTTTTTGACCTGGAGATCCAGGACCACCAGGACTCCCTGGAAAACCAGGTTCTCCCTTAAGCCCTGGACAAAATAAAGACATTAAATTACGGCCAAAACACATTGTTGCCAAAGGACCGACGTCTTTTTAGCGTTGGAATATTTGTCCATCCTCCGTCCATCCATTCGTGACGTAACCCCTTACCTGGCGGTCCAGGGATGCCAGGGCGTCCATCTTGTCCAGGCAATCCAGGGTCACCAGCTATACCTGCGATGCCTTTGGGTCCAGGAAGGCCTGGTAATCCTAAACACAGGGGGAATTCCTTATTAATGTATCTTTATGCTGAGAGTTTACTGGAAATTTAAAGATAGCACCGTAACTGAGGTGATGTTTGAATGTTTTCTATCGTACCTGGAGTTCCAGGATCTCCTTTAGCCCCTGTTATATCTACTGGCGAGCTGGGTCCTGGGAATCCCGGGGAGCCTTGGTCTCCCTTTTCTCCTTTAGAACCAGGTCCACCTGGGATGCCGTTACTGCCTGGAAATCCTGGCTCACCTGTGGCACAGAAACATAGGAACCTAAGAGATTGTGTGGTTCAAAGTACTTTGACCTTTACTTATTTATTAATAAATGTTTTAAATCTTAAACTGGGACTGGCGAAATGTAGTTCGGATTTATTAAAATGTGTAAAATATCCCTTTAATTGAAAAACTGATAGGAAGCTATCAGGAAGCAGATGGTAACTTTGGTGGCCAACAAAGCTAGTTTGTTTAAAGTTTAAACGTTGAGTTTAAACTTTAAACTCAACGACGGCTTGCGTGTAAATACCTTTTAGGCCTGGTGCACCAGGTCCTCCCGGAGAGCCAGGTCCCCCTGATGGTCCTGGAGGTCCCATTGGACCCATGTCACCTTTCGGACCTGCAGCATCCCAAGAGAAAGCAGATGACGTGTGTTAGGAGAAAACACAAACTGAAAAGTCTATGATGTTAATAAAACTAGCAGCTTAGCTACCCATTCAGCGATGAAAATGCTAGATGGATTTTTGCGTCGATGCAAAAAAATTATTCAGCATTTGACCGACTGATCAGATCAAAAGATCAACAGATACTTGGACTGTTCAGCGAAACTATGCCTCACAACATGCTGTATACCAGATAGTAATAAATACTGTGCCTTAATTCAAGGCTACAGATTACATTATTTTACCTGGAAATCCAGGTGCGCCGTCCCTTCCAGGTCCTCCAGGGGGTCCTGGGATTCCTATTGGTCCAGGAGGGCCAGGAAAACCAGGATTCCCTCTGTCACCTGGGGACCCAGGGATGTCTAAGCCTGGTGGACCTGGGTCTCCTTTCTCTCCATTTCCTCCTGGGTATCCTGTAAGGATGATCATATAAATCAGTATAGAAACATCTGAACCTCCACTGCTTCTGATTTGAATTGACGCCAAGTCTTTAGCAATTCTCTCCTGGAGAAACCATTTTTAGCCTTGAGATACTGAAGTAAAACCATGGAGAAGGCAGTAAAGTTTTTATTTTGTAAATATTACAAATGTCACATTTTTCGAAGCCCTAATCACGATCCAAATTATCTACTGAGTTGTATGGAGCTAAATTGGGGCCATAAAGTTAGGTCAAATGGGGAAAAAGATTAAACTGAAAAAAAAAAAGGTTCAAAACTACTTTTCAGATTCAAGGGTTTTGTTTTCAGTTTTAGATTATTTTTTGGTTTAAAAGCTTTGGCATGTGTATTTTCAGCTTAATTTTTGTTTCTTTTTAGTTAAAATTTTTTTCAGTTTCAAACTTTTCGGGTATGAATATTTGTTTTTACAGCTCCAAACTATTTTTCAACCTCAAAATCACTTTCAGTTTCAAATCAGTTGTTTTTTTTAAGGTTCAATTTTTCTTTCTTTTGAACAAACTTTATGGTCCGTAGAGATGATATGCTATAATTAGTTAGTTTAATAAGTGAATGCTAAATAAAAGTTTAACCTTGTCTGAATTACTTCATGAATTTATGAAAACATTCCCAGGAAACCTGGCAGAATCAGCCGCCGCCTGAAGCTGATTTTCATTCACATTATGAGACAAACATAAATTAAATGAAAGGAAAAATGCAAGAGTCTGTGTTCGAAACCGTCACAGCAGCAAATATGTCACATTTCAAATTCCATTAGAATTTTAAAAAGACTTAAATAAATAAGCAATGCTTAGCCAGGTTGGGTCACAAGTAAAGCCTGGTGGCCCGCCAGGCTTATGATACACTAGGGGTAATGCTGTGTATTATATATATACATATAATTTATTTTTTTTGCCAAAAGTGAGGTACCTTTTGGCAAAAATTTACTTAGGTCATTATTTTAGGAAAGTGATGACATTATCAATCAACACCAAAACGAATTAACAGTCAACCGTTCAAATTCCGGAAACAGTATGACATTCATGCCAGTGAAGAATGTATATAAACTTTAGACCTGAACTATATACACAATAACTGCATTAGCACGGATTGTCTGGCAGCAACTGCATATTGAAAGTGATCTAACACTTAAGAACTTCCTGTTCTTAAGTTGGTCTGTACATTGAAAAAGGAGAACGGCAAAAGGTCGCGCTGGTGCAAAAGCAGGTACACTGACACGCTGGTGTTAGTTCTTGCTTGGTGTGCTCTTGCGGAAATCGCACTAAGTGATGTTAAGAGTGGTCGGGCATCAAAAGCGCATCTCTGTGAGATGGCGTTGTGCCAACTGCATTCACATGAGACTGTTTGGACCAAAGAAACAGGAAGAGACGCTCATGGAAGTTTCTCCAACATTTGGTGGATCAAAAATGTGGTAAAATGAGGTACAACGTAAAGACACAGAGACATTTTCATAGACAAATACTAAAGGTCCCACAAAATAGTAGAGCAGCCATTTACAGACATGGCATCTAACTCTCTACATAAGTATAACCTGCTCTAATCACAAACACACAGGGTAGCGACTTGTGCTTGTAAATCAACCTAACAAACCCAAGCTGCAGCGTTTCGTAAGGTGCTCATGTGGAAACTGTTGACTTCATTAAAGGCGACACACTCCATCCAAATCCCAACACCAAACATTGACTTCAAAAGAGTCAGTCATGCTAACAAAAAAGCTAACAAGTATTTAATCTCATAAAACATTCAGAAATGTTATACAAAATGGACAAAAACCCCATAACTCTCTGTTCCAACTCCTTTGACAGTAAGAAATCAACCTCGACCCAATCTTTTGTGACGTACCTGGTGGTCCCATTGGCCCTGGGGGACCAGGAAGGCCTGGAGCACCTGGTACACCACCTATTGAGCTTCCAGGGGGCCCACGAGGTCCAGGTTGGCCTGGTGAGCCGGGCTCCCCTAAACAAGGACAAGTAAAGGGGTAGCTGTCAAAAAAAGCTGTTGTGATTTTTAACCATCGTCTTAAGTTGCTGTATTAACAATAAATGTAATGTATTCATACAATATTTGTAATACCTTTAAGTCCTGGTCCGCCATCAAACCCAGGTCGCCCTGGTCCACCTGGGGTGCCGGGGAAACCAGGATCTCCCTTTTGTCCAGGGAATCCATTAGCTCCTTTTACTCCAGGTGTACCTGGTGGACCAGGAAGTCCAAAGCCTGCCTCACCCTTTTAAATGCACAGACAGGGAACAAATAAATGGTTCATTTCACTCAGTCAGGAGGGGAAGATATTAAATATTCAGTGGACAGATTTATCCAAGACAGGAAAAATAATATTGCCCAAAATTAAAGATTGTTTCAATGCCTGTCAATCATTTGAGAGATAATTAGCCTACCTTTGGTCCAGGAAACCCTGGTGGCCCGGGGAGTCCATCTATTCCCATTCTCCCTACTTTTCCAGGTGCTCCCGGCTGGCCCGGAATACCCGGGTATCCTAGCGAACAGACGTGAAAGTTGGTAACATCGGTAATTAGGAACCAAAAGCAGATGTAAAGATTCACATGAGCACTTTTATGAGGCAAAAGAAGCATAAGACGGATGGGTACATATCCATTTACCCTTAACTCCAGCAGGACCTGGAAGGCCGATGCCCGGTTGTCCCGGTTCACCCTTTGGTCCAGGCAAACCTGTTAAACCAGGCTGTCCATCCGAACCTGGCTGACCTGATAAGAAGTAGCAATTTGTGCATTATTACTGTTGTTATGGTGAAGGTAAATGCTTTACTTCACAGGTGTGGCATGCTACCTTGTGGACCGGGCAACCCTGGGCTGCCATCCATCCCTTTGGGTCCTTGCTGACCCTTCTCTCCGACCGTCAGACCTGGTTCGCCTTTTCGACCTGCAAATTGAGGTAAATGTTGATTTCCTAGTACATTTTCCTGATCTTAAAAGCACAGCTATTCGAACAGCCAATGAAAGATAATTTATGTAAATTGTCCAACTGATGTCGGTACGCAGTTTCACACATTTGTGAAACAGCTCTTGTGTCTATCAAGAGCTGCTTTTACGTCATTAAACGACAGCCCCACCTATTTGCCGAATGTTAAGTTAAGCTCAACATTTGTTAAGGTTTAATAACTTGTTGACCTTTAAAACCACACCAGAACACCTTCTAATCCAATGCAGGGGTAGCAATGTTTTTAGAAGGGGTGATCAGTGATGTATTTAGTTAAAAAACTAAAGTAAAACCAGTTCATATGAGAATCGATATATTTGCTTCTTGCCTGGTTCTCCGGGAATGCCAGGTCCTCCTGAGTTGCCTTGAACACCTTTCTCCCCTGGCGCACCCGGGATTCCATAACCAGGGCTGCCTGGCGGACCTCTGTCTCCTGGGATGCCGGCCGGACCTGTGTCACCAGGGGGACCTCGGTCTCCTTTTAACTGCTGAGACCCCTGCAGACCACAGACACAAACATGTATGAAATGTCCGATGGGGGGTTGGATTGATGTAAGGCAGCGCAAAATCCTGGAAAGTCACCCACAGGAGCTCCCCTGGAGCCAGGAGGCCCAGGCGCTCCGTCACGACCGGGCCGACCATCCAGGCCAGGCAGACCGGGTGGTCCAGGGAAACCACTGTCACCCTTCTCTCCTTTCACACCACCACCTCCGAAGGTATCTCCTGGCTCTCCTTTTTCTCCGGGGAAACCTGGAGCACCTGTAGGACCTGGAATACCCTACAGAGGAAACAAAAGTTCAAGGGATGGAGGGAAGACAATGACATGTAATAGGAGGCAAGATAGGCAAGAGACTGACTCTTAAATTTTAAAAGGAAAAACAACTCAGTTATTTAGATTTAGCCTTGCTCAGATTTGAATGATTCAGTCTCTTTATCATTATCAGTTTTAAACTTGGAATCATTCAACATTTCCAGATGTAGAAGCTCAAAACTCTTTTGCTCTTGCTTTCACCTTTGACCGCAAATTTTCAACAGCAACAATAATTACCATCAGCAATAAAAATTAACAAATGTTCTCTTAATGTTTGTTGTCTGTAATGTGCTACAAAGACGTGAAAAGGGTATTCTTCACAAATCTCCAAATGAAATAAAGTTAGCAAATAAAGTTTTTATTTAACAGGGGACAAAAACTATCCAAACCATTGTGGTCATACCAATTGCCCCTAAACCTAAAAATGGTTCTCCCACCCTTGAAAGCAACTACTGCCTTTCACTTCGACTGAATTCTAGCTCGGTCTCCTATGCAGAAGTGCTGTCCTTCACCCACATTGGAGGGCTCTGATTAAGTATGACTGGCCTGTTTAAGGTTCCGTCACAGCATCTCAATCAGATTCTTTTGAGTCCTTCATTGGTAAACTTGTCTGCCACTTGCCACATCTTTGTTCTGCTGCATGTCAAAACGGTGGATGGACATTGTCCTTGAAGATTTTCTGGTAAAGAGCAGAATTAATGGTTTCATAAATTCCAACAAGTCAACCAGGTTCCCAAGGAAACGAAGTTGCTCCTGGGTATCACACTGCGACCACCATGTTTGAGATGTAACAGTGTATTGCCATCTTCCAAAGAGCTCCACTTTTGTTCCAGTTTCTCCAAAATTCTTGAGAATCACGCAGAATTGTATCTGCGAACGTGAAGCAGGCCTTTGTGTCCTTTTGGTCAGCAGAGGGGTTTTGACTTTGAAACTCTCCCATGGAAGCCATTTTTGCCCAGGTTCTGTCTTATTGTTGAGTTGTTATCACTGACCTTCACGGGGGCCAATAAGATGTTGCTCTTGGTCCTTTTGCGGCCAACTGAATGAATCATTGATATGCTCTTGAAGTAATTTTTGGTAGACTGGACATTCCTGACAAAGTTCACCAATGTTCCATGTTTTCTCCATTAGTAGATAATTGTTCTCTCTGTGGTTTGATTGAGTCCCAAACTCTTGATAGATGACTTTAGTTAATTTATTTATATTCTGTTCTTGAATGGGCTTGGTTTAGACATGGTGGGTTTGTTTTCGAGCTTTTAGGATACTTCATGAGGCCAAATATGTTCTATTTAACCCTACCACGGTCTTAAGAGGCAAAGTAATTCAGACAACTCTAGCTTTTTATCTTTTGGTCTGGTGGTGTCGCACTGACCTTGTGTGTGGTTTCAAACCTTTTTTTGTGTGTGTGTGTGTGTGGTTTCGGGAACTGATGGTCTGATGTGACACCCTCCTGTCTTCATGCTGTCCAACCGTGACATCTGCCGCACTCCTCCTGAGTGTCGAGCTATGTCCGCGGGAGGGTTTAGTGATTTCTTGATCCTCCAAGTTTGGCAGTAATCTTTGTTTTGGTGGTGCACATAAGATCATTTTTTCCTTTAACCCTTTGACAGCTAAACCCCAAAATAGCTATCTTATACAAAAGTCATGCTTGTCAAAAACTACTCACAGGGGGTCCACCAAGGCCTGGTGTTCCTGAAAAACCTAGGTCTCCCTTGAAACCTTGCGGGCCAGGAATGCCTGATAAAAATTAGGAAAATAAATGGAAGCACAGTATATTTAAAAACCCTTTAATGTCTGGTTCAGAGTACACAACAAACAGTACACCCAACTATGGCTTAGCTTTTCACTACAGCTAACTAGCCATAATCATCACATTTCCTACTGCACACAGCTCACACACCAGCAAATGCCTTTTGATTTGACAATAATCACATTTTTACTTTTTTAAGATGCCATAAATTGGCATAATATGTTGACTTTTGCTTCTTTGCTTCATGATTAATCAAACGTCTGCTCCAAATGTTTACTTACAGCTCGTTATGAGGTAAAGTAGGTAAGCAAAATATAATGCCGAATATATATGTTTTAACAGAGCAGATCTGAACATGTTAAGTAACCAAATTGCCGCTGATGTCAGAAATAAACACATAAATAAGAAAAAAAAATCCACAGACGTTACCTGGGAAGCCTGGCGGTCCTGGAGGCCCTGGGGGCCCAGGTACAGGATTGCCTCCGTCAATACAGTTCACACAGGTTTCTCCCTTCTGACCTGAAACATCGTGATCGTCGTCAGTGTTTTCTGTGCACAGCTGTACATTTCTTATGAACCACTTGACAATTCTCCAACAATTTTTTATTACTCATTTGATTTTACTTTGGTAATTTTTTATTTCATTTTATTTTACTTTGATGGGGTATTTTTACGGTCCTGAAAAGATCTGAATACCCCCATGTTCTAAATCCTTGAATATGGATTCTTAATAGAGGGTTAATATGCAAAATCAACTTTTTTGAGCCTTACGTTATGATTTTATTCCCTCATCAGAAACATACCTGTAGTGTTGTTTTGATTCTTTCATGCATGTTTGAGAAATCCTTGAATCTCCCATGGCAACCACTGAGCTGTGCAAAATGCTTGCTCATGCAATGCGCAGCCTATTTATGCAAAACTCCTTCTTGGAGCTTCAGTCCCTAGTTGAGCTCTCGCCCCACAAAGCGCTTCTTCCCTGCACCTCCCCAAACTGCTCCCCCAGACTAGTGGCAGCAACATTTGGCAAACACCTGCTGAGCTTATTCTACAAACTACCTCTCAGTCCAATGGTCCTGAGAATAGTTGTAAACGGCATCACAGAGAAGCACTGTTGCTGAAAGGGGAGTGTCGGAAAGGGTAGGAGCTTCTTAAAGAGACAGAGTCCAATTTCAGCTATGATGCAATGTGACATTTTTTTTGAAGTTGCTGTCTTCATATATATACTACATGCTATATATATATAATAGCTGAAGGTAACAACGTTACTTGATGTTGTTATAAAATGGCAAGAAGATACACAACATCCACGCAATATCGACTGTTACAATACTAATAAATTCAAGTAGCATTAATAAACAGTAAAAATAGGAGGAAATTAAATAGGTTGATTGAAAATCAGCCATTTCACTCACTGATTAAAAAAAAAGTCTACAAGTGGATGACATTTTAAACATCTGCCAACATGTCCACATCTAGCTGTCTAACCAAGTTTATCTTGAAAGCAGACTGCAGGACGCTAAAAGAAGTCTCCAAAAGAGGCTAAAGTTATTTCAGAGTAAGGAGGCAAGAATATCTTTTGTGTGTAGGGTGCGCTAACTTTTTGCGATATTAGGAAACAGATTTCTGTTTCGTAAAACTAAGCCAAATAAGTCAGATATATATTACTGAGCAGCTTCCTTTTATTTTCTTACCTTTCTGGCCTTGCTCTCCAGGGAAACCTTTTGCACCCTGGACTCCAGGAAGCCCAGGATCTCCAGGAAGGCAATTATCGATCGGTGAGCTATAGCCGGGAGGTCCAGGCGGCCCTTGAGGACCAGGAATTCCGGGACTTCCCGGACGTCCTGGGGGACCGGGCAAGGCAACCGAAGGAATGCCGGGCTCTCCCTTCTGACCTCTGTCTCCAGGGAAACCTGGAGAACCCGGAGGACCGCTGCCGCCTATGCCTGGAACCCCTGGTGATCCCGGAGGCCCTGAGAAACCTGCAGGAGAAAGATCAACATAATCATTAAAAATGAGGAAAGTACCTTAAGTCACCAATTTTTATTGTTTTTATTTTCCGAAAAGAACATTGCCTGAACTTTAGCGATAATGTTCAAAATTTGTTAAAATAACTTTCTCAGTCTGCTCATCAACTTCCAAGAGATACTCCATTTATATTCTGAAGCATTCTTGTCTAAACTACTTAGAATCATCACAAGCGCAACCAAAATTATGATGATCCGATATCATCTTCTGACCAAATTACTTTATTGCCAGTGTTAAGATCTTAGCAAGCTAAGTTTAATGGGGTTGGCAAAACTGCTAACTGTTCAACTACAAGCAAAAATATTTACCGAGTGGGTTTTGTGCCTGTATCTGTCTTAGGATTACCTTGTGGTCCTCTATCTCCTTTAGCTCCAGGAGTTCCAGGAACACCGGGTTCACCTTTCTGACCAACAACAGCTCCATTCTGAGGCCGAATTAACTGGTGGGAAAAAAAGAGAAAGAGAAAAGTTTATACTTGACAAGTGCAGTAGCTCAGAAATGTATCTCAGCGCAGTCCTTAAGGTTGGACGTTTGATCAATAGTGATCCCCAACTCATCGGACCTCAAATCTTGTTGAAAAGACTCATGGTCTACGATCAAAAGTCAGGTCTATCCCAAAAAATCAACCAGGTTAAACTTTTCCAGTCTTAGCTAAGAGTGATCAAATATCCCACCAGAAATATGCCAGAAGCTAGCTAATATATAACAAGACAACTTGGGAAAATAACGGTTCAAAAAAATCTACGAAAGGCCAAAATTAGTAGAACATTTATACTATGCCCATGATGAGAAGATGTAAACGTAGCATGTAGCTAAATATCTCTGTTGTTTACCATTTTTTACCCTATACACCCAAAGTTCAGACATTCAGGGACTGATTTTCTAGATCTACTCTAACAATACAATAAGCAAAAAAATAAATTAATTAAAGAGGAGAAAATTCATACGGGAAACAAAACGGTTCTGCACTCAGCAAATGATTTTGGTGTCAAATGAATCTCAGATACATACCGGCCCTGGAGGTCCCGGAAATCCTCGGTCGCCTTTTTGTCCCTGTTAATAGGTGGGAGAGTGACTTTAGAAGTTTCAAACATTACCTGTTGAGCTGTTGACAATATGGGAAGACAGACAATGAGCAACATTTTCGGAAGAAACCCACTCTCTCTCCATCTCGGCCTGGGAGACCTGGATTTCCAGACTCTCCTTTGAGTCCCTGATGGTGATGGAAAGTCACAGATGTAACTGTCACGGTTTTAAAAGAGATGCAAACTCGTACATTTTGCTGGTATGCTGGTTGTAACTCACTGGGTATCCTGCAGCTCCTGGGTCTCCGTCTTTGCCGGGTTTTCCCTGTGAAAACGCGAAAATGACTATAGATTTGCTTACTAAAAACAGAGGAGAAAACTTTGGACTTCAGTGCGCTCCAGTAGCCTCCACGGTCACCAGATCTCAGTCCAATAGAATTGGGATATTGTGGTAAGGGAGATTCACATTGTACGTAAACTAACGTGCTATCATGTCAACATGGATGGAAATCTCTGAAGAATGCTTCTGGGTCCTCATTGAGTCTACATCATGAAGAATGAAAGCAGTTCTGAAGGAAAAAGAGGGTCCAACACCAGAACTACGAAGGTGTAGCTAACACAATCACCAGTGAGCATCTCATGGTCAGAGGGAGACGTCTAACAATGGTGGTTACAATCTATTTGATGAGCTCTTGACTGATGATACTCACTCGTTTTCCTGCTTCTCCTGGTTCTCCTTTCTCTCCCTTCTGGCCACCATAGGGACCCTATCGGATCACAGCGACAGGCATACAAATTAGTCTTTCTTGCCTGGTCTTTACAGGGTTTCTTCATATGAATGAATCTGGTGGTGAGATGGTAGCTGATACCTACAGGTGGACCTGGGTTGCCTGGGTCACCTGGTGCACCTGGAGGGCCAGGGTCACCCTTTAGAGATAATAATGAGGAAGAAGAAAAACACAACTTTAATGGAAACGTTTAACAGTTACAGAAGCACTTCAATGAAACTAACAAGAACATTTTTTTTTTTTTTTTACAGTATTCTGGTTGAATCACTAGTATTACATTTTTAAGCAATCATGTTACTTCATATATAAATGTCTTATGTACTCTCTACTGCCACCATGTGGTGAAAGTTAAAAATGAAGTCTGTAGCAGGGTACAGAGCTTGATGATGGTCTACAATTGGTCAACCTTGATGGTAATGGACAAATATAACTATTATAACCAGTCTTTTTTTTTTATTTTCATATGACTTCATTTATTTAGAAAAGAAAATCCAGAAAATTCTTAAAAGTAAAGACATTTAATTATTTGTTTATGTCATTTCTGCCTCTTCTATTAACATTTAGAATGTTTATTTTGGTTTGGGTGTGCAGTCAAACAAAATAGGAGAAAAGTTCAAAAGGACCCACATGCAAATATTGGGTCAGTTTCTGGTTCTGTTGCTCTGAAATTGTGGCCAATATTTAGACCAACATGCTAAAAAAAAGTCACTACGGACTTCTAATGTAATCTGATTGTATCTGTAGGAATGGAAGAAGCGTAACATCAAATTTAGAAGGATGAAGGCACCTTGTCCCCTCTCTGGATCTCTGTTGGTGGTGGTCTGATCTGTTCCCCCTGACCTGGTCCAGGAGGGCCGGGAGGACCCGGCAACCCTTGATCACCCTGTAAAAAAAACTTTATTAGTAACTGTGATCAAAGTACAATGAGTCAAAAAGTGTTTTTGGACTTGTATTCCACCTTGTCTCCTTTGGGTCCTTCAAAGTTCAAACCCATGTTTCCCTGTTCAGGAAATTCAAAGAGAGCTGATCAAGATTCAGCACGTTACATTACAGCATGAAACATTATTTATGACCGTCTTTTGCTTATTTACTCGTAAAAATGAAAAACAGGCTAAAAAGTGACTGATTTCACCTTAGGTCCAGGAGGACCTGGAGGACCTGGAAGACCCTGGAAGACCATAGGAAAAATGTTCAAGTTTAGTTCAGGAATGTTAGTCCAGTGCTTTTAATGATTTGTGTGTGTGTGTGTGTGTGTGTGTGTGTGTGTGTGTGTGTGTGTGTGTGTGTGTGTGTGTGTGTGTGTGTGTGTGTGTGTGTGTGTGTGTGTGTGTGTGTGTGTGTGTGTGTGTGTGTGTTTAATACCTTGTGAGGCCATTTTTCTGACACATACTACGTTGTGGGGACCCACTGCTCCTTGTGGGGACCAAAGCCTGGCCCCACAAGGAGAAACGCTGTTTTTTGGGTCAGGGGTTAGATTTAGGACTACGGTGTGAATTGAGTTTTGGCTAGGGTTAGGGTTATAAGGGTAAGGTTTAGGCTGTAGAAATGAATGGAAGACAATGGAAAGTCCCCACAAATATACCCACGCAAACGTGTGTGTGTGTGTGTGTGTGTGTGTGTGTGTGTTTGTGTGTTTCAGAAGCTCTCCTTTACCTGGTAGCCTTGGAGTCCTGGAGGGCCAGTCGGGCCTGGAAAACCTATGGGTCCAGGACTGCCCTGTGAAAATATAAAGAAACAAAAACATGAAGTCTAAATTCATTATTTATAAAAGACGCACTGACTCTATCACTGGATTCTCCTTTTATGCGGGAAATCTTGTAAAACAAATAAATATTTGCTTTGCAGATCGGATGGATATTTCTCTAACATTTTGATATAAATATAAATCATGTAACGAAATGAGTGAGAAGGATCTGAACTTCTACATAAAGGTTAAGTGAAGGTAAATCTTATTAGGGTTTTTTTTACATTTTAAATGAGTTGTTTTGAAATCAGTGGTTTCTGAAATTGTTGGTTAAATTCAACATAGGAGTGAAGAATGGCTTCCTCACCGGAGATCCTGGCAATCCGGGCAAACCGTCTGTTCCTCTTTGTCCAAAATTGTTGGTGAAAAACACATCTCCACGGTCTCCCTGAGGAAAAGGAAGAAAAATCATTCATCATCAGCCATACGCCATGAAAACCAGTCATTTCTAGAAGAAGAGCTGAATGTACATCATATTTTCAAGACTGTTGGGTCTCTTGTCTATAAATACACACATGAATTTGAGTGGTGTGAAAAGATGCCAGGCCACCTTTGTGTAGCAATCTACAGCTTCATCTCTTCTGAAGAGGCTTTCCAGAAACTTTAAGTGTGTGTTTAGATGGGTTTTTGCTGATTTCTTATTTTTGAGGTCAGACGGTGATGTTGGACGAGATGGAGTGGCGCACAGTTTCCACTCCATTCATCAGGTAAGTCATTTTATACCAAACCGGATCATACATGTCTTTATGGACATTGCTTTGTGTGGTGGTGTGCATGTCATGTTGAAACATTAAGAGACGATAAATTATGAAGTAACATTTTTTTAAAAGTCATATTTGACATACGTAGCATTTTTATAACAGCTGATATCAGTTACTTGATATAAAATGGCATCATGTGCCTGGCAAAAAACATGATACTGCCTTTTAAAAGACAACTAATCTTTTAGATGCTTTCAGGTGAATGCTAGCTGCTAAGCATTAGCTACTAATCTTATACACCGCTGCTTTGTTTTGGGTTTTTTTTCCTGTAAACCTCGAAATTTAAGTTGTTAAAAACCAGCTTTATCTTCATTATGTTAGCAATTTGGGAAATTATGGGAAATTATTAGATTGCTTCACGCTACCAAAATGGTATTATTGACAGAGGAAGGTCTCAATAAAATCTACAAAAAGAGCTTCAAAAGTCCAATGAAACTGTTATATCTGGTGACGCAGCGATCGAGGATCCAGGCCGTAGAAAGACTGAGCCAAGATTCTGCACTTTTCAAATAATTCATCATATAATGGAGAAATTTGTATTTTCATTGGATCTGAAAGTAGCGTAATGTCAGGCATCAATTAAACATTGGGGTGGTCTTACACCTACCTTTTCTCCTGGGAGACCAGGTGGACCCTATGAAGGAGGAGACAGATGGGAGACAGGTGACATTCTGAAAATCAGTGCTTTGCGTTTGAAGAATCTTGAGTGGTAAAAACCTTTGTGATTAAAAACTACTCTGAACCGGTAGTTTTGCTTGCATTTGCTTCAAAAGAGCAATGAATGTGAGCTCCGTTCAGGAACACGTCCCGTTGTTCTACAACCATAACTTTATACATTTTGCACTTCTGACACTCTTAAGCAAAACTAAAAATATATCCAAACTGTAGCAACTGTTACATTTACAAATGCTTTTTTAAAACAGAAAAATATTTGCATTTATATTTTCTTTCAGCCTTCCCATGTTAAAAGACGTTTCAAACGAGTTGTAGTTTTTTTTAATTTGAGGTTTTGAACGAAAAGACAGTAAAATATTCTAACATTCATTGTACTTTTCTACCCCTGTCTTCAAGGAAGGTTAAGTGAATAAGTCTCCACTTAAAAGTCTATCATATTTAAGGGAAGCAGATAAAATACATTGAAAATTTTAAGCTCAGACGAGTGAAACACATTACTCGTAATTTTGAATCATTTCAAAAGGCTCCAGGAAAGACAAACTACACAGGGTTCCTCGAAAAGCTTCCTAAAGTTGAAAAATGCTTTGAGTTGTGAATAAAAGGTGAATACCCTTAATACTAAAGAAGGTGCTTAAATTTCTCTTCCATGGGCCGTATGCCTGAATCTCTATAATGAAAAGTAAAGAGTTTTTTCTATTATTATTTTACGTTTACTTAGAAAAAGTAATTTGTTTTATTAATCACTTACTGGAAGTCCTTGTCTTCCAGGTATTCCTGAACTTCCTGGAAAACCAGGTTCACCCTGAAGACAAAGAAGAAAGAAAGAAAGAAAGGGTTCTTCTCAGGATAAAGAAGCTACTGTATGATACAATAAAAATAAAAAAAACCAGCTAATTTTTAATTTGGTCCCATTAACCTTTGTCCCGTTACAACCGGGCACTCCCCTCGGGCCCGGGGCTCCGTCCTGTCCTGGCAGACCCTGACAGGAAATGCGTAGTTGAGTTACATACGAGGGTTAGGTTTGGCAAAAGGAGTGGTTCTGGATTATTTTGAACTTACTGGAAGTCCTGGCGTTCCTGGAAATCCAGGCAATCCGGGCGGTCCCTGTTGGGAAACGAAACAAACAAAATATATATATATTTAGAGATTCTGTAAAGAGAAAAAAATAAATCTTTCTTTATCCAACAATGTTTGAAATATGGCAAAGTGGCGACATCTGGTGTCCATCATGGGGTATTACAACTGAAGATGAATGGATAATACAGTCAAGAAATGCCTCCGAAAGAATCAAATAAAACACAAAGAATAAGAATATAAACGAATAATTAAAATTAAAAAAAACTCTTTTCGTGTATTTAGGTTAAATCAAAAACAAATCAATAAAACAGCATTAAACTTGATTCTTCCTTTTGAATGATAGAAGTTACAGACAAAACATTTACAGGTTAACATGAAATTCTGCTTTAAATAAAGTCGATATACATACTCTTATTCCTTTTGGACCAGATGGTCCTGAAGGTCCATCACTTCCCTAAACGCAAAACAAAACAAAGAACATCATTAATAAAACATTTGTGTGGTTAAAAACTGGGAGATATTGAGCTGAACACTTTAGGATTCAAGGTGACCAGGGGTGATGTAGCGAAATAAGATCAAGAATCCTGATTTATAAAGAACACATTTTCCTGGTCTGACTCATCCAGGATTTTCTAATAACGTGTGGTTTACAATAAAAAGATGACAAAAGAACAATCAATGAGTTATATGAAAACAGAAAGTAAGCATGCTGTTTGTAGCTTAGCTATTTGCTCAGCTGATTTCACTGACATGCAAACTTGAGTGACGACTCATTCTTAACGTTGGCCAACATTTTCCAGACATAACGGAAAATACGTGGAAACTGTAGGTATTTTCATTTAGGAAGGCTTTCCATAAGAAACCTTGTTTATATAAATTTTTAGCCAATTTTTAAAAAAAATTACATCTATGAGGTCAGACACTGATGCTGGACAAGAAGGTTTGGCTCAAAGGGTCCACTCCAATTTATCCCAGATCTCGGAAAGGAGTAGGATTAAGTTTAAACTGACTAGTAATGGTTAAGTTTTAATAGTTATTCTGTTTACAGAGTTAATTCAATTATTGGGGTTTTTTTTTGACAAAATTGTTAAACTTCCCAATACAAGTCTACACACAAAAAATAACACATACACAGTTTTTGAAAGAGATATGCTTGTTCCCATTTTGATT
The DNA here is from genome assembly GCF_002775205.1 of Xiphophorus maculatus. Lineage (NCBI taxonomy): Eukaryota > Metazoa > Chordata > Actinopteri > Cyprinodontiformes > Poeciliidae > Xiphophorus > Xiphophorus maculatus. The sequence continues at coordinate 8,172,924 of NC_036456.1, forward strand.
TCACTTTCACTATATTTCTGTCAGTTCAGAAAATTTGCCCTGTTTTGCTAAAGCTAAAGGCCCACTGTGATGATCGACACTCTTGATTCTTATGGATCATCCAAATCCTTGAGTTTAGTCCAGTGTTAAAACTTCTTGACAAAACTATTTTAAGTTCTGTGTGTGTGTGATCTGAAATGTTTGCGCGTTAAGCCAAACTCACCTTCTCTCCTCTGGTTCCGATTGGTCCCTCAGGTCCGGGGAACCCTGGGACCCCTGGCTGTCCGGTAAGACCTGGGAAACCCCTCTCCCCCTGCAAGCCACCACACACACACACACACACACACACACACACACACACACACACACACACACAGTCAGTTGATTATTTACATGTTGCTAATAGTTTTGACAAGCCTGACGTGCAGCTATAGTCATTGTGAAACATCAAAATGTAGACGTAGAATAAATCGAGCTGCAGTTTTTGCATATGATATCACATTCGTAAAGGAACAATCGCAGTTCTTTGTTGGTAGAAGATTCACTTTTCAAATAAGAGAAGGGTCCAATAATGTGACACTGTTAGGTTACCATACAGCTTTCCTTATGTCAGTTAACAGTAGGGCTGGACGATATGATTGAAAAACGTATCACAATATAAGCGTTTCATATCAGTCAATATTGATAATTATTGATAAGTTTGCCACTGGAGCTGGTGGCATGACATTTGCTGTTTTATCCTCACTTTTCTCTCCACGGCATTGTGTTTTTTATTTTTAAGCAGCTATGAGGCACAGAAACCCGAAAGTGCTGCTGTGCGAGCTACTAAACAGGTTGTTGCTAGGTAACCGAAGAGGGACTGAGTTTGTTGATGCCACCAACCTTGCTTAGCTAGCCATGAGAGATTCAGCGGCTAAAGTCTTTCCCCTGCCTACATCCCCCAGAATGCTGTGCGGTTCTGCGTCGGAGTTCAGTGACGTAATATCTATTGATATCGATCATGTGTCTATCGCGATATATATTGTTATTGATTTATTGTCTAGACAAAAAAGGGACAATATTATCAGCCGCAAAATTTTTATTAAAATGAGCATAATGGTCAAATATTTGTAAAAAGTGTTCTGTAAACGATTACAGGTCCAAAACATGGAAAGGTTCTTGCATGCTTGCATTATTATAAGACCGACATGCGCACTTCTTTTTTGTTTTGGTTGATCATTTTTATTTTTGGAGCTAAATTAGTGTTTTTTGTTTTGTTTTATCTAAGTCAGCAACAGAATGGAAAGTCGTTCTTTCTTCTAAAGTGCTTGCTGTTTTAATCAGAGGGCAGGAAAAATGTTAAACGTCGAATACTAGAAAAGTAAGATGGATGCAGAAACCTGCTTAATAAACGAGAAATAGTTTTTGTTGTACAACTAACATCATAATAAGTAAAATTTTATTTTATTTTAAAGGTTTTCTTCTGTAAAAATGTCACCCTAAAAGATGTTTTAAAGTGCATCAACTGTCTGCGTTTGCTCCGGGGGCCATATGAAATCACTAAGAGGGCCGCAGATCGCCTCTCGGCCGCATTTTCGGCACCGCTGACTAGAAATCTATTTTTGCAATTACAGCTGCAAAGGGTAAACCTGTAGGCTTTGGAAAAAATTTGCAACATCTGGAATTGCAGAAAAAGGTGGTTTTTACAAAATGCAGACTGAAAAGTATGTTAATAAAACTTAAAATCTGTTTTATTAAAAATAAACTATGCACTACTACGTGTTTACATTTCACAAAGATATGGTTGCATTGCGACAAAATGTGAAAATAAATCAAAACACGCAAGTACTTTTACAATACGTACTTTGTTTATAAAAAACACTGACTTTAACACACTTTTCTTTTTTACCTTTTCTCCTTTCACTCCACTGCAGTCACACTTGGAGCCCCCACATCCATTGCAAGCCTACAGAAGAAGCAAAAACAGAGCTAACTTTAATTATCTGTAAGAGAACAATTAATATATATATATATATATATATATATACAGTGATTTTCCTCCTATCAAAAAGAGCATGAGGGTCTGAGTTCCAATCTCGCCACTAGAGGGCACTCCGTCATCACAATAACAACAATTTCAACAGGTGGCATTTCTTCCCATCCAGGACTCCCCCCCGCCCGCGGTTTGTTTCGTGCTTGGAAGAAAGATACAAGCTCAACAACAACAACAACAACAACAACAACAACAAGAAAAAAACATCATGCGGATCTCAGTAGAAATACGCAGAAAAAAGAAAATCCCAAAAAGATGGCAACAGAAGTAAAACTGTGGTAGATAGTTTTGAAAGGAGAGCTGAGAAGTTCCTAGGGAGGAGAGGGGAAGATGCCAAGCTGCTGATTAACTTTTCCCATGCTCTGTTGACACGGCGCATGCCAGACGGGCATCAGCTGCACGCATGCCGGGCAGCCGGGATGTGAGAAAGATGGAGAGGCAACGGGTTCACCACAGACAGGAAGGGAGAGGAGGACAGACAGGTTGGCACTCGGCTTTCTCAGCTTTCTCAGCTCACGGTTGGGATCGGAACGAGGAGCCGCGTTTGTCCGCTTGTATGTTTTCGTGGTTCTGTTTAAATTTCAAATCAAGGTCAGGATTGTTTAGCGATTGTATTTGCGTCCTCGCCGTACGTTTAGTGACAAGACGTTAGCTAATTCTTTTATTTGTTTGGATTTTCTGTATTTCTGTTAAAAAAAAAAAAAAAAAACCCAGGACAAATAAAAAGTCTGACTTTTTCTATATGCATGTAGGCTTGTCACGGTAATAAATGTTGAATTGTTCCGGTAATGAGTGTAATAAGCGATAATGTTGTTTCAAGTAATATAATGGGATAATAATGCAAGAACGCTCTCTCAAATATCAATTAACTTTCAATTCTCATGAACATTTGACGCTGGCAACTGGAAGACGTTTTAAATATCCAAAATAAATCAACAAAACAACAGAAACAACAAATAAAATTGATTGTGAAGTCTCTGTAAACAAAACTGCCTTTCAAAATAAAAGGCTAATAGAGACCAAAGCACCAGACTGAAGGCTTTTGTCATCCAGTTAAAAAAAAACACCACAATAAATTATGCAAATGATTGTTTTAATTTATCATGTAATTAATTGACTTGCTTATTATTTTGTAACAACCTGGAATTTCAAACTCTTACAAATAAATGAGTTAAAATAAATGAATCTTTTAGTGGCGCTGTATGCTCTTCCAAAGGCAAACTCTAGAAAAATCCGAATTTCAATTGATAGAAAAAAAAAAACAACATAAAAGGTTTATGACAAAATCACAACTTTTATACGTCCACTCAACACATTCAACATAAACTTTATTTCAGTACTGTCTCTGAATTTTCAGATAGTCATTTCCCTGATGAATAAAAATGCCTTGACACACGCCCATTGCTTGCAGCTGTGTATCAAAATGGGTAAGACGAGAGAACAAGCCACAAACCGTTTATCGGCAACAACTGAGAGAAAAGCAGCTTAAATCTGAATTCTGACCAATAATTAAATAGTTGAACCCAGACGGAAATGTGACAAACAAGCACTGCGGCTCTTCCAGATTCCCCTGGAGCCTTAATAGGCTGCATGGATTCATGAACTCGGAAACTGAAACACTAGGATGTTTTTCATAGAAATCTCGTGAACTCAGCCATTGGACTGAAAAGAAGTTGGCAGTGGAAACCTCACTGACGGTGATTGAAAACACATGGCTAATTAAGCAAAAAAAAAAAAAAAAAAAGTCTCATCAGACACTAAATTAACTTTCTTTCAAGGCCAACTTAGTCCCTAGACTTAAATTCTAAAGATTTCCATGTGAGATTTTGTTAGAGCAATAAAAGACGAATGTTTTTTAAAGTCAAGAAATGTGAAAGCAGCTATACGGTAAAAAATTATAAAAATAATAATAACTCCCCCCCCTAAAGGATAGCATCAAAATGACATATTCTTAGTTTTTGCTGCAAGTGGGATGATCTTTCTTTGGTCTTTTATCCACAAACCGAATCAACACTAAAATGAATAAATATCGCAACAACATAGATTTTATGACATGTTAGCATCTAAAATAGTATTTTAATCACAGGTGATTCAATATTTAACAATAGGCTAGATTGGTTCAGATAGTTTTTTCCACTAATAATTAAAATCATCTTTTGTCGTTTTTTTTGTTCTATTTACTCGGCCCATTTTGTGTAATAGCAAAATATGTTTGGATGTTCTGACACATTTGCAAACGTGACGCAAAGGCAAATCGTTAAACAGGGGCAAATGCTTTTTCATTGACTTGCACAGCTTTACATACGCTATGAACCAGGTGGCATCTGCACAATGCTGGTCTATCATTTTCCACTGAGCAGATTTTCTGCCTGTTTCCTGGATTTAGCAGCTTATCTGTCTCTCTGTGCCAGTCATGGCCAGTCACGGTTGACGGTTTGATTCCTATCTTAGATTTTAGCATGTTACTGTAGAGAATGGATGTCAAGTACACATGATTTTGTGTCTGTGTGTGTCTGAGTGTGTGGGTTAATCCGTCTCTGAAGCGCTGTTTTTACAAGCCTTGGATCTCCACATTAGTATCTGGTCTGCTTCAACTCAATGCTGTCTGCTCTCCCACGCCCAGCCTGGCAGCTCTCACTCTTTTCACCTCTTCCACTCTGTCGTTTTAAAGTCTCATCCCTTTATTTTTCTTGCCTATCACTTGACCAGGAGAGCCTGACGTGAATTTTCTTGTAGGTCCAAGATAAGATATCTAGAGATTTTCCATGCTGCTCTGAGAGAGACAAGAAAATTAGCTTCCCTCTAATCCAGACTGTGACGTACTTCAATAAATATTGCTTATTCTTGTGGACCAAAATTAAGGCACTCAAGAGATCAACTATTCAATCTTACAACGGCTCCAATTCTGAAGCCAAATCAACTTTAGTACAGTACATTTTTGCTAATAATTAAGAAACATGCGTCCAAGCTGCGGCGCCACAGAAAGCGATGTAGTAAGTCTGCCGGACCAATTGATGGCGCTGTGATACTGAGGAAGACCTACACAAAAACAAAAACCACAGAAGGGCGCCATGTTTGCTAGTAGTGAGAGTGAGACGCAAAGAAGACGAACGTGGGATAGTGAGCGAGATGGAGATTCGACGTCATCCATTTTAAAAAAATAAGAAAGGAAAGGAAAGGAAAGGAAAGACGCGGCTCCTACGGGGTCCTGCAGTTTAATGGCAGCTGTTTGCAGAGTTCGCGTCGTTTTTGTTTGGTTATTTTTTGGGGACAGAGTGGGCACGTGGGGTTCATTTGAACCAACCTCTCCCCCTGAGTTTAGAAAAAAAAAAAAACGTAAACAAATATAGTGAGCTAAACAAAATTAAAAAGGAAACCATTGTAAAAATGTTATTTTTAAAAACGTTTTGCTTTTTAAACGTTTTTAAAAAGCAAAACGTTTTGTTTTTTGCTTAAAAAAAAAAAAAAAAGCTGCGTTTTGGTGGCAGCAGGTTTGTTGTAGCTGTTGCTATGGCCACAGGCCTTTGTAGAAAGTACCGGCCGGCAGCCACTTGGGCACGTACAGATAGTGAAAGTTAAGCAGGCTTCTTGAGTGGAGCAGGACAGAAGACTGGTTCAGGATAAAGTTCTCCTGCTGCTAAAACATGCTTGGAAGACACACCAGAGGACAAACCTTCAAGTTTGAAGAGCTTCATCTCACTGGGTGAGTACAAGCATTTGTTCAGTATCACAATCTACCAATTGCATAAGTGGTTGAGTTCTCCACATAAGCTTGAGATTTGACAGAAGGTCTTTGACAGTCATTCGGTGGCTCTTGCTCCATTTCTCCACCCTCTTAGCACTGAGCATGTAATCCACTTTGAAAAGTCAGTGAGCTGCAAGACATTTGCTCCACTAAATCTCTCCTTCTCTGATGTCTTCCCACCTCTATCACGGTATTTTCAGCAAGTCGACCTGACAGTCCTGGGCAGAGATAAATCTGCATACTGTAGGACAGAGGTTCCCAGCGTTTCTTTTTTTCTTTTCTCCATAAAAGCCTTCTTGGTTGAGTGTACAAAAATCCTTCAGTCCCCTTCGAAGGCCACACGTGCATTTGTGTATACAAAACAAAAGAGCTTTCAGTAAATTTGCTAGAAACCAGCCGCGTCTAAATTGTATCCAGATGATTTTCCTTTGCGTAGCAAAACTTATATGAAGAGCAAACGTGTCTAGGGAGGTCTGGTGTGACGGTAATATAACTTTAGTAACCATTAGAGAGAAGAGCTTAAATCATACAATATTGTTCTTCATTACAAAAAATATTAAATCGATTCCTCCCCTCTCTCCAGGTGGCATAAATGAATCAAAACAGATGCACAACTTGCATACCTTAGAAACAAAGTAAAAATCAATCAATTAATCAAAAAGAAAAACAACTCTGAAGACTCAAATCTCTGTCATATGATCACTTTCTCAGGATTCTCATATTCTAATATAGAAATGATGGTAATCACAATCTGCACATAAAGAGACTGGAAAAAAAACAACTTTAAAAAACCAGTAAGTTGCAATGGGTCACATTACTACGGTAGAATAGTAATAAACTGTGGCCATATTTTATGTAAATGATCCTCCTGTGGTGGCTATGTCTTAGTCAGTTTTAGGTCTCTGAAAGGCACTGTAGTTGTTGCTGAATGAGGTTAATAATATCAAACCAAATGTAAATACAACAATGCACTTTTTAACAATTACAACTGTTTATTTTTCCTCTAGAATATGTTTTTTTATTTTTACTCAGAATCAGTTTGAATCCATGCCATGTCCTGAAAGCTGGTGATGTGAGATACACTTGCCAATGTCTTAATGTAGAAAGTCGGGGTGGGCGTGCCGTGGTGGCGTAGCGGTTAGCGCGACCCATATTTGGAGGCCTTGAGTCCTCGACGCGGCCGGCGCGGGTTCGACTCCCGGACCCGGCGACATTTGCCGCATGTCTTCCCCCCTCTCCTTCCCCCTTCCTGTCAGCCTACTTTTGTATAAGGGACACTAGAGCCCACAAAAAGACCCCCTGGAGGGGTTAAAAAAGAAAGCCGGGGTGTAACAGTTCAGGTATTCGTACAAAACTGTCAGCCACAGTTCATCATTCAGATTAGGACACAACACATGTTTCTTTTATGTCATTGATGAACCTCAATTGAAAATTGGCATATAAATACTTTCTAAAAAAAAAAGTCAAGATTTACATCAGTGCCAGAATATCTAGTAATGAAGCAGGAATTGAAGACTAAGTATTGCGCAAGGGTTTTTTGCCTTTCGTTGATGTGGCTGTGGGGAGGGAGTGTTGGATATGGCAATTTGCTACATTATATAATCCCCACACGTAAAACACCTAATTGAGCCTAACACACTTAAATACAGCACCAGGGATTTAAAATTAACACACGACACTAAAAGAGTTCTCTAGGTGGTTTTTTTGTTTTTTAATGCCATCCAGTGGTGTGTTGATAGGTGGTATGCCGACATGTCCGTGGTAAGAGTAAAAACTCAACAGTAATGTATGGACAGAACCGTATCAGGCAGAGTTTGAACCGTGAACTCAACAGCCAGAGGTAGAGACCCGATCATGACCTAAACACCAGAAACCGGACTAAACTGTGACCTCAACAGCATGGTACACTCTGAACTATGAACTTAAAACAAAGGTCAGACCGAAACTCTGCCTTTGTTGGTGAGCTACAAAATACAGACATACAGACAACACCACCACCAATAAGTTACCAACCAAACTGGGACTTCCAAACCTAAGTACAGACCTAATCCCAGCACCGACTGTAACTATGTTTCCTGTATGCTGGTAGAATTTAGGCAGAATTTTGAGAGGTGACTTTTTCTCCTAGAAATGCTAACTGTTTTTAGAGCTTACTGCAATTAAGGAAAAGATGGGTATAGGCTGAGGTGATGAGAAGAATGATGAGGAGAAGAGCGGAAGGCTTCTACCTGAGGATTACATTGGCGAGACTGGAATTCCCCCTACTTATCAAAGACTGATAATTAGACAGGTATAGACATTGCCCTGGCATGAACACACACGTGCATAAATAGAAAGGCACATGCACAGAAATAGCTGTACAACAAAGCATTAGAGAGGCGAAGGCACTCCAAAGCAAAATGGAAATAAAATCTGAAATCTGCTAAACCCTCTCATTTGATCACAGCGTTTCATTCAACCAACCAAAGTTCATGTTTCCGTGTCTGACTTTCTCTGTTGTCTGCATATTTTATCCACAGAATGAACCAGAAACGGGGGGGAACACTTCAGTCCAAACAACAGACACAGAAGAAAAAGAGGTAAATAAAGGGATTAAGGAGGACATCTACGAGTTTCTGAGTAGCTCTGAGACTTACTGCGGTAATTATTCCAAATCCCATCTGGATTCCATCCGTCTGATTGTGCTATTATGTTTTCAGACTTTGCGAGGTTAAAGGGTATGAAACGGGAAAGAGAGAACTAGATGCTTGCTTTCACACTCGACAAACACAGAAGGCCTCTGCAGCCCACCTGTTAAACTATTACACAGGGTTTACTATATAAACAAGGGTTGCTTTCAAAGACAGTATGATGTTTTACAGTGTGGAACAATGTTGCTGCTTTCCGTTGACAGTGGAAAGTATCTTTAGCCTTTCTTTAGTCTACTTTTGCATACATTGCATTCATAAGATATGGAAATTATTCTACAATAACTTCCTTTTGAAGATTATTGAAGGTATTATTAATTTAAGTCTGTGGCAACATTTTCACTTTAGTGTAGAAAAAGACATGACACAAGTACACAGTTTTTATCGCCTTAATTTCTCAAAATCTCTGGCAAACTTTAGGTTATAATCACTGGTAGCCATGTGATTTACCTCTAAATTTAGATATTTTTTTGTGAGTTTTATTGTCTTAGTCAAGGTTAAAATGTAATTTAGGGTTTCTTTAGGCATCTTCTACTCAAATACCTGCAAAAGTGCCCTTGTATTGCTTTATATGTTCCACATTTTTGTCATGTTACCACCATAAATGTAATGTGTTATCGGGACTGAGCAGAATATGAGCAATCCTTGAAGAAAACCTGTTGCAGGCTGTAGTAGACAATACTGGGGTGTATGTGAGAAGCGACAATCAAATTGTCTAAATTGATTTATAATCATGTGTTAGAATGGTCCAGTCAAAGTCAGGGGGACCCAAATGACATTAAACAAAATTGCTGTTCACAGATGTTCTTAATCTAATCAGACCTTTTACTTGTACTGAAAAAAGAACGGGCAAAGATTTTAGTCTAAATGCAAAAAGCAAGCAGTCACTTTGTCGTGGGTCAGCACTTTGACAGGAGAAAAAAAAACCCCAAAACGCATTCTTTTCTTGAACTTGTCATTGACTGTATTTATATGTCACATAAAAACAGATTGTAGTTTGAAAAGTTCTAGGGATGCGTGCTGCATCGGACTATGTTTGTCGTTTTATTAACGTATCGGTATTGATCCCGCGGGTAAAACTGGGCTGACATTAATGACAGACAGTCATGTCCATCTTGTTGCCATTTGTGTGTGACTTTACGGTGTTTTACAGAAGCAGATAGGAAATGCTGGTGATGTGGTCATTTTTTTCCATAGGAAAGTAGCTACATTAATATTGACCATATATATTGTCCCAAAATTGTTATATTGGTGCATCCCTAGTATTAATGCTGTTGCAATTCACAGTTTTTTCCATTATTTGAAAAAACAACAGAATCCTGTCGGTAAGCTGTGTCTCTCTTGGACGTTTTGCCTGGTGAATACAACAAAGCAAGAAGTCCGGAGAACTAACATGTAAAAAATGACAAAGCTGCAGCCTCAGAACTAAAACATCTTGCTAGCAAGAACATCATTACTTAGAACTGCCTTTACAAGACACTCCCACTTTAATCCTTCAAACAAATACTCATCTCCAGCAGGGTTACATGTGTTACACTCTATGTGGCAGTGGAGACGTACATCGCAGGGCGCTGTTTCAAGCCGCAGGTCCCTTTCATCGCAGTCGGACTTTGGCGACTTCAGCGCTGCTGAAACCCCCGAGAGCAACAACCAAACCAAATGTTTTCACTCAAAGAAAGGAATACAAATCCCTCCGTGGGGCAATCTAACGTCTTCAGGCTGTTAGAAGAGGAAAACAGCCCGACTGATGAGTCCCGTATGCGGACGTTCAGGACGTCACGCTGCAGTCTAGGAATTCCGCTGCCATTCCCAGGAATTTCTCTGTTTCTCGCCGCAATTTTCATTCCTCTCCTCTCTTTTTCATTTGGCCTAATGAGTGTTGACCCCGGAGACCTCCCGCTGAGAGATGCCAGCAGGGAAGCTGACCGCCCTCCGCGACAAACCGGCCTTCCTTCCAATCTCAGAGGTTTCACATGTAAAAAACGTTTTCATTCTGAGCGTGTCATCAAGTTGACCCCTGATGCAACACACTTTAAAACATTAACACTTCAGTAACATTTACTCTATTTTCTCATTTTACATAGTCCTTTATGAGATTATCAGCTTCAGAAATGATTTCCTAATTCTGATGAATTTCTGTTCATTTCGACTCCAGTTAAAGTTTACAATCAAAGGATTGAATAATTTACAGAGAATTAAGGAAGCATTCAAACACCCCCAGCTTAGTCCGCTTTAATCAAACTCTAGTCCATTTGCCTAGACAGTCCGGTTCAGTTGGGGAGGTGTGAATGCGCAATCGAACTCTGATGTGGACCAAAATAGTGAACGCTGTTCACTGTTCACAAACCTCGGTCTCGGTTCGATTAAAGTGAAATCTGGTGCGGTACAAATGGATATGTGGATGCAAGCGGGCCAGATTCACTCCAGAATCAGGAAGTGGACTAGAACGCAGGACATTCTGGGTCAACTGAACCAAAACGAACGGAAGAAGAGGAAATGGTTTGTAGTCTTTTATCAAAGACAAAAGAGAAATCCTACAATTGCTAAAATCTGACGCTGTTTTATTTTAGTTTACATTTTGAGAAGGAAATTGTGCTCAGTGTCTTCAGGCGAGTGACTAACAGTAACTACATTTTTGAATTTTTAGAAGAGAGGTAATATCGTTTACTGAACAGGGTTTACTTTAAAACAGGGGTCTGAGATTACAGTTAGTACCTTAATATGTTGGTTTTTGTGATGTGGTGTAAAAAGACTTAAAATAAATCATGGTACAATAATAAATGTAGTTTTTATTAGCTTTCTGATGAACTTCACACAGAATGGATCTCTGATGGGACGTCTTAATAAGCAAAATAAAACAGCTCGTCGGCGCCCTCTGATGGACAAACTGCAATAAGAGCCACAAGGAGGGACTTGGCGCTGTCAATCAATCTCCCATATGTGCTGCTCAATGTGCTAATGGTGGAAAAACTACTTAGTGTTACAGGAAAACCATTTAACCGCTGTTATAGATGGCTATGCTAACTAGCCTTAGCATTCGTGGCAGGCCATGTTGTGGTGAACCAGAGGTAGCTTAGCAAAGAGCAAAGCACCAGAGTGATTGACAGCAATAAGACCCTCCTCCTGGCTCTGATTGGTCGTTTCTGACTGAGTGGTGTAGTACTGGGAGCACTGGGAAAAGGTAGACGAGCTGAAGTCTTTTATTTTATTATTATTATTTATAATCAGTTTTATTATTATTATAAGAAAACAGATTATTTTTTCACATTAAGGCTGAGTTAACGATGCAGAACGACAAAAGAACAAACCCTTCGATTCGATCCCTACGCTCTACGGAGTAAATCTGCAGCGTTCCATGTTTTTTTTTAAGGATATCTCCTGTGGATCTCGAAGAGGTTTACAGGACAAATTGTCCCACCCAAAGCCCTGCCCGGCCCTGCCCTCCACGGCACAAACCTGGAGCTCCCGTTCCAACATGTCCTTTTTTTTTGTTTTGTTTTTTTTCCCTTTCAGGGCTCGACATACATTACTGTTCGGTACGGTGTGTGGTAGCCACGGGCAACAAGAAAGTTAAGAGATGGGAGCGGCAGCAGAAACGCCTGAAAATGTGTAGCCTGGGGAAGGAGAGCCGAAGGAAAGAAGGGACGAGGAATGCTGGGACACATGGATGGGCGACAGATCCAGTAACAGAGGAAACTTTACTGTGTCTTAATTTTTATTTAAGCTTTAAATTCACCAGAATATCACTGAAACTCTCTTTACAAAAGAAAAAAAAAGAATACATTGCCAGACAAACAACTGAGCATGTCAGATTCTCAAAACAAACAAAAAAAAATTGTGATTTAAATATCTAACAAATCACAAGAAAATAAATATATTTCATAAATTACAGCAGACTTCTCAACCCTGTAAATCTGCACACCGACGGTGTCTCTGTGTCTGGATTAGTCGCCGTCTAAGCTTAATATTGAGGCAGGAGCCTCGGCTGTAGACAAAATATGCCTCTCCCTATCTGAAGATAAGAGAGGGAAGGGAAACACGGCACAGCTGTGCGACTGATGCTGCTGAGAATGTTAGTTTTCATTCTTTTTGCTCACTCTCCCACTGGTGTGACAGTAGCACAGCATATCTGCACCTGCTCTGTGTGGTGCATGGGCTTTCTTTTAAAGCTGCAGTTTTTACGCATTCTCTAAAACTGTCACTATGAGCTCATTTTTCCAATTTCGTCTATGGCAAATTTGTTTATGTAGGTAGTCACCACATGTTTACAATGTCTACGTTGGAATATTATATTTTGATAGAAGAAATGGTTTAAAACAACACACTATTAGTGTAATTCTTTGTTGAAATGCCATGCATATGATGCAAAAATGTCAAGAAAAAGAAGAGGGAAAAAAAAAAGCAAAAGGAGCCATTTCTTATCACCTTCACATAATAAAACTTTGCTCAATTCTTTAGCTTTTTTGGCCAAAATTCTTAAGCGGCACAGTGACGGGACTGAAGAGCCACATGTGGCTCCGGGCCCCTGGATTAGGGTGATGGTTAAGAGGCTCAGAGCTCTTTTGCCAAAGAGAAATCTTCAAAGTATCAGTGTAAACATTTAAAAAAAAAGTGGTCATCAATTAAAAGAACGGTTCGACTAGCGTAGTGTTAGGACATTTTTTTTTTTGACTTGCAATATTTGAAGAAAATACAAATAAAACGTATATACATAAAGAAAATAACTTTCAATCTACTTGTGACATGGCTGATAATAGTTTTAAGCTTGGATTTAAGAGACATTTAATAGAATGAAAATGTATTTCAGTTAGTGCATCCATATCCATCAAGCTTCTCAGTTTACCTTCAGAATAAATGTTATTGCTATTATTAAACTACTAAAATATTTCTTAAGTGTACATCAACACAGAATGCGTCCTGCATTGGTGGGAAAACTTTAACGCACTAAAAGACAGAAGCGGATTCATCGCAATCGATTTCTCTTCCTGCAGAAAAGTGGAGCAGATGCACCGATGAAACCGTTAGGAACTACATGAAACTTATTTTTAACTCTGAAGCGATAAAGTATAACACGGTGACATTTGGAAAGCTCTTTTATAATCGTAAAACTGAGTATGAAGCTCGTGCATCATATGATTCAGATTCGGATCGCTCCACAAGCTCTTTCTTGTTCCACAGACAAATGTGTCTGGTGGGATCTTAAGCAGGCAGGTCGCTGCAGGTTTTTTTGTTGTTGTTGTTTTGTTTTTTTCAGCTCCGCCTCCCTGTTTCTTCCATACGCTCTAGATGCTGCTGCTAATAAGAAAAGACACACAGAAACTGGTAAAGGAAAGAAAATATGAGAGTTGTATTTGAAAAGCATCTTCAAAATGCTTCTTTAGGGTTTCTATTTAGTCTAGAAAACTGTGGGAAACAAAGTAGGGCCGAGCAATAAATCAGTTTGATCGATCAAATGTTTTGCTTTTGAAGATTTAATTTTGGAAAAATCTGGATTATTTTTCACCAATGCGCTCCCTGGGTTTCCATAGTTCAGAGTGATGTCAGCACATCCAATTATTTGAACTCTGAATTCGGGTCAACTCACAGATGGGATGATTGAAATATTGTCTGCCATTTGTAATTTGTTTTTAAGAAAAGAAGTTTTATTAAAATAGAAAGTCAAGGTTTTTTTTTTTAGGTCTGTACTACCATGCCCTAAAACAGAGTATGAAAAATTATTATTTCCAGATGTTTTTTTGTTTTACTGTCATCATAAATATGGAAAGTCCTAAATACAAGTTAACCCCAGCCAGAGTTTCAAATAATTAGCACACGTTAAAATGTTGATGTCAACTCAATCCACCCACAAATTATACTGAAAATGCTGCTCCCCTATGACTACCATTGATTTCTGCTGTCAAGTTGTCAACATATAAAGTGCTAAATCTGTGATATATAAAAGAAAAAGGGACACAGTAGTTTGCTAATTGTTGACGCTACAACAAGATAACAAGGTCAGGAAAAACTTTTTATTAAAAAATAGCAAGGGATTGGGAAGTAGCTCAGTTATGCTAGCTTGACTTTGACAACTTTAACGTGTAGATGTGCTCCAGAATTTGGTGTGTTTGGATTCATCAGTAGAAGATTTGTTTAAATTAGCTAACCAACCACCACTGTGTTCAGGCGATCACTTGACAATAATTGCAAAATTAACAACAGGCCTGTAAACGTAAAACTGTTCTGCTTTTTGGTGTTGTGTCCTGATACATTGGTGCCATTGTTGTCTGTCAGTTGCTATGGCAACAAGTCTGTGTGTAGCATAGCTGATACAGAGAGGGAGAGAAAAGTAGAACACGAGTGGTTTTGAGTTATTTTTAAAAAGTTTTTTCTGAATTATTTCTCTGTTTGCTGTGGTGCACTGCACTAAATTAATAATAGCTACACCTCCAGGTCTCTTCCTGTTAACGAAATTGTTCTATTGCAGCAGCGCGGCTAAAGATGGCAAGTAAAAGAATTGTCTTTTGCCCCCCAGTGTTTTACAAATACGCACAATTTCTCCAGATTTCAGCCCTCTTATTTTCCCTGAGTCGAACACATTTCTACTCCCGTACCATTTTTGTTTTGCCTTCTTTTTTTTTGAGGTACACTTCACGTATTCTTTTTATCGGGTTCATCCATCGGGTTCATCGTCCCCCGCCTCGATTTTTTTCCTGTCTTCTCTCTAATCTGACAGACGTCTCAGATCTTGTTTTATTTTGATCTCAGGGCTTTTGTCCAGAGAAGATGAGGAATGCCATGAATTCACGGTTGACACAAACACATGAAACCAGAATCACACAGACAAAGGCGACAAAAACGCGTGTCTACGAACTGCACCGTGTTAGTGATGCAGATGGAAAACACTTTGTAAAGGAAGAGCCCTTTGCAGTCACACTACACCACTTTGAAGACACATGAAGTGATATGCACCACTCATAATGATATATTTTTAAAAAAAAGTAATGGTCATAAAGTCATAGCCTGCCTTAAATCAACAAAAACATGTAACCTGGAGAAAAGAATGAACTTAAAACGGCACTAGTGGAAACGTTAGCACCTAAATAAATACAAAAACAAGCAGCAGATCACTTAGATTTATTTCCTTTATCCTGCTGCTGTTTCTGTGTCACTCGACAAGAGGGAAAAATGCTCACACACCACACACACACACACTGCGACCTGCTGAACATTATCCTTTAGATGCTAGAGGCTTAGTTGCATACCAGCAGGCACACTGACCCGGGATTAATCGTGAGCACCTGAGCAATGCAAACATGCACGTTTGCACTTCTGTGACTGCGAGGACCCTGATGCGACACTGAACCGTAACAATTAACACGAATCCAAGACTAAACCTGGGTACTTATCCAGAGATTCTAAAGGAAAGTTTTAAACATTATTTGGAGATGAAAATAAAACGCAAAGGAATGAAAATGCACAAAAATTCCCCTTCTTGACATAAAGAACAACTAAACAGCTCTGAAGTTTTCACAGTTGTTGGGGAAGACCACAAGAAAGCTACCAAAAGAAAAATGGCTTTAAAATCTGTTAACTGAGTCTGTTGGATGTGTATTTGCTAGCTTAGCTTTGCTAACAAATCAGCTTTTTGTTTAGGGGCCTACTTTAAGTATATTCTTGATTTACTAGCTAATTAAACCATTTCGACCCCTTTAATGTTGCATTTACAACTCATTTTACTGTCCCCTAGTGGTAACACGTTATTTTAAACAGAAACAGGAAAAGTCTGTTCCGACTGCAAACAGTGAAACACCATTGATTAGAATGAACATATTTGTGTTTCTTTCTTTCAAAATGTCCCCTAATGGCGTGGACATGGATGCTAACACAGCATGAAGCATATAAAGAAACAAATACTCTGTCTATGTGGCCTTCAGGGAAGCCCTGAGACTTTCTCAGTGACGTGATGACAGAAACAGGTGTTCACAAAAGCGGCGCGTGGGGAGCGGAGCGCTAAAAACGAGGGAGGGGAAAACGGGAGCAGAAGAAGAGAGAAGCAGACGCCATTCCACACTGTGAACGCAAAGTAGTCAAAACAGCTTTATGCACATTGAAAGGAGCCAGTTGGGCACCCATCACTCTGTGTATTGTTAGTTATCGCAGTGTGTCATCGGTATCTGAGCTCGTGTGAGATGCACTGAATTGTGGAATGGAGGTAGATGGAAGATGCCATCCCACCTTAACTGCTCTGGTAGATGGATGGAGTTGTTAGCTAAAACATTAAACGTTCTCTCCGTGTGACTCATGATTAGTTTGTGTGCTCTGGTCTCTCTTTTTTTTTTTTTTCATGTAGCCATGGCAACAATAAACAAAACAAAAATCTGGATTTGTGACACATAATTCCTGAACTTGTGGGATGTAGCTTGGTTTGCAGGGAATGTGTTTACAGATGGATCACAAGGTTTCTTCTTCTTTATTAGCATAAAAGACGAGTCACTTTCAGATTGAACCCCATTCATTAAGCCACATGACTTTTGTACACAGCTCCTCGCTGCATATTAGTAAGATACTTATTTGTGTTTCACTTTGAGATGAATTATTTATCTTGACCGACTGCACCCTAGCTAAGCGCTAACAGGCTAACAATGACACTGTATGCTGTTGAAGTTGAAAAAGATTAAATAAAGCTAATAGTTAGTCATTTTTAGTGTCATTGAGGTGTTTAAAAATTAAATTGGAAAAAACATAACAGGATTAAGAAGTTTTTATAAAAGGGAACAATTTTGTATGGCCCTTTGTCAACTTTTAGTTTGGGTTGGTACTTTTAAACAAGCTAGGTGCGAGAGTACAGCTGATAACAGGGAGGCTAAATGAATTAAAGAAAAGCTGCCCCGTCTTATCCTGATGCACTTTCAGTCTGTCACATGTAGCATGCAAGATTTATAAATGTTCATCGCCTTTTGGAAATCTGATAGCTAAGGTAAGAGTCTGTACACAGAGAGTGCAGTTTGTAGTTGCTAATGCTAATTGTGCTAATTGCTAATATAAGATGATGAAATCTCAATTCAAAACTTTGTTTTACAGCTACTCACACTTGTTGTGACACAACCTTTGCTTCTAATCTTGGCAGAGGTATATAAATTGTTATGAACCTGCAATAAATTATCATAATCATTAAATATGACGAGAAGGCTAAAATGAAGCGTGAGAAGAGAAATTTGAATCAGCTGAAATCAAAGCTGCAAATTTCGGACTCATTTTTGGTCTATGAATATTTAATTCTTGACTTCTATGTTGCTACACGGTGCTCATTACATCAAAAACGAATACTGTTAGAGATCGCAAATGTTGCATTTCTTCAAAAATATCTTTCTCTCCAGAAAACTGCCGACATTTATTCACACAGAGTTTAGGGAAATATAGTTTTGCTATTTAGTGCGCACGACAAACAAACAAATAAAAAAAAAAAAGAGCAATACGCAGCATGGATTCCATCTACAAGTCAAGCCATTCCACCTTAAAAACAATGTGTGCTAACAAAGACTGAAACCTTTTGTGGTATGATTATTCTCACAAATATCAGTGATATTTCTAAACCTCTTCCGATTAGTTGCAAGACTGACTGCTGTGTAACAGGTAAACCTGTTATGGATGCAAACTCAACTAAAAACACCTGTTTAGGATTGTATTTGAAACGTAATCAATTACAAATTTATTGATGAAGCTTGACTTAATGTCGTGTTTTGATTGTTGATCCTATGTTGCTTTGTGTTTCTTTGTTTGATATGATATAAAACACGTTGAAATGCCTTGCTGCGGAAATGTGCAATACACATAAAATTTGATTGATTGATTGATTGATTGATTGCTGCTGGAGATCCTTCATCTCCACAACAACTTCGTTAGCAAAGCGCTTCGACGCCTGGAACGAAGGGCTGAACATCAGTGATGAAGACCAAAGAAAGCTTAAAAATAGAGGAAAAGCTACAATTCAAAACACAATGAAACGACGCAGTTAAACAGAAAATCAAGATCAAATCAATACCAATGAAAGTTAAGTGAAATCAAGACCGGTGAAGGAAAAATGCGTTTTCAGAAGGGTTTTAAAATTGGACACTGTTGATTGTGTAGTGGCTAAAACATATCATCACGTCTGCACACGCATTCAGGACATCACATGTGCAGAGAGAAGTAATATATGCAGTTTTGGAAAACTAACCCAACTTCTAATGGCACAGTAATGTATCGAGACCCGAGACGGACGTGTGAAATGTCGAATGTTGGACTTACAGTTTTGCAGATCTCTGAGAAAGTTCCTAAATGTCACCTCTACGTGCAAAAAGGCAGAAAAACCCTAAGGAAAAAAGAGAAGCTTTGGGGTGTTTAAAAGACCATAAAAGGCTGATGTAATAAGAAACTGAGTGTTATGTCAATTCTCAAACTTAAAAAAAAAAAGACACCGAAGCGGCAATAATAACGTCTGAAGCCTCAGACCCCAAGGATGTAACGCGAGACGGGACGGTTTGCAAACGGTAATAAAGAGGCGCTGAGTGACGCAGCCTGATCTTCTGCTAACAAATAGTCGGTAATAGTTTAATTCTGCCGCGGGGGGAGACGCATACGGCATTTTGTATATTTGGCTCAGGTTTAAGCAGGAGAAGAGAGGAGTAGACATCTGTAGATCACAGACAGATTAAAAACCCTCTTTTTTTTCAGGGGAAAATATGCAAACAACTTTTCCTGCTTACAAGGCAAATTTACAAGGCATGCTTTTTCAGCGCCGTGCCTCAGCTGCTTATCTGTTTCATTCAGATATTTTAGAGAAGTTGCTCCGAAAGCTTTATTGGCCGTTTCCTTCACATTTCCTTCATATGTTTTGTTTCAGTTTGACCCGAGGCAGAGCTTTAGACACCAAAGGTCCGTTTGGAGGAAAATTGAAACACAAGAAGTCAGAGAGTGGAGCTAAGGAGAACAACACGTCTTATGACTGACTGTGTGTAGGTGGACTTGTTGGTCATCCCATGGATCGGAGTTGCGCCCACACACACACACACACACACACACACACACACACACACACACACACACACACACACACACACGCACTCACACACACACTCAGAGATCGCAAATCAGAAGCAGGAACAAATCCAAGCTTCAGCAAAAGCTAAAACTGCTGGGCTGGAGTCTGGATGTATCTGCATAAAACACTAAAAATAAACCTGCCAGAGATAATTACGCTTAACTCAGCTCGGAGAGCAGCACGCAAAAGAGATTAGCAGAGCAAAGTGAAAAACAGAGCTCGCATTTCAGGATTAAAGCTGAACTTGACAGGCAGTGCATGTTTCTGCAGCTTTTGGTGGTTTTTTTTTTGTTGTTTTTTTTAAAGTCTGAATCCGTTACAAACGGTAACGGCTTTGGCTTTTCCATTGGCTTAACAAAACAACACCAAAGAAGAAAAAAAGTCAGTCGCACTGACATGGCGTAGGCCAAAACGTTTTGTTTGCTTTGCTTTCCCGACTGTACCTCGATGGGAAGAGGAGTCTTCTTGCAATACTAAAGTTGCGGGTGCGATTCCTGCCCCGAGTTGCCTACTGATCTGCGTGTCAGTGCGTGGATGTGCGTTTGTTAGCGAGCGACGTGTTTGAAGCATATGGGGGAGGTATGAAGCGATCAAAGAGGAAAGTTGCTCGCAAGATGCGATGGATTCAGACGGAGATACAGGTTCCCTCATGACGACAGCATCAGTCAAGCTCGCGACAGTTTATTCCTCCGTAAGATCAGGATATTTCTGCATTTCGAACAGCTTTTTCTCACTAGCGTGCTAATGGTCGTTTCAAAATAGCACGGTTCTCAAAAGGAGCGATGGATGCCGCTTCTACAGTGGCTGGGTCACAGGTATCGGCTTTGTTTTGCTTAGGAGAGAAAAATAATCTAGCAAAAAATCGTCCGTTAATCATTGGGCAATGTTAGATGAGGCTACATTTTACAGGCTTGCTTCAGAGTTATAAAGCATACATTTATTCATCTCGATTTCATAAAAGCTCCTAACTATAAGTTTTACTACAGGTAACACAATATACTAAAATAGAAACAAATTATAACTCACTCATGCAATTTAGTTTTACAATCACACAGTGTTTACACAGGCCATACTGAAATAATATCTGATTTGTCGGATGTTTTTGTGGACCTGTGTGATTTAGAGAAACTATTCCCCCGGCTCACCACTGATCATTTGACGGAGTCTTAAATAAAGATGATTAATTTCATAGGTAGCACTTTATTTGACAGGGTGCGCATAATAAGACTGACATGACACTGTCATAAACATACCACCTGTCATGAACATGAAGGAGTCTTTATGAATGCCTGAACGTTGTCCTGAAGTGTCATTTGGTAAATAATGACACGTTTAATGCAAAGTTGCTCTAAAAGTTGCATTTAAAGTCCATTAAAACTGTCAACTTTACATTAAAGTCATTATTTCCAAAATGTCTCATTATTTTGTGATACTATCTCATTATAATAAGAACATTTATTTTATTTTTTTAACAGAGTGGCAGAAACAGGCAATAACGTTTTGATTCTTGGTAGATTATGTATTTTCATACTTTTCTCCCTTGTTTTTTTTTGTTTTTTTGTTTTGGTCCGGTGAAGGAGAAGATACTATCATACCACAAAACAGTCATCTGAGACGCAGGTGCAAAACACACGAGTGAAATGCTGACATTGTCTGGTGGTATGTGTAACAGAAAGCTAGAACTACGAACCGTCGACAGACTGATTCAACAAACAACATGAGTCGACCGTATTGAACTTATTCAGTGGAGCAGATGTATTTTGACTGACTGCAAGGGAACGCTTCACCTCAGCAATGCATTTGTTTGGGTGGGAAAAGGGGAAAAATAGCCCATAAAGGTTTATAACTTCGGGGTAACCATTTTGTAGAACGCAGATTATTTGGTCTGAAAGCGAGGGTGTAACTTTGTGTTGCAAGTTGGTGGGGACGGGGAGGAGAAAATCAGAATAAGTAACTTCTGTCTAAACCAAATGAATCAAACTTTGTATTTTTAAACTATGTGATTCTGACTCCACAGCTGTCCCTCAGTAGGTTGGCTAAACCTTTTGTCCTGCTGACTTACACATAGCAGATGAGATATGATATGTCTTTAATAGAGCAAATATTAAAGACACAAAACCTGTTTTGGGTTTGGTTGGGGAAGTTGGTGAGTAGAGTGACCATCGATGTTACTGGATTCCATAAAATGTGGCTTAAAGCTGAGATGCTGATGTTTGGATATGTAAAATATATTATCTCTGCTAATAAATCTATAGTTTGGTTTCTGTCAGTTCTAGAAACAAGAGAACAAGGCGAATTTCAAGCAGTGACAACTATCAGGCCTGTTCAGGATCAATTGGGATTTATTGGGAAAGGCCAGACCAAACACTGTGAGATGGAACAAAAACTCTCCCAAGAAAAACTTTCATATTTACCATCTTTGTAACGGTGAGTAGGAGAGTGCAAAGTTGACAAAAAGAGACGTGGAACAGAATTAGATTAAATGGAATTATTACTATGCAGAATATAAGAAACCTGCAATGAAGATGAGCTCAAATTAAAGAAATAGCAGCTAATTCTTTAAATGACAGGGTGTTCATGCAGCAGCTAGAAGCAGAGAAGGAAGAAGTGTCTATACTGCACTGGGATAATTAGCTGTCTAAACATTTGGTGTTAGTCTTAGCTCTCTTTTGTCCACCTGCTAATACGGGTGGCATCCGCAGTTCATTGACACCACATTGTGAGTCTTAACCTCTAGGCTAGTGATCATCAAATGGTGGCTCCACAGCCCGTGAGTTCATTTCATCCGGCCGGCAACATTGTCGAATTATGCGCTGTGCAGTGGGAATAGAGTGTGACAGTGTTTAAAATGGATTAATGACACATGCCTTATCTAGTCTGAACACTAACTACACCACATGATGACTTTTTAGCTCTGTTTGGAATGCCACAACTAGCTCATGTTTAAATATACATATTTTTGTACCCTCCCGTGGTCTTAGCGCAGCGCTCAGGAGGAGTGCGGCAGATGTCACACCAGGAAAGCAGGGAGTTGTCCCATTAGACCGTCAGTTCCCAAAACCACACACACACAAAAACAAAACATTGTAAAGGCGCTCGCGGGGTCAATACTACCCTGCTGAACTGCGCACAGAGTAAGAAGTCAAATGGACCTCATCTCTTATAATCGTGGGAGGGTTAATAATATTTATGTTTCTCTTAATAATCTTTTCACATTAGACTTCTAGTTTTTTTCTTTGAAGCTGAATTCAAACAATCTAGTTGTGTGTTTTTTTTTAGATTTATTGCACATTTATTTTTAATTACAAGTCAATTACAGGTGTGGTTTTGCTGCACTGGTATTTTTATAGTGAAACTGGCTTGGAAACGTACAGAGCCCTCTAGGGGACATGGGAATTTATTTTTCTTTTGCGTTCCCTCGCAAAAGGTTTTGCATTCCCTCACAATAATCTACTGGTCAGTTATGCGGCATAATTGAATGCTGTAAGCCTTTCTTACGGTGGCCGTCGTACTTTCTGTGTTAATAGAAGGTTATGTGAGGTTTTTCTATGAATGTTAATATCTCCTTGTGAAATATCTGACAGTGTGCACCTTTTTCTTTAGGATAGAAAGGCACCACAAACCTATGATATAAACAGAAACCTTCTGTAGGAAAGAAATAAAAATACATCCAAGCTGTTTGGACTAGTTCTAAGTTATTATCGTGGGTAATAAATCATCTGACAGTTTTGATTGTGTCTCTGTTGTGTTTGTAGTCTGAATGGTTTAAAGGGCTTTCAGTGCCGTTCCATCTTAGCCTTAACAGACATAAACATGCAGTAAATAAATCAATTTTCAATCAGTGTTTTGCACCAAACAGTTAATAATAATAAACAAGTTTTCACTGAGATGGGACAGATGAGATTCCCCGAGTTAACCCAGTGCGGCCCTCTACCACCATTAGTTTGCCGTGTTTTATAATAATAAAACGTGTTTATTATTATTATTAAGTCTTTGGTACAAAAAACTGATTGAAAGTTGATTTATTCACTGCATGTTTGTGTTTGTTAAGGTTGAGATGGAACTGATCATGAAAACGGCCCTTTAAACCATTCAGACTATAAACACAACAGAGACACAATCAAAACTGTCAGACGACTAATTACCCGCGATGATAACTCAGAAATAGTCCAAGTTAGGATGTATTTTAATTTCTTTCCTATTTACCAAAAGTTTCTGTTCATCTCATAGGTTTTTTGCCTTTCTATCCTGAAGAAAAAGACACCAAACTTCAGATATTTCACAACGAGATATTAACATTCATGGAAAAACCTCACATAACCTTATATTAAAGCAGAAAGTACGGCGCCCACCGTAAGAAAGGCTTTCAGTATTCAATTATGCCGCAGGATACTGATCCCTGAGTATTGTGAGGGAACGCAAAAGAAAAAAAAAATTTCCATGCCCCCTAGAGGGCTCTGTAGAAACCAGCATTATCTCTTGGAGCTCATCCATCCATCCATTTTCTAACACCCTTGTCCCTATTGGGGTCGGGAGGGTTGCTGGTGCCGATCTCCAGCTAACGTTCCAGGCGAGAGGCGGGGTTCACCAGTCTGTCGCAGGGCAACACAGAGACAGACAGGACACAACCATGCACACACTCACACCTAGGGAGAATTTAGAGAGACCAGTTAAACTTACAGTCATGGTTTTTGACTGTGAAAGACCCCGTGAAAGTAGAAAGACCCCGGGCCGGGAATTGAACCCAGGACCTTCTTGCTGCAAGGCAACAGTGCTATCAACTGCGCCACTGTGCAGCCCGCTTGCAAACATCTGTCAGTAAAATGAGCAGACAGCTACGTAACAAGCTAATGTAAACTAGTCAGGCTCTCTACTTGTGAGGAAGGAAATAAAGCACTTTTGTTTAGCATGATAAACAATTTTAATATAAAAGTACTTTAAGCGCATTCTAGATTAGATTTGTTCCATGTATTTGTTTAGATTAGGGGTGTCCAAAGTCGGTCCTGGAGGGCCGGCAGCCTGCATGTTTTAGTTCTCTCCCTGGTTTAACGCACCTGCCTCAAATGATGGCTCGTTAGAAGACCTAAAGGTTGTTGGTACCACCAGGGAGAGAACTAAAACGTGCAGGATGCCGGCCCTCCAGGACCGACTTTGGACACCACTGGTTTAGATCTTTCTCAATTGCATGTTGGCTCTCTTTTGGTTTAGCTGGTGGTAATTTTAAACGGCATTAGACAAGTCAAATAAAAATATCTGTAACTAAGGATTAAAAACCACAGGTTTGTGAATGTGGAACAGCTGACTCTAATTTAAACAACAGTGTGATCACACTTTCAAAACCACGAGTATTTGGCTACATACTTTTCTGGGTGGTTGTAATAGATATTGGTGAGATTGTGCAGACATGAGGCTTTTCTGGTCATTTTCTCTGGAACAAATTGGGGAACTACACCAAAAACTTTTACCTTGCGAAGAAAACCAAAGTCAGCTGGCTGAACATATTTCCAGTAGCAAAAAAAATCCTGACACCTGCAGCGTAGCTACCAGAGAGGTAGCACCCATCGCTCCTTTTGAAAACAACAGTAATTTGGAACGAACATTAGCAAGCAGACAAGTAAATACAGGAAGTGAGCGGCTGGAATGGGCTAGCCTCCAGATGTATTCCCGAAGCAACAAGCTAACAAGAGTTATGGTATTAAAGATGCTAATAATGCTAATAAAGTTGGCACTTTATCTCATTTTTAAATTTGAAAAATATTTTTCGAGGCATTCAGTTTGTTTTGTTAACTGTAGCACCTATGCTCTTAGTAAGCAGACATGCTAACTACATTTAGCAAACTTAGCTCTTCCGGTTTTCCACCACTCTTTAAATTAGCTGGCTCTGCTGCTTTGGGTTATGATGTAATTACAATCCCAATTTCAACCATGATCTCAAAATTACTCAAACTAAAATACATGTAAAGTTATTATAGCTTAAAATATTAACTAAGAAACACCAGGAATCTAAAACAATGCGGGCTCATGTCTATTCTACCGTTAATGCTATGTAATCTGGTGACAAAAACAAAACCAACCCCATCAAGTCAGAGCAACAAAACGTGTTCATAGAACTCGCAGGGAATAAAAGATGAGCTTTGAAAGTGTTATTTACAAGGTAAATTTACAAGGTTATGTCTATACATTAGAGTCCTGTGTACACAAGAAGGAGGAGGGTCATTTGAAGGCAGACAAATAAAAAGCGTTACCAGGAGACAAAAGAAAAATCATGAAAAAACAAACAAACGAGAAATGCGGTAAAAAAAAAAAAAAGAGAGAATGCACAGATTTCCTCCTCTGCTGCACTGGAAGGCGTGCTCTGTTATCTGCTGCATACGTCGCAGACATATCTCTGCGCGGATGTTATGACTAAGCTCCCTCACCTCACAAATGCAGTCAGTCGACCTCTTCACCCTCCCTCCTCCTCCTTCTCCTCTTCCTCCACCTCAAACTCCACCTGGGCTCCAGGTCACGTGTAAAGGTGAGGGAACCCATGACGGGGCGTGCAGCTAAGTGTGTGTTTGTGGTTTGCAGGGCATGACGGGTTCAAAGGAAGAACCTTGGGGTGTACATTACAGCTGAACTCGCTCACCTGGCGCTGAGGAGATTCGTATCGAAGCCGGCTTTAATACTCAGAGCACAAGTGACGCGTGACGCTCTCCTTTTACTACAACTTTTATGTTATGAAATGGAAAGGAAACGAGTCTGTGCAATTTTAGAACGGATTTGTTATGGAAATCTGCTGAAACAACATCAGCTTTTTCAGTTTGAAGTTTAATGGGATTTCCTCCTGGAAATTGATATATCTATCCGTAATGCCATATATATCAAAGTATATGAGCAATTACTTAACTTTTTGTAGAGTGAAGTAATTTGGCGAGCTTTGATGAGTATTATACACACAGCCAGCCGCCACTAGAGGGAGTCAGTGAGACCACCGGGGAAAAACTCCCCGAGTCAGACTCCCTCCATCTCCTCCTCTGTAAGATGGGTTCCTCCTTTACTCACACTGGATTCAAGGTCTGCAAATATATTTACTCTGATGAAAATAAACTCACTGATACAGACAGTGAGAAAGCACTTGGCTCAAACATTTGTTCCCAAGACCAGCGATGCAGTTTCACTTTCAGTCCTGCTACATTTTTTTTGGTTTGTTTGTTTTGCCCCCCTTTGCTTTAGCATCATCTTCTTCACAACCCATAATCTTGTGAAAGCGCCACTCAACCTTTTATCATTGCACCTCTGTTATAACAGAAACAGTAATAACTACGATGAACATAATTTCTTGTTTTCACCTCAGTGTTTCAGCCTATGTTTATGGAGAATAATAAATTTAAAGCAGATCTCATCCAGCTATTTTTATTTATTTATATTTTACCTATAACCTAAAAGCTGCTTTCTGACGAATGCACTGAAAAATTAAGTTAAATACACCTAGGCAAATCTTGAAGATATTTTTTTTTGTTTTTTTTCAAAAGTTATAATTTAAAGCTAATTCAATCATTTCTGCTAATTTTACCTTTGCCGACAGAATATCTCACACACACTGTTAGGTGCTTGTGAATAGATTTAATGGATAAAAAATAAAGGATTTTTCTGTCCAATCACCTTCACCCTGTCTTAGGGATCCTAAGTCAACATCTGATCACAGGAAAGCTTTACATAATCGTGACTAAAATTAAATATTTCAGAAATATTTAAATGAGAGTTTTATACCAAGGATCAAGCATTGCAGACAAATTGCGTATTGCATATGTTCTGTAAACAAGCTGATGCTTCAATTATGGGGGATGCAAGAAAAGTCTGGGATGAGTTAAAAAAAAAAACAAGAACAAGAAGGAGCAGAAACGAGAGCAAGCCTGATTGGACAGAGCTGGATTATGGGCGGGATTATCATCCAGCAGAATCTCTGAATTATTAATGAGGTGTGAATATTCAACATGTGGGGGAAAAAAGAGAGAGAGAGGAAGACAGAGCTGCTGAAACATTACATGAGAGGCATTCAGTGATTTTTGTCCGCAGGGTTTCAAGAGATAACACACACCTGCGTCTGGCGAGAACTGAGTCTTTATAGGAGCGACTACGTGTGAGGATGGCGTAAACTATGAGTAAACACAAACGCCTCCTGAATCCAGATCATGTGCAAGGAGGAACTTCAACCAGATGTCGCGTTTAAGATGGCAGGGGCGGTCAAATTTTTTTAGCGTCTGGGGCAGGGGCGAATTTAACGGGGGGTTCAGGGGTGGGCAGTGACCCACCCTGCAGGCTCGCTAGCTAGCCCTCTAACTGATGCCTACTTTGGCTAAACAGAACTGAATATTGCAAAGAGAGAATTAGCCTCAACTAGCTAAAGTTTCAATTTATTCATCGCCCAATGAATACACACGTTGTACGATACATGCGTCAAAATGCGAAATTAGAAGAAAAATCAGGAAAGGATCACAGTTGCTAATTGCTGCTAATACACCTCTTACACCTACGACTTTCAGTGTTTTCATATGTGGCAGCCATATTGGATACGGAGAGGCTTTCCCAGTCAGAATTCAGACTTCACACGAGTTCTTCTTCTTCCATTTTTGACAGGGAACTTGACAAATAGGACTTCTACATTCAATGACCTAGAAGCTTTGACCCAAAAGTGCCCCTTTCAAAAGTTTCTAGAGTCAGCCCTGGTCCAAACAGAACGAAACATAAGCATTTGAACACTTTTGGGGGGGAATCATCAATATTTGTGCTTCTTTTTTCTTGGACGACGACAGGATTACGCACAGCAAACCTGCTTGTGCAGACGCTGTTATCACTGACAGAGCAGGAATGTCTGGAATCGCATTTTCCCCCCCTTATTATTACAAAGAGCAAAGGAACAACCCGCCACATTCAGCCTTTTTAGATTTTATATGTTATTTTTATTTTTTGTGCCGGAATCTTTCTCACTACGCAGAATTACATGCAAGCTGCAAAAAAGAAAAAAAAAAGAAAAGAAGAAGTGTGAATGTGGGTGAGAAGCTCCCTGGCTGGCTTGTTGCTGCAGGTTGCCTCCTCTCCTCTCCTGTTCGCAGTCAGAGCGCATGCAGCCGGACACAAACCCCCCCGGTCCGGGTTAGCTGCCATGAAAGCTACAAAAGCAAAGAGGTTGCTCTGGTGGGGAACAAGCGGTGCACCAAAAGTTGGGGGAAGAAGTGCAAACGCGCCGATTGCATGCTTATTAATGACATACGAGCATCGCGGACGCTTGTTAAGAAGCAAGTCTCTCTCTCTCTCTCTCTCTCTCTCTTATGTTTCTACATTTTTATCCGGACTCGGTTGGAAGCGGCGGAGTTCGTCCCGGCGCCGGCTCGGTGAGCGCGGCAGGTCTCATCATGCTGCGTGGGTCCTGGGCCCCCACCACCACCACCACCACCAGCACTCCCACCAATAAATAAAAACCCCAAAAAACAAACAAAAACCCAGAATCATAACAATAGTAAAAAAAAAAAAAAATCTGTGCAAGTAGGGAAAAGCAACCCCCCACAAACAAAAAGCGCACTTACCGCAGAGTCGGATAGTTGTATGGTGGCGTACAGTACGAGCCAAATCACAACCCAGGCAGGCTGTCGCAGGCGCCTCAAGCCTCTAGTCATCTTCACGGGAGTAAAACTGCGATCCACCTGCGTTACCGATCACGGACCCGTCTCTCTATGTGCGTGTCATGTCTCTGTGCGCCAACTCCGTCTGCAGACTCGGACGCAGAAAGTGTGAGCAGAAAAGGCACTCACTCCCGCGGCTGTTGCTGCGCTCACAGAGCGAGAGATCCTGCAGTGATCCTGGCTCTGGCACGGTGCGCCTCTGCAGTTCACCCTCCCACCCCTCTCCTCTCCCCTCTCCTCTCCTCCCGTCCCCCTTCCCCGCTCTATTTCCCTCCCCTCGACATGCAGTGCAAACTTGCCCACCCCGGATGTGCGGCGACTCCGACACTCTTGAGCGCAGTGATTTGTGCTCCGCGTGCATCTGCAACGGGAGAAAAAAAAGAGTGCAAAAATAAAAAAAAAAATATATATATATATGTATATAATCTAATGCAAAACGTACTTTCAGGTGCGGATCAGTCAGTTCAGATCGGGTTTCCTTTCCTTTCAAATGAAAAGAAACTAACTTTATCCCCGTCCGGATATGCGCGGATGGATACCACTTTGCGCCCAAAAAGAACTGCGAAAAAGAGAGAGAAAAAAAGAAGTGTCTTGACATTTTCCCTTTAATTTTTCTGTAAGTAAGTCTGGGCATGTTGCATTCCTGTGGGATTTTGAAAGGTCACCCCTTTTCCACTTTTGATCCTTTGCAGGTGGATGTGGATGACACGAGTGACAGGTGAGCTGAACGTCTCTGGGAGGCGGCAGCTCCACGAAATGACAGCGTGAATCATCATATTACCATCTGTTTGCTTGCAGGTGAAGTTGGCCGCTTCGGTTACAGTTTCATCATTTACGAATCAAAATGCAAGACTTCATGGCCAAACGTTCAAACTCTCCAGATGTTTTCTAATTATTGTTTTTTCCTTTTATAAAAGGATATAACAGAAAAGAAAACAACACAACATGTGGTTCGCTGCTCTCACTTGATGCGTTATGCTTTTGCAGTCGTTGCATTTTTATGCGTGTGCAATACATTCAGCTGCGAGTTTACTTTACACAGACTGTCTGAGGAGGAGGCTAGCTGCGCTAACGAGGCAAAAAGTCGAATATGAACAGACGTGTTCTCTGTCAGTGGGTCAAAAACAATAGATAACGTAATAAACACAGTCAATTTTAATGGAAAAGCTGCACGTATGTAATAATGTGTTTAATCACGATCTAAAGATGCCAACTGTTTCTGAGCAACTCAGGTTTTCAGGGAGTTTTTTCCCCCCACAACCGAGAAGTGTAGAATCTCCCATCTGTCTCCTCTTGTTTAGTTCTAGTCCAGTGAAAACAGTCTGAGTGAACATCTCTGATGGTCTGTATATGGGATAAATCTACCCTGTTTACAAACAGGTGGCCAGTGCAGCTGCCTGTTTTTTTTTTTTTTTTTGCGCAGACTATCAAATTAAGCCTGTTGACGATAAAATCAAACAGCAACAATGCTTTCTTATCAGTATTATTTTGCCCTTAAATTGCTTGCGTTCGCTGTAGGATTTAGCATGACGATCTTTGACTTTAATAAGAGTTTTGGGCACCAAAAACGGTGACCTCTGCTTCCTACTCATCCATTTATTAATATCATGACACAATGATTCAAATACGGTAATGTGGTGACAAAAAACATTGGATTTGTTACATTGGCATATGAAAGGAAAGAGGTAATGCAGTGGGACTAGGTATGCTGAAGTGAAGTGGCCCGAGAGTACAGCCTTGAGGAACCTCACATGTGATCTTGTGAGTTTACATTGTTTTCGATCCACATTTTAACTCGGAGTTGGAGCAAATGGAGATGACTCACATAAATATGACATCAATGAGCTAGAAAAAAGAAAAAAAAGGGACAAAAATCACCAACTGAGATCCTGCCTTACAGATGAACCATTATTCAGATTCAGGCCGGAGGATGACGTCATCGGCGTAACAGATACATCAACAGGCTGTTAAAAACGGCGTTGAAGGCTCAGGTCAAGATGAATAAAAATAGAGCACTAGAGCTAAAAGAGGACTGTTTGCAACTTGAGTAACTCACCATGGCTATGCGTGGAGTGCAAACAGACCAGGCTCCTGCCTGCTTCACAATTAAATCACGATAACAGAAAGAAAACTATTTTTAAAAAAAAATTTTCATGTGCTTTTTTTCCTAGCCTTGCTAGAATTTGTGCAACACTAACATATGTGAAGTGATAAAGAAAACAATATACATTTAAAATAAAATAGTCTGTAGTTTTATCGCAATGCAAAAAAAGTTTTGGCACTTTTTTTTTTATGGTGATAAACGCGAGATCGGCGAACCACTGCAGATGGCAGAGAGAGTTTCAGCTTTGATTTCAGACTGTGTGCTTTTGCATTCTCGGTTATGGAGGCGCTGACATGTGCGTCAGTGTGTGTGTCTGTGTGCGCGAGGAGACGTGCATGCGTGTGTGTGTGTTTGTGTGTGTGTGTTTGAACGTGTGGCCCCTCCTCCGCCCCTTCGCTGCTTTTCGCCGCTGAGCCCAGAGCGCAGCAGCTCGGAGAGCGCAGCAGCCTGTGCACCGCTTTGACTTCGGTGAGTTGGGAACAAACTTCTGACTTTTTGGCCAGATTTCTGTTCATGTTTCTTTTTTCTTTTGGTCACATTTGCAGCGCGCGCGAGCGCGGAACTTGCGAAGGGGTTCTCAGGTTCAGCGGAGGGACTACTTTGTCTCTTCTTATCCGTGTAGATGACACAGGAGTGGAGGTTTTGGAGCTGCCGATGAGCGCGTTTGAGGTGAAGAGAGGATCTTCCTGCTGGTGAAGAGAGGGGGGAACTAGTCTGTGGCAGCCAGGCGGATAACAAAATGAAATTCCTGTAAGAATACTTCTCTTCTTTTTTTCTTTTTTTTTTTTTTGTTCTTGTTGCAAAAATCTCCGTGCGAACTAATAATGCCCCAGCATGCAGTTGTGCGGTGCACGACCACAGCTCCCGTGCAGGTCATCTGCCAGGAAACCCCCTCCCCAAAACAAAAAAAACTCCCTCACATAACTCTAATAAAGTCAACTAAAAATGTTTCTGTGTTGCAGGATCTGTGTGCTGACTGTCTCCTGCGTGCTGAGATCTACGCACGGAGTAAGTACCAGTTGTTTCTAGGCTGCTATTGGTCCTGCAGGTGAGGCGGCTCTCCGCATGCTCTTATGAGCCGCTCACACTGCAGATTGTTGATGTGTGTTTAAACCACTGCTGCTCGTGGAAGTCGGCGAAAAAAATGTGTCCAACTTTGTTGAAAACCAAGATATAAACGACGGATTTTTTTTTTTTTGCGCGCAAAACCTCTCAAATGTCATATCCGCCTTTTAAGTTTTGTTATTTTTTCCTTCACAGTTTAGAATTGATTTAAATGAGTGTTAAATGGCACTTTTGTTGTCATTGAATTACTCCTATTTTCTGTCTTAGTTGTGTGGCTCACTTCATTGAAAGCTTCCAACGAAGCTGCGTTTAAATGCGGCCCTGGGCGCTGTTAATGCGGCTGATGTTTGAGTGGACCCGCTCACAGTCATTTGCATTGTAAGCCCCGCCCTCCTGATGAATATTTATGAGGTTCATTAGCGCAACAGGCTTTTCTCTAAGCCACACCTTTCAGCTCGGCAGCTTGCATTTTTGACGCTCCTATCATTTCCTCTGCCTCTTTCTGTACCGGTGCTTCCCAAAGCAGGGCGTCCCTGGTGTGAAATCTAAAGTTATGAAAATGACAGCTGAAGAATAATTATTAGAAGAAATGGAGGAAAATACAGTTTATAATGGACAAGCATAAAGAAGTGCATAATGTAAAACTGGAAGGGTTTTCTAAAATATCAACTATTTGCTTTTAGAAGCAGCCTATTATAAACATCTAGTCCTCCTGTATGTAATTTTAACTCGACATGTTATTAGCAAAAGTCCTCTGATCAGACGAGACGACAGTTCAACTTTTTAGGCAGCGCGCAAAAATGTTCGATGTGGTAGAAAACTCCACGTCACCCTGAATACACCGTCCCCACAGCGAAACAAGGCGGTGGCAGCATCATGGCGTGGGGATGGTTGTTCTTCTGCAGGGACAGGGAGGCCAGTTAGAGTTGATGGGAAGATGGATGGAGATGATTACAGGGGGAAAAAACCTGGAAGAAAACACTGAAGAGGTTGAAAGATAAATCGATATTTATGTGTGTCAAGACCCAAAACACAATGGAGAAACATATCTGATTTTCTTTCCACTTTGTGTTGGTGAATGACGACTTTTTGAATGTAGTACTTTAGCATACTGTACATTAACCTGATTATGCTTCCATATGAGACATTTTAATTATTCGTCAATTATCAGCATTGCCTACTTAAAGCAACGAGGATCTACAGGTGTAGAAAATTACATTAAATGTTTCTATAATTTGCTAATTAACATGCGGCCGGCTTTGCGTGAAAGCAAAATCGATTCATTCTTTCCACTTTTTTCAGGTTTCATTCATTTCAGGAAGGGCTAAAATAGTATTTATTTGGTGATTAATAACCTGGTTTATATCCGAGTTGCAATTAAAGAAAGGAAAAAAAAAAGATTAGAATACGTCAGTAAGAGGAGTTTATCAGCTGAAAGTCAAGTAAGCAGAGTGATGGAAAACCTCCTGTGTTTCAACACAAATCAGCTGATTGAGCTGCATTGACTTTAAATTGACCCCTCCACCCCCAGCACCACATCCCTGATTGTTTTGTAGTGTGTGTGTGTGTGTGTGTGTGTGTGTAATTGGCTAACTGAATGGATGTGTGGGGGCACTGACTGATACATTACTTGGGTGGTCGGTGCCTATAGGCATGTAAGTTGCATCCTTTGTAAATGAAGCCTAAAGTTTGTGTTTTGAGAGAAAATAAATGCAATCTGAGTTTGACTGCGAGTTGACACAACGTCTTTATAAGGTGTCATCAGCATCAGCGCAGACGAATGAGAATGAACGCATTGTTTCTCTGTCACTAAAAATGCCAAGTGATCACATTACAATCACATATTCTGAGACGACGTTATTCAAAAGTGTCAGACGTCTGAGCAAATTTCTCCAATAACATCTAGATTTAGTTATAAAGTTGTTGATCAAAGGTAGTTATGAAGCCTGACTTGGTGGCGGCAGCATCATGTTGTGGGGATTTTATGGTATTTAAAAAACCCCCAACCTTTTCTGGTTCATTGTAAACTTCACAAATGACAATATTTGTGTTAGTGTCACATATCAGAGTGTTGTGAAATGAACAATCGAATTAAGCTAACAGTCTTCTTCTCCTGTAGTTTATTTGGTGTGACAGTACCATCTCCACCTACCTGCTGGTGTCATGGATATTTAGCATAAATGTTAACCAATTTTATTTAATTTTTTTCAAACTGAGGGAAAATATCTGGCTCTGCGTGTGTGCTAGCGTGTTTAGTAGCTTTGTTTGAAACTTGCTAGCCACAGCGCGCCATAAGTTAGCCACACAGCAAAAACAGCCAGAAGTTTTCATACAAACCATTTATTAACCCTCCAGACTTTTAAAACAAAGATGCTTTAATCTTTGTCTCTCACTTCAGTCTGTATGTTAAATAAGCATTTGTTTCAGGAGGGAGTTGAAGTTTTATCTTTTCACTAAAACATGTCAGCGAACATACAAAGATGGAATGTGTTGGCGGTTCAGTTGGTCTATCGGGCTGACACAGATGTTGGTGCAGGGAAAACATCACATGCAGGTGAGGAGGAATGGCCTGCAGAGGAGAGTCATTACGGCAGGATTACAGGGGTGGAAAAGTAAAAAGAGTTGGCACAAGTGATTGGAACCGCAGGCATTAAGACTTCATATTGCTTTTTGGTTCAGCTGCATCTTGCTATCTTGCTAGTTTTAAGAGTTGATATGAATCAAACCTAGTGTTTTTCAAGGAGCCATTTTACTGCTTCATTGGGACATTGGAAATTTCTGCGTGTTCTCGCCTGAGTTCGGCAGTTTAGTGGTTTAAATAAATGACATAGAAAAGGTGACATAATATGTAGGTCAACATTTAGGAAAGTTTTTCATAATCATCATTTCAGGCGACTTTAAGATAAGCTCATAAATTCACACATTTCACATGAGAATGAAGTCGAGGCGTATAATATATGAAGCCATGACAATGTACAGTAAGTATGTGCAATATAACAAACAATGACTGTGATGTTGGCCATATGGGCAGTTGCACAGGGCGGCATTGGAACGGGCGTGAAAGCCTCGTGCTGGACTTCGTAGCATTTCATGCCAGCTCAGAGTCTCGGATGACTTTCTGCATTTTGATTGGTTATATGAAATGCGATCTGGGTGGGCGTGGCTTCAGTCAAAATCCAGGATGGACGCGTTACTTGAAAGGAGAATGCCTCATCTGTCACGCTTTCCACTCAGAGCGTTGGCAACACGGCTGGACTCAGACATTCGTTAATGTCCGCGCCTGTTGTATGTTTTTAAAAGTTGAGAAACCAAATCTAACCGACGTCAACAACTTTAGCGTTTTCCAGACATAATGTTGCAATTCCTTAATTTTCTGATATCATGGATCCGAAGAAGGAAGGAACTTGACATAATGAATCCCCTTTTAACCATTTTGAAGTTCGATTTAGTCATTTGTTGGATTTACACATATAAACAGACCCTTCCAGGTTTTCATTACTTGTGTTTAAGATTACATTTAGTGTGTGAGTTTAATTTCAGAGCCGTCATCTTGGCCAGGCAAGCTAAAAAAAATTAGTTTTATTTAACTATAAAACTACTAAGGGTAGATGGGCCTCAGTGACAGGTAGTGCTGCAGCTTAAAAGTTTCTCATCTTAAATATATAAAATACTTTTGTTGCATATACTTTATATGGAAAAAATATACTCAAACTGAAACATTTTGTTTCCTTAAAAAAATTCTGTGCACAGTAAAAAAATTTATTTATTTTTTTTCCCAACGTTTTTTGCACATTTGGAAATGCAGCCAGCCTTCGCCCCATGATGACATTAGATATTTTAAAATGTCACTTTTTGGTTCCCAAAACAGTTCTTCCCCCGCCTTTCCCCCCCAGATTCCTCTGAAGCTTGGTGAGACTTGTCTCCCGCTCCCTGCAGGTGCCACAGGGTGGAACATTCCACAGAGGGAGGGCTGATAATCAGGGTTGATTTGTGGGTCCCCCATTCTCTTATTTCATTTTCTCAGGCGCTCATCCACTCATTAGTTCCCCTCCAACAACCAGTTCTTTACCGATTGATCCTCAGAGCAAATCAAGGCTAGCTGTCTGAGCATCTTTTGGTTAGCTTTTATGTCGCTGTTTGGATTTCTTTAGCCAAACGAACGTTCCTAAATTTGACATGTTCTGCAATAAATATAAATAACATGTTTCTTGGTCTGGCTGATGTGCAAAAGGAATGTGTGCAGAAATATTGGGGATTGTTGTGAAGTTTATAACTTTTTGTCTTGAAAACCCGCATGAATGTTGACGACGTGGGTCAGAAGAACCGCTTATGATAAAGTTCTGATGGTGTTTTGAGTAGAGACGCAAAGGCGAGTGGAAAATTTGATCTGAGAAGGAGGACTGGATGTTTGGTTTGACTGGACGCTGCTGCTCCGTTTCAGTTTTCAGTCTGGCTCTTAAACTAACCCGGATTGTTTTCATTCCTCCCTTTTTTTTATTCTTATTTTTGTGGATACTGTCTCAGTTGTAGCATAAACTAAAGTTAATTTCATCATGTAGACGGTACACCAAATTTATGGCCAATCTTTGCTCGGAGAAAGGTCGAAACACTTTTGTCGCTGAGCGTATTAGGAACCCTATAAACCACATACAGCAGCTTTAACGTGCTCTCGAAAAGCCTCTGTTGTTGCTCTCCCAGACCCACATCTAAGAGTCTGCGACCTGTGTGGTTCACGCAAGCAGTGGAGCATGTCTCCCCTGTCCCTATAAAATCCTGTGTTTGTGAGTGAGTCGGTGCAGGTGTGAGGAAAGACATCTTGAGCTTGGTTTTACGCGGGGGAATACCCGGTGGTATGAAATGATTCCGGCGAGCAGGCTGGATTTTCGGCTTTCGTAGCGCTGCTCCCCCACAGACGGTCCAAAGCCAGCTGTTGAGTGAAGGCCTCTGAGGTTTGTCAGAGGACATCAGTGAACAAACGGCATCGCGAAGACCAAAAAAACGAGCTTTTCACTAGGGATGCACCGATCCACGTTTTTCACTTCTGATACCGATACCGATATCAGAGGTTTAATATCGGTCAATACCGATCCGGTATTAAGAAACCGTGCTGAAATGACTTGAAACATTTTCAACACAGATAAAAATGTACTGAATTTACACAACTCTGTACCAAGACAGCACAGTTAAATACACCGTAAGCTACAAACATGTAAAAACAACAACTTTAATTTGTTGAGTCGGTGCAATTAGCAGTAAAACAACCAATGTAAAGTAAATCATAAAGAAACTGACAAAATCAGCAGATTGACGAACATGGTCAAATTTTATGAAAAAAATAAGCAATAAGAAACCTTCTTTCAAATGGTTCAGAAATTGCAATTATTCATTCTAAATATAACGTCGGATAAATAATAAATCGTAACATCACTCGGAGCACAAAATGTAGAATTAGACTAAATAGATTTGCAATTGTAATTGCACATAGAAATGATTCGACAAGTGAATAGAAATGCATCTCATGCCTTTGAAATTGGTCCTTGCAAAACCTCAAAAACAATATTTGACTTCTAATTTACGACAATGGACTACATTTTGTTGGTCTTTCACATAAAATTCAAGTAAAATATATTGAAGTTTGTGGTAGTGACATGGGAAGACGTAAAAAAGTAAAATCAGTCCAACTTGACGGTGAAGAGGACCCATCTTCTTTCAAACAACAGGAACAAAATCAGCTGCAGAACTAAGCTGAGTCGTCCCAGATGTAAACCCTGTTGGGTTTTTTTTTTTTGCTCCTCTGTTAGCGCGGTGGTTCATGGTGTAGCTGGAGGCGCCATCATCCCCCATGGTTCGGCCTCTGCACCGGGGCATGTTCTAAATGGATGAGGGCCCAGTTTTGGTGCCCTATTAAAAAGAATAAATAAAAAAAAAATTTCTCCATGCAAACTAGAGGCATTAATAGGTAGAGCTACATTCGCAGGGTCAACGTTTCCCATCTGAGATGGCGCCATGTTGCTCCCAAAAGATGTTCAATACATTTCCAAATATTTGTGTTTTTCACACATTAATAAAAATGTAACAATACTGAAACAACGTGCTTCATATGAGCAAACGAGTTTTATGTAAATTAAAGTAAACCATGCATTCATTACAAAAACATTCTAAATCTTTGGACCGCCCCACAAATGATGATGCCCTGGGCTACTGCCCATGTACACTCTTTCTACTGCCTGGCCCGGCTCGGCGCAGCCAGCTTCAGGCATCCAGGTCCCCCTAACCCCCTCCTCTTTAGACGGAGCCACCGCTGTCAGTTTGTCCCCCGATTGGTCGCGGTGACCCCAGAGGTCAGAGTGCGTCTGAGCACAAAACGGGGGGAGGGTTGTAGCCGCGGCGACCTGTTAGCAAGCCGCCGCCTGCTCTGCAGCTCATAGAGTCGTATGCTTTTGCTGTCTTTGATGAGAGGAAGATGAGCAACAGCAGCCAGCTGTAATAAAAGAGAGAGAACGAGAGCGAGGTGGAATCTTCCCATCTTTCCTCAGGGACTTGTGAAGGTCTGACAGAGGGGAGCTGAGGTGGGGCAGCTTCACGTTGCCTGGATGCTCAGTGAGAGTGCTGCCTTGGCTTGTTTGGCGTGCCAGATCCATTCAGCCCCCCCCCCATCCTCTCTCCACCTCCCAATCATCAGGCTTGTTTGCACTTGAGAGGGATTACATTTCCATTGTTTTGTTTGCAGGGGTTTCTCTTGGATCCGTCTTTCATGCTTCCCTTTCTTGTTTTTTCTTTCCCGACGTCAAGTCTCTATGCCAATGGACTCTGTTGTCTTTCAATTGGTAAAATGTTGAAAACCACATATGATTTTCCTTCTGCGTGATTAGCTGCGTTCCCTTTACAAATGTGTTCAAACCTTTGTCAATAATCCGCTAATGTCGAAAAAAACACAATTCCGCTGTTGCGGCGTTTCCTATTAATAAGAAATTCATATCAAGTCACACATGAGTAAGTGTGTTTGGACAATGAGTCATTCCACACCGTCATCCTCCAGCTGCTTCCTGTTGTCTCCTTCTTCATGGTTTTCGTCAGTGAAAACTCCGGTTGTTGATCATGTGACTCGTGTGAGGCGGAAAAAAGTGTTTCCGTTGCAATTTTGCGAAGTAAACCAATTTCGATACGAGCAGCAAAACTTTTTAATCGAAAAACAAGAGGCTTTTTTTTTTTGTGGAAATTGCCGTGTTTCCATGAAGCAAATTTATTTTCACAATTTCAAATTGTGCCGTTGTTTGGTCAATGGAAAAGCATCTAGCGTTACGCATTACTCTGTTTCCGTCATAAAATCCTAGTAAAGTCAAACTGTTTTTGGTGCTAATGTGACAGCATGTCTGTATTTTGAGAAAGGTAAATACTGCAGCCAGGTCATGAAATTTGGATGTATTCAGGTGGAAAGTTGCAGCTTTTTCTCGGTTCCTTACAGACAGTTTGAATGAAAGAAGTTCAGGGGATTCAATCCGGGGATTCCAACCATTTCTTCCCAAATAGCTACCGCAAACCCCTCGCTGCAGCCGACCGAAATGGGAACTATATCATTGGCACATCAGATGCTTCAGTCATTGTCTGCTATTACCGCCTCACTGTGTCTCGGCCTGTCCCTGTAATTACGAATACTTCCGCTCTGATTTTCCACCGCTCGTAGCCACCGTTCTCTCTTCTTCTTCTTCTTTGCAAGCCGGGTAATTGGGATGGCCTTATGTTCTCCGCTCCAACACCTGGATCTAATGCACGGGATCAACTTTCCTTTTGGGCTTTTTGAATAATCTTTTCACCCACTGTTCTCTGGGTGTTCACCTCCTTCCCTGTTTTGTGACGGCTCGACTGGAGCAGCTGGCGAAGGTGATGATGTCATTTGTTTTTCGGAAAACAACGGGTGAAGCTCAGGAGGTGCCGCAGCTTATTGCTGTATATACAGACTTCACCAGAGTGCTCCGACTTAATCTCTTTGGAGGATTTTCCATTAATACTTGTGTTTTTTTGTTTTTTTGCTGGAAATTCGTTTGCCTTGTAATATTTGGGAAAGATAAAGTCTTTATGCTCCATTGAGCTAGATAAGCACGCGACGACAGCCATCTTTGTTTATGTTGTTGCTGTGCGTTGCCAGAAGTGTTTGCGCTTGAATGCATTTAATGGGACTTAGTGTGACCAACACAAGCCGTGCGCAAGAAAATTACACGCTTTTCAGATTTGTTTTACAAGCACTAATCTGAAAAGTGTGGTGTGCACATGTTTTCCGCTCCTCTTTCCTTAATTCTTTGGATGCAATTACAGCAACAAATCTTGTCGATTACGACTTCCTACTTTGCCTTAAAATCTTCTTCAGAAAGTAGTTTGATCTCTATTTTTTTTATTGCTTTTTCATTTATTTACAGTTTAAAATGAACACGTCACATGTTGACGTAAAAAAAGCTTTGAATGAAAGGAGTAGTTTGAAAAGAAAAAAGATGTGTATCCCTTCGCTGTAACGTCAGCTTAGTTCAGCTTAAACACATTTTTAAACACAAAACTTCCAATGTGTACGTACAAAGATAATAATAAAGAAAATACATGATCTTTTTCTAAATAAACAGTGCAAAAAAATGTCATTTAAGGGCAAACCAAAACAAAAAGGCTAAATTTTTGTGGGCTCTAGTGTCCCTTATATGAAAGTAGGCTGACAGGAAACGGGGAAGGAGAGGGGAGAAGACATGCGGCAAATGTCGTCGGGTCTGGGAGTCGAACCCGCGACGGCCACGTCGAGGACTCGAGGCCTCCAAATACGGGTTGCGCTAACCGCTACGCCACCACAGCACGCCCTGTTTGAGGTTTTTTGTTGGAGTTGAGAAACTAGGTATCTTCAGAAGGCGATACGGTCCACTTGATTTTATTTCGAGATATCGGATGAGTTATTATCGGCACAGTTATTAAAGTTTTATACGTAAGAAATGTTGAAATCTGGATATTCCTTTTTCTTCAACTTCTCAATTGTGTTGGTTTATTCCCAAAAAAAAAAAAGTAGCAAAAAACTTTTAGGTTTGTGGTTACAGTGTGACAAAATGTAGCAATTTTTCATTTTCATATTTCTTTTTTCAACATATTAGATGCTGTTACAATCAGGCCAAAAGCAGCCATTTTTAAAACATTTTCTGGGGGGGGTTTGCTTCAGCATCTTTTGGTAAATTTTTGTCCGTCACTGTCGTCCCAAAAAATGCCATAAATCACATTATCTCCCCAATTTGTCTTGTAGGCCTCCCCACAGGCCAAAATACCACACAGGTCAAGTGTAATATAGTGTGCTTTGTAGCTGATTATGAAGCTGTTAGCGGTTAGCCGTGCCCTGCGTTTGAACCCTTATTGAAGACCATTTGTC
Organism: Xiphophorus maculatus; assembly: GCF_002775205.1. NCBI lineage: Eukaryota > Metazoa > Chordata > Actinopteri > Cyprinodontiformes > Poeciliidae > Xiphophorus > Xiphophorus maculatus. Next base: position 8,214,648 of record NC_036456.1, read on the forward strand.
ATCTGAGAAGTGAACCTGCAGCCGTCCATCTCTACTGCCGAGTCTTGCGTCTTTCCCTGCTGCTCCGTGGCTCCGCAGCTTCTATCTACGAAGTGCGAAAAACAACGTCAAGACCCCTCTGTGAACTCCTCAGCATCCTATTTTTTTCCCCCCCGACTCTTCAGGTATTTCGTGAGCGGAAATCCCGGGGCGACCGAGACTCTTGTTTATGTGGGAACGTAGCGGTCGCCGTTTAAAGTTCCCCACAGGGGGCGGCGGGTATTTTCGGGGACTGGGTCATGTCGTCCCGTGACTCTCGTCCATAAAACCGCCTGGGCCGGCTCCCAGTTTTTCCTCTGCTAACTCATGCTTGACTGTGGGACTCTGGGCAAGCGTAAGGCAACTTTTGGCATGCGCAACAAAGGGGTTCTTGTCATCCGTTTCTGACGTCGTTGACTTGATGTCAGGTTAAAAGGCTTTGAAAGAATTTTTTTTTACAAAAACATTTCACTTTTAAGATTTAAAAGTGGGTATAAAAGTTGTTGCAAGGGTTTCCACTGAACTCTGACTCAGCTGTTCTGCAGCATCAAACCACCTCGCACAATTCCCTTAGCTTTTCCCTCATCCTCTTGCTTTTAGCTTTTACTTCAGTCGTTATTAATTGAAGGGCCTCTACTCGTCCTCTGGCTCTGTGCCTCGTGGCCAAAGTGGCCTCAGAAGGCCACTAATGAGGAGGGACAGTTGATCATTGTACCAGCCCCACGTTCCAGAACGTGGCAGCTTTCAGAGGGATCGTAAACTCCCGACTGTCATCTAAAAGTTTCATCGGAACAACATTTTAAGATCTGATGTCCACGGCAAAGGAGTTGCGGTGTTTTGCGCCGGTTGTCAGTGTCCTGTAACCGGGTGTTTGTCAACAGAGCCTAGTTGCCCTACATATTTATTCAGTGTGAACTCGCTCTGGCCGTTCCTAAAAATAGATTGCTCACTGACTGACCTGAGAGCAGTTTCAGCTGTTGGTAGGATACAGAGAGTACGGACACGCCATTCACTCATACCTGGATGTTGTTTTTCTCCGTGTTTTGGGAGGATTTAGAAAAAGATTTAATCATTCTTGGTTAGATGTGAAATCTAAATGTTAGCTCTCTGTAAAATGTTTTGTGTTTTGGCTTATTCTACACGTCTTCCTACCATATGAAAAAAATATTGGCTCTGAGAAAATGATGATGATCATTTAAATTGATGGAATTAGGCCTAATGCAAATGCTATATTTAGCTAACAAAGATTAGCAATGATAATGCGCACCGCAAAGGACGTTTCTACATACTTTCCTTTATTGCACAAAAAAAACGTGGGTGTGGAACAGAGCAGTTTGCCTTACGTGATTTTCTCTGTCATCGCTCATCATTTAATATAATTGAGGGCTGCACTAAACACCGCCTGCGGCAACTTTTTTTTTTTTCTAGACCTTATTAGCCGTTTGACACAGCTCAAAGATTCATGGCTCGGGGGACTGTGCTCGAACATAAAAGTCTTGAATGCTCCTAAAATCTGCAATGACACAGACGCACATACGCACACACCCCCCCCCCCCCCCCCCACACACACACAAACAGAGAGAGAGAGAGAGTCATGACCAAGGCCTGAAACCCATTCAGCTTAGGGTAAGGATTTTCTTATCAAAAGCAAATTTGGCTTCATTTTTAAACTTGACGTGAACTCCAGTGTTTGCTCATGTTTTTTTTTCTTTAAATGCACAGATTTCCTAAACTATGTTGACAGTGGCAGGCGGTAATGTCAACATACAGCATGTTTGTCCTTTTAGCCTGTGTGAAGGTGTGGAAGTAAGCTTACTATCTGCATATTTCATAGCATTCTTAGCGCTCTTTTCTATCTATTTCGTTGGCTGCCCTCGAAAATCACCAGCAGCACCTTTTTTCCTCCTCCAACCCATCGGGCTGTTCATGCATTCCCGATGCCAGAAGATGGCATTTAGTAAACCGAAGCGCATGTCAGACGGCGCGGGGACAGGTCTGGGCGTACAACCCGCCGGCCCGCAAGGGGTGACAGCCAATAAACCTCAGCCGAGGGGATGGAGGAGGACGCAGGCACATTCCATGTCATCACCACAGCTACCGGGAGCACCTCCTCCATCGCTCTCGACCACCACCTCTCACCTCCGCTGCCCTATGGCTCCCGGAAGAGGTCACACACCTGTCTCCACTTCTTTCCTCCTCCACTTCGCCCGTTCTTCTTCTCTGCCGCTCTGCTCTCACAGGAACTCTCGGGCCCTGGGGTGTTTTGTTGAACATTTTCAACTCTAGGCTCTATTTAAGCACCGACATAAAGGAACACTGCAAAGAAAAAAAAAACAAAAAACTGGTCTAGTTTCTAGTGCAAATATCTTAGGACACTTGAAATAAGACAAGGCTAAATTACGTGCAACTTTTCAGAAATATTTAGGAGCTTGTTTCAAGTCAATGATTCCTTAAAATTGATGAAGACGTACTTGTTCCACTGGCAGATTATTTCACTTATAACATGCCAAAAATGTCTTGTGAAATAATTTGAATTTTGAATTTGTACTTTTGAAAAACCTTGAAATTAGGAAATTCAAAGTAAGTGCATACATGCTTTTAGGTACAAAGGGAAAAATAAGAAAAAGTCATTTTATTTTTACGACATCACTCATGAATATGAAAATCTCAGATTTGTTCACTTTTTAAAAAAAATTCTGTAAAGATTTAAATTTGAGACCAAATGGAGAAAATGGCTCGCATGAGTGAAGTGATTAAACTCCTCCAGAGTTGACGAAGACAGTAAATAAAGTCACATATTTAATTGGCCCATTGTGTCATTTCCTGACCTGTGCGATTTTTATCTGTTTATGGATTTGGAAGTGTGTGTGTGTGTGTGTGTGTGTGTGTGTGTGTGTGTGTGTGTGTGTGTGTGTGTGTGTGTGTTTTAGGTTGTAGCTGATAAGAGGGAAGACGACAGATGGATGTGCAGGTGCGGGCATCACCTCTGGGTTTATTGGAGCACAATTGACCAGGGATTCACCTGTTGACAGGAGAGATAAAAGAGGCAATTTATCATGTAGCGGCTGCCTCGACGGAAACGAAGGAATTTCTCTGACTGCTTTCCATATAGAACTGCCTGAGTTAGCATAGTTATTTTATTGCTTCACACTAGCTTTGGCAATGGTTTGGCATCGGAAAAGATAGAACCAATAATAATGTAATAATAATACATTATTTCAAATAGTGATACATTTTTGACATCTATTCTGTTTTACACAACCATGAATGTCAGTATTTTAGCCATTTGCTAGCTCAACAATTTGAAATGTCTGTGCTAGCCAAATTCCCTAAACAATGGACATCTTGAGTAAATCTTAAAACAACCCCAACTTAAGGTGAAAATTGATCGCAGGATTAGTTGTCTGAATTGTTTGTGGTGTACTTTTGAAGTTGCTTCATGCTAATTTGGAAAATTTGTAAGGATGAGGCTAATATTTGATACGTGTGAAACGCAACTGGATTTTATTTGAATCTGTACAGTAAGGATAAAGTTAATTATCACTATGAACCAGCCAAGAAGGGTTTAAGTAACAGTGACCTCATAGGGAAAAGTGAAACAGAGGCATGTAGCTACATAAAGAGACGTTCCAGTGCCTGAAGGTAGCTTTTTCTCTCTTCTTTTCAGACTGCAGCTGGAGGTCTAGAGATAACATCACTCGACTGTAACACTAATAAGTCTTTGCACCGACCAATGTGCCATTTTGCAGAGCCAAGGCTTTGCTGCAGCTAAGCCCAACTTTGCTAAATCACAGTTTTCAATGAGATCACGTTGTAGGCAGCTGCCTCAGGCCTCAAGCGGACACAAAAAGGGAGTCAGAAACCGTAGACGTTGTGTTCGACTGCAGTCACACAGACAGGGGAGGTACACACAGTTCAACAAGATAGCAAAAAAGATGCTCTGAAACTATTTTATCTCTTATTTCAGCGCGTTATTACGAACACAGAAAGTCAGATGGATCCCAGGCATCTTCCCTGCAACTCACTCACTGTTACCATCTCGGAGCAAGGCGTTGTTGTTCTCATCCAAGTGGCGCTTTCCCATGAAACCTCCTGATACTAGAAGCAGACTACGTGACACTGCTTGATACTACGTGATGCTACGCGATGTATCGCGTAGTAAAATCTCTTCTTGGATTTGCGAATAACTACTCAAAATAAGCAGAAACGCGTAGCAAACCCCAGATAGACGTGTCTGTTGCTTTAGTCTATTAACGTCAACGTAATATTTGCTGTGAATAACGTCGAGCTTCGTGCTCCACCAAACTGCGAGCATCCAGAGGAAGATTGGAAACAGCCACGAGCGTGTCGGTAAAAGTTATGGGACTCTGCAACGTTGCCGCTGCACACATTAACGCCGTTACTGTGTGTGTGTGTTGTTTTTTGTTTTTTTTTAAGAGAAGCAACACTGGGAACATTTTATTCTTAATGCCCATTAGCGAGTGATGAAGTCCTGGTTGTACATTTACTCGCTCCGGCTCTCATTTCCTCCGCCGACCTAATGCTGCTGAACGGCCACGGAGCATTCCGTTCCGTCACTGATAAGGTCAAAGGTCAAGCAGAAGTGGCGAGGCGAGGTGGGAGGGGTGAGTGTTGGTGGGTGGAACGGAGTATTCTGTATTAACTCTGCCGATTTTGCTTTGTTAGTTTTTTTTAATTGATTTTCAGAGGAAAAGAAAGATAATTATGCTGCGTGTTTCATGCTCTGTTCAGGCTGTAAAAATCTGTGTAGTTTCACCAGTTTGAAGACCTTATCAGGAATCTACACCAGCAGGTGGTTTCTGTCATTATTGGCTCACTTTTCCAGTTCCAGTTAAATGATGACAAGCCATTTTTTCCCCATAATTTCTTTTTTTCCCCCTCCTAAATACTTCAGATTTGAACTGTCCATGTTGTCTTTTTTTCCCCCTCACTGTCTGAGATTAAATCCAACTAAACCTTCCCTGATTACGAAAAACAACCAGAATATTTTTGGATTTTACTTTCATCGCATTCTGTCGTTCACGGACATTTTCTTTAACGCCAGACGGGGAGGAGGGGAAAAAAAAGGTGATGTAACTGTCTGTCCCTGTACGCGTCTGATTTTAACTTTAAAATAAACCAACAGAGATGCAATTTGTTTCCGCAGCAGCAGGGCGAGTTTAACACTCTATTCTCTCCGTCTGAGTCGTGTCGTCGAGCCAGGCTGCCAGTCTGGCTGCCAACCTTCTGTCTTCTTCCTTCAGATTTTTATGAGCAGGGGAAAAAAAACACAAATCGTAAACACCAATGATTTGACAGCCCCATTATTAATTTATTCAGCGATCTGTTTCATACCCGTGAAATGCAAATCCCACACCAAGTTGGCACAAGTTTGCACACATTTATCTCTGTTATTGTAACTCCTGGCAGTTTCCGACTTGTTTCTGAGTCTTCTTCATCTTTTTGTTTACATGTTGGTCTTCAAAGGCTGCCACAAAAAGAGAGGAAATAATTACCTTTTGACAGCTTACAGTTTGGCCTTTTAAATTTACTGAAGTGCTTTTTTGTATCAGAGAAACCAATGAGAAAGACGAGGAAAACACTCGACCTAATTCTGCACTCCGGTCAATCAATTGGAAATGATCTGACTGATAGTGTTTGTATTGGTTTGAGCTACAAATTGGCTGGAGAAAGTTAAATTTACTTCTGCAGCTTCTGTAGCTAAATTAATCTGCTCTAATTTTACTAGCTGGGAAAGTTTGTGATATGTTGTTTGTCACCTGCAGCTGTTCAACATCCAGGTGTACCTATTCCTGTTATTGACCGATCAAATCAGGTCAGCACTTGCCAATATCAATTTAAGCAATTATGATTTATCTTAGAAAAAAATGTACATTTGTTAGGATTGCAAGATTTTTTTTTTCATATCAAAATCAGAAAATGTTCCCTTGATCGACTCTGATGGATGATCAGCAGGTAAAACGCAAAAAAAAAAACCCCAAAACCTTTTCTGTTATGATTATTCAATGTCACACTAATTAAATAAATCATAACTCCCAATAAATGAATCAAAAATGCATCAACCAGCAGGTTGATGCTGATGTATTTTTCTAAGGATTTCTAAGGATCAGAGCATCCTTAGATATTTGACCCCTTGCACATTAATAAACTGTTATCTTTCACTTTCATGAATATCTGATTGGAGGTCATTTTAAAGTTTTTGCAGAGACCGAGCTCGTCACCAAAGCAACAGGAAAAACCAGTGGAGACGTTGAAGAAGCTTATTGGTAAAAATGAGAAGTGACTGTTTTCTATAATGCCTATGAAGACATGTTCCCTGATTGTTGAGCAAGGTAGAAATTAGATTTAATGTCCTTTTTTTTCTTTAAGTAAACTAAAAATGTTGTTTCTGAACTGATAATCTTTGTACAAATGATCTTTTTGAAGACGCTTGTGTCATTTCCAAGCAGGTTGGATGAAAAGTAACTTTGCATCTAAATTTGCCAGGAGCATAAATCAGTTTGTGATTAGCTTCATGTCTTTATTACAAGAGGAACACTTCCACCTTTTCACCTCACCTGATCCTGAAAATAGCCAACTTTGATTATTCTTCCTTCAATAGCAACTTCCACATTAAAGAGTGGTTTTAATCAGGGCACCTTGGTAGTTTTCAGCAATGGGAAGAAAACTGGATTTTTGGTTTTCCAAAAACCGTACGACCATCAGTCAAGCCGAGAATTAGTCGATTCCAGTTGACAGAGGATTTCTTGGTGCATCTCCGCTCTTGGCACGAGTAGAAAAGCCACCGAAGAATTTGATTCTCACTTTACAGAGTTCAAGGAAGAAGTCTACCCAAATTTCAGCTAAAACGTTTCCCATCTGGAAGGGGAACCCACTACTTTCTATGAAGACCTCCCGTCAGGTCTGCAGAATCCCCATCAACTTAGAATATATGAGTTAATCAACTCATATTTTGGATCTTGTTGACATGATGGGTCCCAATGGCATCTCATGTTTCCTGCTATAGTTCAATGCAACCTCCTCCTGTAGGCTTTTGTTGCCTTAGCACCTCCAACCAAGAGTATCGAGGTTTTCCGTCGTAAAAGTGAGTTGAGGAACCGCCATAGAGCGGCTTGTCGGGGCAGGACTCCTGCAGGTCTTGAAAGCATACTGACTGTCAGCTCTATAAAGCCCAGTTAAGTCCCTTCAGTTCTTCAAATAATAACATAAAAAGCTTCATTGCACAATCCAAACATCTGTTCATCCCCAGTGTTTAAGGTATGCTTTAGGAGATGTACTTTTTAGTATAACTTATGTCTTTCTCAGACCTGACATATAGGGTTTGAGAACTCCGTCAAGATCTTCTAAGAGTTTCGATGCTTGTTCTCAGACTTTGGGAAGGAAAACGTCGACCTCCTCTTCGTTTTTCTTGCCCACCACGCTCACGCAGGACGCGGCGTTCTCATCGACTTCTGTGTTTCCGTGACAATCTCCAGCCTCCTGAAACCTCCCGTTTGCGTGCGATCCATCAAGCCGTGCCTTCAAATCCTGTTTGCGTACACGCCGTCACGTCTTACATGTGCGACTTCACAGATTGCTTTAAGCTGTAGAGTTTCTGTAAACTCTTCCGTCGTGTGTACACATGCGTGTTTACTAAACAGCTTTAATGCGGCGCAGATGGAGTTCATACATGCTTTAGGTGACCCACGTGGTCGTCTGTCTCAGGGGCGATTGCAAGAAGCAGGGGGGCTTTCTGGTTTAGGCAGCAAACAACGTCCCACAGCAATGGATCAAAGCAGGTTTTAAACTTTCTAAAGCATCGTTCTGACGGTGCTAAATTAGCTCCAGAAAGTACTTTTTTTAATGTGTTACAGAATAATGGCACAATATGGACAACCTGCACCACAGGCTGTTCTTTTTACATACACCTTTAAATTTTTTCCCGAGAAATTTCATTTGTTATTGTTATTATTATCATTTTATTTTATTTTTAAAAAAAAGGTTCTTGGATTATTATTTTTTTGCTCTCTTGGGTAGTGAAATAATTTCTTCTGCAGGAGGTTTTCAATTCCTTATCGTCACAACCATAAACTTAATGTTGCTGGGATTTAACATTAACATAAAGTTGTGCTTAAGTCTGGTGACGTGGAGGAAAATGATAGTTGACACAGTTTTCTAAATTTATAGATCTTTGTTTTTTTAAGTATGCACTTTGTAGAGTATGTTTCTGCATCTTTTCCCAGATTTTTTTCCCCCCTTCCTCATTGCAAGGTTGCTCTGGCGTTCGGTTTAGAGTAAATATCCCTCAAAAAGGTGAACCTCACAATAAAAAGAACCCCAGAAGATGGGAGACATGTGAAATCTTTCAACAAAAATTATTTTGCAAAGATAATATAGTTAGAGCTGATGGTGATAGGTCATGATGCTTGGCAACCAAACACATATCAAACAACTCATGCCAGTAGTGAAACACATTGTGACCAGTTTTGCAAAACGATGCGAGCAGCTGACTAAATCATTGAGAAAACGAGTGCTGAACTGTTGGACAACCACGCACACACTTTGGGGTCAACAAAATGTTTCATACATCGCTTTTCCATTTTGGCCTTATTTCCGTTTAATGCCTAACAGCAGAGTGAAATCTTATACTGATGTGCATTTTTGTGCTCTTAAACTTAGATTTGATTAACGTTGCAACCTGTTTTACCACCGGATCGTTTTTATTTCGTCTGAACAGCCTGGACTTTCAAGAAGCTGCGTTTTTACGTTTTTACTAAGATGGCATGAGCTAACTGATACCAAACATATGAATGAAGGACATGAGTTTTTTTAGTGGTTTATATTTAACACACAGAGACACGCTCTCAGACATTGGGAGTTCGAAGTCATCAGTGAAGCATTTGCTTAAGACTGCAGTATTTACTGTAAATGGAAAACCTGCAGCATGTTGCCCAACTTTTGAGAAAATGCAAAGAATTTAAGACTCAAACATTACGCTCAGACAGTAGCCAAGTAAGACATGTTCCGTCTTGTTATCCAAGCGTCGACTCAGCACTTCTTGCCTGGTAGCCATGCCAACCGCTCTTGGTTTCAGACTGAGCAGTCAGAGTAGACCAGGGGTGTCAAACTCCAGTCCTCGAGGGCCGCTGTCCTGCAACTTTTAGATGTGCCTCTGCTGCACCACACCTGAATGGAATAATTAGGTCATTAGCAAGGCTCAGGAGAACTGATCTACACAAGGAGGAGGCAATTAAGTCATTTCATTCCAGTGTTTTGTACCTGTGGCACATCTAAAAACTGCAGGACAGTGGCCCTTGAGGACTGGAGTTTGACACCCCTGGAGTAGACGCTAAAGATGTTCCCACTATCTGCCACTGCGGCTTGAACATATTTTGTGGAATGCCCGCTCTCACTCCGTATCGGTATCTCCATGTCGCTGGGTTGTCCTCTTCCTTGACAAGTGGCTGTGACATTGCTGTGGCTTTTCACGTCCAGCCTTCGCACCCCTCGGCCAACTTACAGAGCTTGACTGTTGCGGGAAAGAGTTTGCAAGTTTGTCCGTTGGTTTCTGCATGCACATTTGACGTGTTAACGTTCAACCCAGGTGCATCACGACAGGTTACGGGAACTGCAGATTGTAGGACAAAGTTTGTGGTAGAAGATCAGACTGCATACTCATTAGCTTAGACAGTAAAGACGCTGTCTAAACAGTGTTGAAAATGTGTAAACTTATAAAAGTCAAAAATGGCACAGTTGAAATAAATTCTTTCCATTCTGCCAAGAAGAGAGGTCAGTGAGAAACATTATTAAACTTTTCACTGTGTTGGTCTGTGCTGTGATGTTCCACCTGAAACTCGAGTTGAACCCTGTTTGGTCGTCTTTAATCAAACTCTACTTCGTTTGACTGGAAAGTCAAAGTTTGTTTTCGAAGGTGTGAATGCGAAATCGATGCGGAGCAACAAACCTGCACGGAAAAACCTCGGCCACAGCTCGACTGTAGCGGACCAGAAACCGCTACAAAAGTAGGAAGTGAACCGTGGCGCAGGGCATTCTGGGTAAAAACCATCAAAACAAACGTGTAAATCTAGCGCTAGCAGGAGAAATGGCTTGTGGTCATTTATCAAAGACAAAAGAGAAATCTACAACCGCTAAAACCAGACGCTAATCCATTTTTGTTTACATTTCGTGAAGAAGGAAGTTGTGCTTAGTGTCTCCTTCAGAGGTTTTTGTTTTTGCTTCCTTCAGTGGTTGTTGGTGCAGCGCCACCATCCATCTATCTATCTATCTATCTATCTATCTATCTATCTATCTATCTATCTATCTATCTATCTATCTATCTATCTATCTATCTATCTATCTATCTATCTATCTATCTATCTATCTATCTATCTATCTATCTATCTATCTATCTATAACCCTTTAACGTTTTAATGATAAATAAAATGATTCTCACCTCCAATCATGGAGTCCTGAAACTGCCCATCTTAGGCCTTGAAAACAAAGGACACAGTAGATAGGATGGGTTTTAGCGTATGAACATGTTTAGATATCGTTCACATCTACTGTACACCGATGACGCCGTTTGTGATCCTTATGCCAGACTCGTTTCTGTCGCCGTGGAGATCTTTTCCACGAATACGGCCGCCGCGGACGTCCAGCGGAAAGAGTGCACAAATGGCGCATGTTTACCAGAGTTTTACGGCGCCGTAAGCTTTATGTCTGTGGAATGCCGGCAGATATTCTGTGATGGATGGCTGTGCAAACAGAGCTATACAAACAGCGTTGGGCCGGAGCCAGCTGGAGCGCTGCAGGAGACTGTAACATCATTTATCTCCAACCAGGTGTTTTGTTGGCATTTAGGTTTCATACAAAAGGCATTTCAAAAGTTCTTTCAAGGGTGTCAGGTTGAGGGCATGTTAGGTTTCTCGCTTTATTTTTGTCTCTTGTTCCTTCACAGAAAGCACGTCAAGCTTGAAGGAACACATTTTGAGTAGATGGAACAGTTCACAATTTTCTCACAAGACTTGGATTGTAAGAATGCAAGTGCTTTTATCAGAGGTGGCATATTTGTTTCTCAAACATTTAAATATGTTGAAATGTATATGTATTATCATTTCCTAGGACTTTAAATGTAACCCCGTGGTTGAACTCGGATGAGAAGCTTGAGCTTTTAGGTAACAAATAACTCCAGATTGGTTTGGTGTGAAACACAAGATGAACATGTAGGAAAGCAAGTTATGAATAGAGTGTGGGATCTGTGGTGCTGTGGGCCGTTCTCTCTTCCAAAGGATCTTAAATCACCGGCAAATGCAGACGACAGCCCTGTCTGTTGTCTGTAGCTGCAAGATGTAATTATCATTTTATGTTAACTTAAAATCCAAACTAAAAAACAAGCTTTTGAAACAATTTTTTCATTTTTGATTTTTTTAAATCAGAACGTTAGCATACATTACTTTGATTTTTACTGGTTCAGCTAAAAGTCAAGTCAAAGTTTGTTGATATATACAAAAACATACTTAAAATCAGTTTCAGCAATTTCTCGTAGTGCGAGTCAGCGAAGTCCTAATTCGTCCCTTCCCTTTTCAGTCTTTGTTTGGCTTGTTCACTTACTTAAACCACACAACATGTTTTTATTTTCCCCGTGTTTCCTGTCACAAACATGCTCCACGCCACCTTCATCACGGCTCAGAGGTGACAGAGCTGATAGTTTTCATCTTTGTCGTCGCCTGAGGCTTTGATTTCACAACTGCTGTGACTCACATTGAGACTAATGTAAAGAGTCCGATAGAAGGGAGTGAAAACTTGTGGGAGTCGAAGGCGCCGCTTGCAACCCACTGGAAAGGAAATCCATTCTTCCGTCTTTTTCTTCGCCTTCATCCACTTCTCAACTTTCTTTCCCAACCCTTGCTGTCCATCACTTCCTTCCTTCCTCCGTCTCTCTCCATCCATCAACCCATCCCCGCCAGTCACTCCAAACTGTAGAGCAGCTCGTGGATTGATGGACCCTATGGACTGCAAACACGCTGCTCGCATTCCTCAGCTTTTGAAACTTGCCTGTTCCTCCTTGCCCCGACCAGGTGATTGTTCCGCTGTGTCTTACCATCAAGGAAAAGATGTTTGAGGAATCTCGCCCACTTCGTTCTGTGGAAATTACAGTTCATGGTGTTTGAAGTGAAAGGTTGCCACTGACCCAAAACAGGAATTTATCTTGGAAGAGGGCAGGTAGAAAGGAAAATGTGGATGCCCAGACTGAACAACGCTGCCTCTGTGCAGCAGTGACATTTAGTATTCACAGCTTTTTATTGAACTGCCCAAATGCTCATTATTACACTTTACATCAGATACAGCATGTTTACCTGTTACAAAGATATATCAATTAGTTGCACTACAAATTAAAACGAACTCAGTAATTTCCATTTGCATGATTTATAATTGTTCTCTTTTTTTCTCTCTCTTTCTATCAAAGACTGGATGACAAAAGTCTTCAGTCGGGTGCTGAGGTCTCAACTAGCCGGTTTTATATATATATATATATATATATTATTTTTTTTTTTTTTTGAAGGGCAATTTTGTTTACAGAAACTTTAGAATTCATTTTATTTGTTATTTCTGTTGCTTTGTCTATTTATTCTTGATATTCCAGTTTGTTGACCTTTGAGAATGTGTTCTTGCATTATCATGCCATCACCATCATATTAGTTGAGAATGGTCTCAAATCAACAATGTTATCGTTTATTGCAGTAAGATGTGGGACAATTTATCGTCCAGCAAAAAAAAAAATTTGTTGTCATGACGAGCCTAAAAACATGTTGCTCCTTCAGCAGTGGAGTCTTGCGCAGTGAGTGTACACAGTGGGTATGATTATTACAAATTGTAATCATGTAGAGTCTCATGAAGAAGCTAAAGGGGGATTTGAATTTTAAGACTCGGAGGTCATCACCAAAGAGAGATTATCGGAACATTAGTGGACGCATGCAGACAGCTGGGAATGCCAGTAAAGCTTTCGATGAAGGAGAAGAGGGTGAACAAAATTCAAGCTAATTTGGGATAAAATTCAAACATGTTTCTTGATATTATAAGACAGGATATATCATTAGTCTTTAGAACATGCCTGTGTCATTTTTGTTCAGATTTTTTGGTTAAAATCTACACTTTTAAGGGCTATTAAGATTGTTTTAAGTCCTACTTCATTTTAAAATAAAGACATGTTTAGCTGTTAGGACTTTTATTAAACCTTGACAACACAGAATATGTTGAATAAGTCATCAGAAGTCTGTTGCAGTCGTGATCCCTTTCTGTCATCACTTTTGAGCCAAACCAACTCAGCTGCTCCGCAGACAGCAGGAAGTCATGAAAGCTCCCTTGACCTTTGACTCTTCTCTGATTCGACACCTTCCTGGCACCTTTTCCAGGACAAGTAAATCCGGACAAGTGATTCTCATATAATTGATCTGGTTCCTGAAATGCAGATGGTTTGTTGGTTGATTCTCTGAAATGTAATATTTTAGTGCTATCTTCTCTTTTTAGAGACAAATCTTCTTTTTAGAAGGACAAAAATGAGTTTCGTTTGTTTTGTTTTTAATTATCCGACTCAACAGTTCGTCTCCTAGGAAGCACCAAACAATTCAGACTCATATATATGACACAAATTATTTTCAGCCGCCCATCCCAGCTCGTCTCTGAATGACTCAGACAGATAAGTGGAGAATCTGGGTCTCCTCTTCCCCGTGGAGCCAGCCGTTACTCCGTCTTGGTTATTTTAATCTAAGAGCGTCCATTACGGCAGACGGAGTCATCACCTCTCCTAAAATAGGTCTCCCTCCTTTAGTGTGTGCTTATCGGATTTATGCAATCAGATGTCTTTATCTGCGACTGTCACTTCACGTCACCTCCGTCAGCTCTTTGTATGTTTCGGAGTAGGAACCAGGTTAGGTGTTTAAGCGTCTGTAGCTGAGGGAGCTTTGTTGTGAGAAGAAGCAACATGCAATTCCTTCAAAGCGACCTCAAAACTCCCATCTTTAAATTTTCCAACACATAGATGTGAAAAAAAGTAATTCTTTACTTTACAGGACCAGTAAACCAGGACCAGTGACCACATTTGTTCACATGTAGCATTGACACCAGATCAGATCTCTGTTGCTTCTGTTAAGACGAACAGAAGCCTACGCCATTAAGCCATCGATTTCATAAACTGGTCTATTGACGACACAGTAAGACTAGAAATATGTGCAACGTTTCATTTAGGAAGCAACAAAAATGCACATTTTTTTAAGCGGCAAACTTACCTGAGCCGATAGTCTAATTCACCAGATGTCAGACTTCTGCTGCTCTGACTAAAACAGTCGACATATTTTGAGCAAAACCTGGAAGCTACAACTAAATTTAGCAAGTTTTTAGTCTTAATATCTGCATATGGGGTGTGTCAGAATCAAACCACAGCAAAAAATGTATTAAGTAGCATTAGAAAAGAAAATCTGTATTTAAATCCTTAGCAGCACCAGAAATACAGAGGTTCTATTTTAATTAAATGAAGTAACATTATCATTTGAAATTTTTCTGTCATTAATGGAGGTGCACCGATTGCAGTTTTCGGGCCGACTGCTGATTACCGATATTTAAAAGTCAATCAATCAATCAAGTTTATTTGCATAGCACATTTCAGCAACGAGGCAGTTCAAAGTGCTTCACATCATAAAAACACAAAATAAATACAGTGATAGAAAACACAGTCAAGTAATACACATCAGAAAGTTTATCAATGTTTCATCTATAACGTTTCAATAGCAACTCTAAACGCTTTAAGTCTGGATTTAAAGGAGCTCAGTGTTTCACCTGACCTGCCAATTCCGGTTTTGACTGATTTTTTGTTTGTTTGTTTGTTTTTTTTAATCTGACATTGCAAAAAAGTTGCTGACGGTGGGGTGACTATTAACTGGAAATGTGCAGACATCGCAAGATGTTTGGGTCTATCAGTCGCAAGAGGTCAGTGGTTGATTTTTAGACTTTTGCTGATGTGTTTAAGATCTGTGGATAAGATCGACTTCACATTTAAGTTTTGGCCGATCACCATTCTCCCATAATTGAAGAAACTGATAATTCATGTAAAACCACACTTGTTTTGCTAAGTTTGATCATGCCATTAAAGTCTATCACACCAGCCCTTGCCTGGTTCGTATACATTATGTCTGTGTGGTTGTTTAGAAAGGTGCTAATTTGATAACTGGCTGCTCGGCATAACTGTGAAGTAAACTCTCTGACCCATTTTACCTCTAAAAGAAAACGCATCTATAACTGCACCGTATAATAAAGCAAAAAAAAAAAAAAAAATGTTACTGTAATCTCCATTGGGAACTGCTGGAAAGCACCGATAAATCAAGATTGATAACCCCGGTTGTGTTTCGTCTCTCGCTGTTGGGAGGCATGAACAGACAAATTGCAAATGGGTGGAATGAAAGAGTTAGCTGTTGTCGTAAACCTGTTTGTGTTGACTGATGGCCGGTTTATGATGTGATGGATGGATGATCCGGCGTGCCCACACCTCCAAACTCAAAACATCCCTCTTGGAGTATTTACCTCTGTTGCTTAAGAATGTTTCGTCCCACCTGAGCGTGACGGGATGTTTTTGCAGGAATCAAGAGATGGAAGGCGTTTGTACAGAGCTCCTTTATGCCAACATGAAGATTAAATGAATTCAAATTTGTCACACATCGCACACAGCATGACCTCTTTGAGGATTACAGATTCAATTCCAGTAGGGTAAATGTTGCTATATCTTGATTCTTATTAGTTTTATTAGAATGCTTATTTAACTTGTTTGTCATTGCAGTTCATAATCAAACTTTTGGGAACAGATAATGAAGGAATTAGAGTTGAAATCTGCTCAAGCTGTGACATTACTGATATAGTTTAGCTGCATCTGCTAGCATTTCAACTACTCGTTACCTATTGCTCTGAACCTGAGTTTGCATTAACTGTTGTAACTGACCAAAAGTTAATTATTATGTTGGCTTAAAATTGGATTTCTGTGAATGATCTGCCTAGCAAGAAGGGAACTACCTCCTTTGTTCAGATTTTCACCTGTGTTGCTACTTTTCTTGCGCTTAAAACTTAAATACTATAATATCTGGAAAACTGTTTTATGCTAATTCAAGGACTGGCAAGTGTTGCTTTATCTATACACATCCATCTCACACAACATTCACCTCTCTTCCATCATTTTTCTCTTCAAAAGTCCTCACTCTGACGCTTCCTGTTACCCACATGCAGGGAAGGAAGTTTGGGTTTAAACAAAGTCTTTGGTTTCTCACAGGCTTTTTAAAACAAGCATCCTGTTACTTATAGTCACGAAAGTCTTGGAGATTTATGTAGAACGCGTGCTGGCGTGTGTTTTGAGTGTGTTTGCGTGTATTTGTGTCTGGCTGTCTCTCGCGGCGAGGTTGCATGACGGTGTGTTTAGAAGAAAACTCCAAAGGTTTTGATAGAGTTTACATGTTAGACTGGAAAAATAAAAACCTTGTCATCTCAATACCTCTCGGAAAAGGACTTAGCCAGATTTGTTGTGAGGTTTCCTAGAAAGACCTCAGGGCAGCAAGCTGTCTGCCAAACATTTTTGCTTTCAGGAGTTCATCAGTGGTTTGGTTTTGCTGTCTTCATCTTATTGCAACAAAATTGTGGCCAAATTGTAATCCAACAACCTAAATCCACATCTCAGAATAATAGAGTGAGACGGGATGAAAGACTCTAGCTTAGGCAAGTCGAGACTCTCAGGGTTTCCCCCAGTGTATTCTTAGCCTGGCGGGCCACCAGGGTTTACATGACCCCCACCAGGCTGAGCATCATTTGTTTATTTTAAAGAGGTTTTATTTAATACACTAGTAACAGTGACAGTAAAGACGGATTAAGCTAGGTTTATAGTTGACAGATTAAAATGGGTGGGAGGGAGCGCTTGCACCTGTCTGTTAGCATATGAGGCTATTATTCCCAAATAATGATTCTTGCTCCTGCATCTCTGAATTTTTGTAACTTTTAATGTTTTTTTTTAACACTAAAACATGGTGGGCCTCTGATGGACCCCTACCAATGGGCTAAGGAGGTTTTCTGTGGGAAACCTCGGCTTGTATATAATAGAAAAACGACAAGATGGGCTAGTCTAGAGTAGGCTAAGAAATCTAGGCTAGAGCAGGTGAGGGCAGGACAGGATATGAAAGGACAAGATGGGATAAAACAGGAAATGACAACATAGGACTGAAGAGAATAATTAAATACAAAAGTTTCTCTACTGAAATGTAATTTTCTTGCATTACAAAAGGTAATATTTGTTACTTAAACCTGATAGGTTGTGGTCTAAAGTACTTTTAATAGCTTTTAGGCTTATTGATAAGATCTTTTCAAAGATAAGTCTTATCTTATCTTATTCAAAGTGAATGCTTAGCTTTCACTTTGTAGTTGTCTCACATGAAACCATTCACGTTTGTTTTTCACCCTTACTAGTTTATAACACAAGTGAAAATATCAGCAAGTCGTATCAAAATAAAGTTAAGAGGCTAACATCACATTACCAGAAAAGGCAAGATGTGAATTTATTGAAGATTGTAGCTGTACATAAGTGTGATGTCTCTTTAGGATCAAATGATTTCAGCAAACACATTTTCCATTTAACTTCACGTTGACTGTCCTTTACACAGCTAAAGCAGGACACTAAGGTTTTAACTATGAAACTCTGCCTTGGACATAAAGCAGTGTGATGACAACTGCCTGGTGAAGAAATTGATCAGTGACTTCCACAATTGTCTCCAGCGAGCACGGAAAGATGAACTCGATGCTCACCTGCCATTAAATATCTCATCTTATGTTTAGTTTTTAACTGTTTTTGGTCAACATCTTTTAATATAATTACTCTAACCGACAACCGTCTCGCCTCCGTCTCTTTTCCTGCGTTTCCCTTCTCTCGATTTTTTTTCCCCCTCCCCTTTCTTTATCTCGCCCCCTTTCCTCCACTCCACTAAGATGCGAGATTAAGCTCCTCGGGTTCTTTTCTAAGGAGGATTAGCCTGCAAATATGGAAAAACCAGCCCCGACACGAACTCTGTACTTTCTGTAGCTTCTAGCTACACTCTGACATGTGTAGTACATACTCACAAATATATAGGGTTTGTCAATTGGCGTCACTCACCACAGGTTTACGCCACAGGTTTACACAAGTCCTACAGCACCACAAAGATATGTAAAGTGAGATTGCCATCACATAACTTTGTCTGCCTTTTCATCGAGAGTTCCCTCCTCGCCTCCTTCTGCAGCAATTTTAATATAACTCGTTGTGTTTATCTAACGTATGCCTGTATTGTCTTCTGTGATGTTTTATTATAAGAGTTTGCCTCTAAGGATAGCTAGACCAAGGAGTAAACAGAGGTTTGTCAGACGGGTTTTAGGGATCTGTCAGAAAAACGTCCCGAGGTGGCCTGCCACGACAGATCTAAGATCCCGTATGCGCTCGTACTGCTTGTACGTCTAATGGTACAAGAATGGGTGTGTGATTATGTACTGCAGCGCTGTCAGGTGCACTGCAGTACATAATCGTTAGAGGCTAAATATACAGCAGTTTGAACATCTCATCATGTCATGACCGAGGGAGCTCGGGAGCTCGGTCTTCAGTGGCAAATTCTTTGAAGTTTTTTGGATGGTTTGCTCTGCGTTGCGTCACTGCGCGCCGTCGCCCTCTTCTGGTTTGATTTTGGGATTCGTCTTCTAAACTTGGTTGTCGTGATGAACGTACATGTTCGTTGGGAGCAGGGTCGCCGATTTATGTTTCTGCTGGTGCGTGCTCATCATCGACATCAGGTGACTTATCAAAACAATGTCACATACGCGGCATCGTTTTGCACCCAGTCATGGATATTGGTGGTCTGGAAAACCACACAAAGAATCTGAATTGAGGGACACAATGTTTTAGTATTAATTGTCAACACTATGACAACTAGATGACAAAGTACAAGGGGAAATCATTTCACAGTTCAGTTAAAAGTTTTAATAAAAAAAAAAAAGGCGTCGTGTGGAGCGATGCTGACACACACAGCAAGAGAAAGTTTTTCTCTTGAGTTTTTCTTCACCTGTTTTTTCGACGTTACTTTGCCTATGCTGTGGCGCGCGGCAGCTGAATTTCTGAAAGTTCAATGAACGACAAAACATCGACTCCCTCTTTGGTTTTTTTAACAAACTACGTCCACCTAGCGGAGGAGCAGCATTTACCAGTATGTAAAATTACACATATTACCCAATATAAAGGGGACATTTTTTAAATCCTCATTTGACACCAAACTGTTTATAGAGTTTTATCAAGGACGAATACACATTTTACCTGCCAAAGTGTTGGCAATTTCAGGTTTAAGTTAAGCCATATTTGATAGAAATCGGTTAAGAAATAAGAGCGCCGCAGACAGATTCCTGCTCATCCTGCATCGGAGCAATGTGGTTTTTGGACATAAATCAATGCATAGTAATGCATCACTGGCTATAGCAGCTAATAGGTGCTCACCATGTAATAAGAAGCATTTTGATTTTACATTCATCAGCATAAAGATGGAAGTTTCTATACCTAAAATACTTCCCTGGAGTTTTTTCTCATTCCTGAGCTGCAGCCTTTTACATTTTGGAAGGGCGTAAAAAACCATCACTGGCCTGATTGTCCAACGATGCTTTTCTCACAGAATCACCTTTCTGGTACTTCTCACAGACTGGAGGAAGCCTGTGACTCAGCCTTCAAAGTTTAAGGAGTATATCTAAGGCATTCAGGTTTATATACATGGAACTTGATGTCAAGTCAGATTTTTGGCATTACAGAATGTGAAGCTAAAAATGTTTGGCTGGGAACAGAAGTTCTTCCCTCTTCATAGCTGAATACATAATTTTATTACCTGCTTTCCTGGCAGTACTTCCATGCCGTCAGGCTTACCAAATTCACCGTTGAGAAATCCACTCTTCTCCTAAGCATGTTGGTGCACAGTATTACTGTAATTTATTGCAGCAGTTCATCGGGGCGCATCTTGAAAGAGAGGTCGTCCACAGCAAGGTATTACGCCGGAATACGTTGCTGAGTGGTAATAGTTCGACTCATGGGTATTTTCAAAAATAACGAAGAACATTGGCAAATCGCAGCAGCACACGCAACCAGTTTTCAGTCGAGCCTAACCGAAAGACGCACGTTCCTGGCATGGTTTCCAAAACGCTCTCAGTTAATTCAGTTCAGGCAGGCAGATAAACACGAAGAGAGCCTCATGGGTGTTTCAGAAAATGTGTTCTGGAGCCTGGAAAGGTACAAATTGACATGAACAACTTTGGAGACCTTTCCTGATGGTCAAACGTATTTTTGGGCTTTCATCAACTAGTATAAAGAACAAAGACCTGCTTTTTGCCTTTCCTAAATAATCGTGATGCAATGTATTTCAAGAATAAGCAGCAAACCAATTAGGCTGTCAAACAGAAGCTAACACATATAACAAAAAGCTAAAATAGAAGCTGGTTGTACACTTTTGTCCAATAGCACCACCCCTCGTAGCTTTAATTATATTCTTATGATGATATTTTGCCTGTAATGATTGAAGGTTTGCCAGTTTGCAGTGTGTGTCTCTTGTCAACACCTTGCTCACCAGCGTGTACTACGTGGAAGTCAGTGGACCACAAATGCTGTTTGTGCTTTTGTGATAGAAGGTTTTGACTTTTTCAAGAAGAATAAAGGCATAAATAAATATTGGTGTTTGCGATGAAATAACGAGAACCTTGTCCTATTATTGTCTGATTGCAATAATAGGACTTCTCCTAACCAGAATGAATGATTTTAAAGATAGCCCTTAAGTTTAGGTTTTCTGCCTGCAGCACTTACACACTTAATGCTCCACTTTCTACTTGGGTGGTCCTTGTGAATCTACAGCATGCAGCTCTCAAGAAATCAAGCACTCAGCTTTGCACACCTTTAGTCTCTCATTGAGTGTCGTCACTCAGAGTTTTTTGGCTATTTTACATTTCTGAAACTGGAATTATTTTCCACTTTCCATTTCCACGTAACCTGGAACCATAAAAATAAAGAAAACATGTACCCTTAGCCTCTGGGTATATAAAAAAGGAAACCACTGACCTATTTAAGAGTCTGTTTTGTTAATCTTTAAACCAAAGTGTTTCAGATTTATGAAGTTGGCCCCTCACCAAGCTCTTTAAAGAGAGTCTGGATTAAAATATGCAAAGATTTAATGGAACTTGACACCTGAAGGGTCGGAGGTACCAGGCTCAGCTTTAAAAAGCGAGCCGGTTAACTCTTTTCTGCCTCATTCATTGAGTGGTTGCACAATGTCTTAGCTCCACAATGCCACCATTCACACAGCCAGCTACACAAGGTGAAGCTAACATATAACTGAAACCCAACCCGCCATGCTAATGCTAAGGCAGCCTAGCTCGTGTTTTTTTGCATGCAAGAATGTCAGAAGAAAAGCTAATAATCACGGACGATTATGTTCAACTCATTGGATAGATCTGAGTTAGACTTAGAGAATAATAGGAGCTCCTTCTTTCAAACTATTTCAACATTTATTAGGTTTCCTTTTGCTAAGCTTATTTTTTTAGAACAAAAAAACACAAAAAGTAAGCTGTACAACCAGATCCTAAAGTTTATACTATTTTTGTTAAAGTATTGCTCTATCCCAGATGATGTTCTAAAGTATTTTGTCTTGATCTATCACCCAAAATCCCACAATTAATGTCTGTGATTACAAACATTACAAATGAGGAAAAGTATAAGGGTTGGGAACACTTTTACAAGCCGTCACTGTTCAGTTTTGTCCTTCGTACTTTTTCAATGCGCTGGTTTGGAGCGCGGAGACAGAAGTCATGTTTTGCATGCCACCAAGACCTACTAAAGACTTTTTTTACAGAAGGTTTTCCGCAGGCCGAGCAGCGCGCTTGCTCTCCAGCCACCAGCCGCTCTCTGACCTACAAAGTCACCGGGTCAGAATTTTTACCCGGGGGCCCCTTAAGTCCCTTTAACATGAAGCAATGTGCTGTCTGGGGGCCAGTCAGTTTTAAACCTCAAAGAGAACCAAAGGCACAGAGTGTAAAAGACTGTGTGTGTGTGTGTGTGTGTGTGTGTGTGTGTGTGTGTGTGTGTGTGTGTGTGTGTGTGTGTGTGTGTGTGTGTGTGTGTGTGTGTGTGTGTGTGTGTGTGTGTGTGTGTGTGTGCGCTGCAGGGAGTTAAGGTGTAAATTCAGCCTAAGGTTTTATTATATCTACCTTTCTTTCTGACTTTTGTTGACATTTCTGCAGCTGCTCCTCTGATTCCTCTGGTTTTGTTGCGTGTGGATGTCGGTGTGTATCGGACCCCCTGCAGAGAGTGGACTGCGGCGAGGAAGATGAGCGGTGCATTGTGGTGCGGCGTTTTACCCGCGGAGGGGAAACAGAGAGAATAGCATTACCATTTCAAAAGCCCGCTGTCGAGGCTGAAGGGGGCTTAACATGGTTTCCTGCCTCTGATTCTAAACTGCTCTGACCCAACACGAGCATCACTTAACTTCTTTGATTTACAATTGGATATTAGAATGAAAAAAAGGCATATTTCACCAAATAAAGTTCAGATTTAAAGATAATTGCATAAATCTCAATTCAAATCTGGGGTGTTGAAGCTAGCCAAAAGTATAAAAAAACTCTAAAACAAATAAAAGCTCAACTAAAATCCCCAATTGCTAATGATACCAGGGGAATAAGACTAACTAATAGAGACCGCCAGCAGAGGTCCTGTGTTTGCGTGTGCGTGTGAATGTGCACAGTCAGGTCAAAGGTCATTTGCAGCACCAGAGAATCCTTCAACCCGGCTTTGTGTGGCCTTCTCTTTCAGATTCATAAACGCTGGGCGCAGGAAAACGCCTGCCTTCCCTGTTCTTTCCTTCCAAGAGAAGAGCAGTATGTACAGAGAGTGCTCACAGAGACAAACGGAGACAAACACAGCGAGGCAGGTGATGTTAAAGTAGAGCAGAGAGAGACAGGAAAAAGACTGAAGTGAAGTGCAGAGGACAAATTCTTTGTTCATTACACACATACAGGAAGCATTTTTATTAGTCTGTAAGACAGCTGTTGCACATCCGAGTATTTATTTGTACTTTATCTATTAATGCATGTAGTCAGTGTGTGTACCAGGTTTTTATATCTTTATGGGAACCTATTTCTGTCTACAATGTGGGGTTATGGGGACCATTGCTCCTTGTGGGGACATTTTCTTGGTCCCCATGAGGGAAATTGTTGTTTTAGGGTTAGTGGTTAGGTCTGTGATGGTTAGGGTTAGGATTAGGATTATGATAAGGGTTAGTCTGTAGATATTAATGGAAGTCGATGTGAAGTCCCCACAAGTGATGAAAACACAACTGTGTGTGTGTGTGTGTGTTGAAGGGCGATCAAGTCAACAGCCCCACATAAACTCAATTTATTAACTGTTTTGCATCACTATGAAGGGCCGTAAATTACCGGGGCGATGCCGATTAGTTCCCCACCCTTTCTTTCTCTCTGCTCATCTCTCCTTCCCCCGCCCCCGGTTTGTGCATGTCTGTTCTTTTATTTTTCTCCTTCGGTCTTTATTAATCTGTTAGCAGCAGGGCTCATTCGGAGGGCAGCAGGGCAGAGGACTTGGACAGCAGGATGAAAGAGGCTAAACTGAAGTGGCGAGCGAGCCAGGGGTCATATGTACAGAGAGGATGCGGTTGTGGGGTTTCAGATCAGAGGAAAATAGTTTTTGATATTAGGGATGTGACAATTAGATCCAGCTCACAAGAACAGATGATGCATGATATGTGATATTGGCCAAATTTTTTATGTTTATTTATTCACGAAAATTTCATTCGACATATCTTAGACTGCTTTATCAGTCCAGATGTAGAAGTTTTTGTGTGGGTTTTATTCTTTTGGGTTTTCACAGATAAAATAGAGATTTCAGTCATCTCAGACTGAGGCTAAATATTTTCTTTTCAGTGCAGAGCTACCATATTCAGAGTTTATCAGTCCAATTATAGTCATATATTTTGATACAGAGGATCAAATGCCGTCATCAGTGAAAACTGTGAAGCAGCTTTTTAATGTCACACTAAAATGGAGTTCCAAAACTGATGCTAATGTTAGCATCGTTAGCAGCTAAGGGTTAGCTTGACGTTGTGTGTTCACTGTACTTTGCTTCTTTTTCTATCAACTACCCAAAACGCTGCCATATCAATGATTTTAAAATTATGGCATCTCTTTTAATTCGTATGTGTATTTATCTACCTCACTCTGTTTATTTCTTTTTTCTTTCATATGAAACTTTGCTAGCATAAACATCAGACTTCACTTTGACGAGTTATGTAAATATGTAGGTTTATGCTTGGTTCTTTTCTGAGTTATTTTATAAGTTATATCGTTTTTTATGTCATTTCTAACTAATATTTGATATAATTTCTTTTTAGGACAGATGGTAGCGTTTTCTTTGGTTCCTGCTGTTTGCAATGATTGAAAATTCAGATTTAATTCTGCATTTTTAAGTTGATTGTTTTTTCTTCACATATTCTCATTTTTGATAGAAAGTTTGAATTGGCATGTCTCGTTTTGTGAATATAAGTTTGTGTGTGCACGTATTATTTTTTCTTCTGTATTTTCTCTTTTTTATTTTCATAAATGTCTCTACATGTTACAGAGGGACATGAAAACCCATTAAAACTGTGCTGAATAAGCAGCGTAATGAAATATGTTTATTATTTATAGATATTAAAGTTACTGCTCCTAAATCAGTCCAAACATGTTTTTTTCTTCAAGTTCATTCACACTTATATTCATAGAAGTCATTTTATGTGAATACATATTAAAATGAAGACATAAGAGCAATAGCTATCAGGTACTTCCAAATGATTTTACAAGAAATATCCAGAAACATTTTTTTTATTTTTATTTCCCACCCAAGAATAATCCATTGCATCAAGATCAAACAAGCTACTCTTCAACCTATGTGGCTTCAAATAATCCTCTAGTTTGGAAGGAGAAGGATTTATCTGCCTAGCAGTCGGTTAGCATAGCATCCAGAAAAGCACGAGCCGGCGTGAACCATCAGTTCAGTTCGTGAGATAAGTGTGTTGTTAAATCTCACACCCGCATCTCTCCCCGTTCCCTCGCTCCCTAACTCCTTTCTCTCTCTCTCCACTTCCCTCCACCCTCAGTTATCTGCCTGCGCATATCTGGCTTGCAGGCAGTACAGATGTACCGATGTGTTAAACGCCTTTCATCTAAACGCACTGATGTGATCTGAGCCCAGTTCAGCCTGTGTGCGGGTGTGTGTGTGTGTGTGTAGGGGTGTGCACATTCACAGACCTGCACATCGCCCATTATTTGCTGCAGGTTATTAACATCATTTCAACATATGTCCCCCCCACCCCCTGTTTTGGACAGAGGGTGCAATTATTGAGGCATTTGGACAGAAGAAGGGGAGGTGTGTGCCTCAGAGTGTGGAGGAGCTGCTGTTGACGTTGCATGCCTTTATACAAGCCGTGCGGTCGACCTAGAGTTAAAATAACATCCCCTGCAGGTACATTTTGTTTTCTAGCCGTTCTCATTTAGTTTTTGAGTCTGAAAACTGACTTATTGCATGAGCAAGCTTAGACAATTCTTCTTCTTCTTTTTTTTTAATAACGATTTGTGCTAACGCTCGCAGGATGCGTGTCCCTCAGTACGCGATCTTAGAAAGCCAACGCTGATAAACAACAGGTTTGCGCAACTCCGGCGAAGCACAAACTCAATCACATCTAATCCTGCATACTTGGTCTCACCTCAAATGGCATTGAGCTGCAGTGGTGCAGAACAGTAATTGGATGTGTCTACGGCCAGGCAGATGCCATCTTGTCCACACTCCATCAGAGGTGAAGTGAAGTGAGGTAGGGAAGAGAAAAACGTGCCAAAATCTGTTTGTGCTTATTTTAATGTGCGGCTCGCTTTGTTTGACGCTTCCAGCGAAGATGCCGTGTGTGCCAGAGTACAATAAGTGGCCTTCCAGTTCACTTTAAGGACATTGCTGGGCTTGGATCTTTAAGATGAAAACATGCAGAGTTGGTATTTGCAGCTGCTGTTTGACCCAGGCGTGGCCCACATGCACGTAAGACTGTCACGGCACTATACTGCCGGACGACACATATGAAAACAGGATTTGAAAGATAAGAATGTGAAGCACACAAAGCAGGAAATTTATGTACATGCTCTAACATCCCGTTTTTATTGGTGCAAAGCTAGAACAAACAATCGGTACACCTACATCACGACAGACCCAGGTGAGAACCCAGACAGGATATCGCCTCCCTCTCTGTCCAGATTCCAGCTTCTTTACCTGGATCTTATTGTTGTTGGCTGGACATCAATGGATGGTGGTATGTTTCAGGAATTTAAGACAGCGACTGGTAATGGAAAGAAAAAAAAACAACCCTTCGCTTCATAATATCCTTGGTGGACATTCCCAGTCAATACATGAGAGTTTAGTCAAGCAGCCTGGCCATTGGCTTTGTATGCAATTCTGCTCAATTCTCATTTCCCTTCATCTCTCAATGGGCTTTCTCCCATTGACCTGAATTTCTCCGATTTAATTTAGGTTTTAGGATAGTAGTCTGACTGTAGTTTATAAATATCAGCGATGGAAGTGAACGGAGATGTTTAGTCTGTTTTGGCCACGCTTCCAAATATTGAATAAGTGACAACAGCCATTTTGTTGGGCTTGGTACGTCGTTCTTCCCAGTTGAGGATATTTGTTTACAGCGCAGGCTATTTCTGGTGAGATTCATAGTGACGAACTGGCGTGTTACATACAAAAGGGCGAAACGTTAACGACTGTGTAAAGTTCAAAACTTGAACAGAAACACGCCTCCAGGAACAATCGTTTCTCGACAGCCTAGAGTCCAGACTCTCCATACAAAGGAAATGCAGCAAAAGCCTAGAACAAGAAGTTGGTTTTTACCAGGCGAGAAGTCAAGTACTTTGTGAAATGATTTTGTTGCCGAAGATTTAACTGCTTTCACATCCTGCTTACTGTTGTGCAACACGAACTTCCTTCCTTCTCCAGCGTTTATTTATTTGCCCACAGCTCTTGTTCTAATTAAATCCCTCGTCTTTGCTCTTTGGAAGAATGAATAAGACAAAATTTGCCTCTGTCATATTTACGCCTCGAGGGAAGTGATTCTGTTTGACAGACAGATATTAGACACGATGATTAACTTGGACGAGTAATTACATAAGAATGATTTGTATTTGTTTTATAGGATTTACTAAGAGCGCCAAAAATTGAGGTACAACTAATGATGCTCAGAACGACCGTATGCAAATGGTTATGGAAATGCTGCACTCAGTCTATGAAAACAGTCGTAAAACGACATTTTTAATTACATTTCTATATAACATTTGACCTATATTATCCAATCTGTTGTGTTTTTGTTTCAGGATTAAATTGTAATGCTTTTCTCCTGCCATGTAACACCTGAGCGAAGGAGGATTGTCAAAATAAAAGATATTAGAAACCAGGACAATTTCCCCAGTGATGAACAATAATGGCTAGTTCTGAAATGAACCCTTCCACTGAACAAAATGACTAAAACATATTGGTATTCCACTGGTAACTTTTCTAGTTAGGTTTTGATTAAACATCCTATGTAAACCACATTTCAGAAAGAATTCAACCAAAATCTTTTTATTTGAGGTCCTAATTTTTCACTTCTGTTATTTATCAAGACCACAACATGTTCTTTGATCTTCCAAGGTCTCGACTAAATGAAATAAAATCAGTCATTCAAGGTGGAAGCCCTCCTTTGGTGTCTCTTTTGTTTTCCTCAAACTGGGGAAAAGTTGAGTCCCCAATTTTCTCTCCAGACCAGTGCTCCCAGTGCTCCTGACCCCCTGTACAGCCAATAACACGGCTTCCCAGTCCACTCTACTGGAGCTTCTAATGAAGCTCACTTTCATTCACCCCCCTCCTCCCTCCTACGATGCCATCCTCCCTTCCTCCTGAGATCCTTCCTCTCTTTCAGGGTCAGGGATTCAAAGGAAGGGATGAAATGTGAGGTCGAGGAAGGAGGTGGGAGTTGCGGACAGATGTCATCTTCTGTCCGCTGGGTTCTGTCCAGTTTGACAGTTTTGAGGAAACGATCTTTCCAAGACTGACAAGAAAAACCTGCGTGTTCAGTGTGTAGAGAAAATGCTACGCTGATTTTTCATTTGGTTTGAACTAAGAAAAACGAAGACATTAAGCAAAGCGTAGCTCTGCTCAGATTTTGTTTGAATCTTGGAGGAATGGTTTGAGGAAGCTCAGCCATTTTCTTTCTGTTTGGATTATTTGATTTTGGTTTTTCACTGAAGGCAAAAGTAGCTGAAGAGAAACAATGCGTACACCATTAAAAATTCATACAGCAAGATTCTAGATCTAGACTGAAACCCGAGGCCTTCGAGTGCTAACAGCTGTGCTATCATGCAGCCTTAATTTGACAGGTGGGATTATATTTGAGGTACGTTTCTTTGTCACTTAATCAGAGGGAAATATTTTCAATGAATCCAGTCATTCTAGAGGGAACTGCAGCAGCAAGCGTAAGAGTTTAGGTTTATGTCAGAAGAAACTGGTCAGAAACCAAAGAAAGTGGGATTAATGTTCAATTTCATTGTGGGTTTTTTATACTTTGACCATTGATCAGCTTGTTTTTGGAAATATTCCCAAAGCCACATTCAGGGAAGACTGATGTACACACCCAGCTAGCATTAGCCAATTTCCTCATTGATCCATAAGATATTTGATGTAACCATATTTGCTGATTGTTTTCTTTTATAGCTCCTGATAAAGAATTAACATTCAAAGCAAAAATGTCCCTTTTATGAATCCTTAAAAAGAAATAATCTGCTGAAGCTAAATAGTTTCACTCTCACTAATGTTTTGTAACAAGCCAAAAAAAAAAAAGGTGCCTGGTGACGGCCACTTCATTTGAATATATGTCAAGATTGAATGTAAATAAGCTCCTTTATCTGGCATTTAAAAAAAAGTTTCATTGATGGATATCTGTTTCATATCTAGATTAAGGAAACACAAACAAAACAAACATATGCAGCTAAGAACCAGTTTAAGCCTCGGCGTTTCTACGTCTTGCAGTTAGCGCGACTTTCTGGCCACTTTTACATTTCTGTGTTTTCTGATTTTTTCTCTTTAGGTGAAAAAAAAAAAACACTATCTGTGTTTACGTCTCAGTGACAACATGACACTCGCTCACGAAGAAGAAATGGCTTCGGCTGTCCAGTTGAGCACATTTGTTTGACTAGTTTCGTAAAACAAGTGTGACACCAAACCCCGTTGAAAATGTGAAGGACAGGAGAGCATGCCAGGTGTATGTTGATCTTACTACGTCAGGAAATAACTTTAAGTAAATACCTTCCTACCTAAATTACTGACAGTCAGAGCATTGAATGAAAAGTCAAACAACTGAAGCAGTGAGAAACGAGGCCAGGCAAGTTCCTCGGTTTAGGGATCAGCGAGCTTTACTTTACAAAAAGACATTTTTACCGTCACTATAACAAAAATAACATTGATCCAGTGCCAATAAACTAACATTACTCCTTCGAAAACAGATGTTTGATCACGTTCTGTTTCTGTTACTGTTAATCAACCAGGATTTTATTCCTGTTAATATTTTAGAACAAGTAAAGAAAAACTTTAACATGAATTAAATCTTGTTTTTTATTGAAAAAGACAATAGTGACATATTTTTTGGCCTAACGACAGGAAATGACTGAGAAATCAAAAAAGTATGTTTTTTTTCTCCCGTTAGCATCATCCTGCTGTAGAACTTTTATGCTGATTTTGCGTGAAAATGAAAAACAAATCAGCATAAATTAGACGCTTGCAGACATTTTCCCTAGTTAAATTTTTCACCACACACAGAGACGGAAAGGAAGTGTGTTAAACATTATCCAGAGCTCACTGGCATGAAATCCTGAGCAGGGAACAAAACAAAACTTCCTCCATAAGGAAAATATTTACTTTTTTCTATTTTTCCTTGTTATTTTCCATATGTAATTCCTCGCTGAAGAATGCAATAGACTAACGCAAAGTTGTTTTTTGAGCCTTTGTAATTTTTCGGTGACAGATCTTTGCCTTATAGTATAAGAAAGAAATCCATTGTCAGAGGAAGCCATTGAACAGTTTGTGGACACAGCAAAGAGGTGGGAAGATGTTATCTGGTAAGATTGAGCTTTTTAACCAACATGCTTTACTCTATGCTCAGAAGGAACACTACCAAACACTCATCCTTACTTTGAAACACTACAGATTCTTCTCTTCATCACGGATCTCATTTTTAGATTTCTATTAGCCGAAATGTTGAAAACTACATTTTTTTTTCTTTTTGTCACTACAATCCCAAGTTTTGGACTGCAGCGTGTGTGACCTCAGTCGGTAGAAATACCATTGCGATGCTCACTGTGAGGTCAAGATAAAGATTTCTGATTATGCAATTACATTCGCTTAACTTTTCCAGCATTCGATTACAGCCGGCACAACGGTTTAACAATCGAGCTCCTTCGTACGCCTCCCGGTGGGCCTCTTGAGGCGCCGCGCTCCACTCGCTCCAGTCCAGGTGACTTAC
Source organism: Xiphophorus maculatus (assembly GCF_002775205.1). Classification (NCBI taxonomy): domain Eukaryota; kingdom Metazoa; phylum Chordata; class Actinopteri; order Cyprinodontiformes; family Poeciliidae; genus Xiphophorus; species Xiphophorus maculatus. The sequence continues at coordinate 8,245,310 of NC_036456.1, forward strand.
AACCATTTTCGCTTGTTCAATCAGCTTCACACATCTCATGTTTGCGGAGCTCGTTTGGTATCCAAGCGCAGCTGAGGTGGAAGCTTTGTGCATTTGAGCGCATGCCTGAGCTCCGGGCGGAGTGGCGTTGCGCGGTGGGATTGTTTACGGCCTCGGCTGGCTCCAGAGTGTATGTTGAGGGAAACGCTTGGGTGCCGCGTTCATTTCGGCGCACTTGGATACGGAAGACGGGTCGGTGTTAGTAAATCCTGCTCGTATGAAAGGAGTAGAAGACGGCTGAGAGTCACTCTGCCGAGAAACCGCAGACGTGCATCGCGGTCGGCCTACAGCGCGAACCGGCGTTGATGCCCGTTGATGGGAATTTATTTCCACAACTGTTTTGTTTTTGTCTTTGTTTTTTTTTGGCTCAGGAATGTTGTTTGGCGCCCCCAAGGCCCACCGACCGCACGTTTCCAAACCCTTTGCATTAACCTGTAGCATTACAGGAAACTGCTGCACTGACCTGCGGACCTAATATGTTGCCATTCATATTTCCCTCTCCCCTTTTCATCACTTGCAGGCAGTCGACTGTCTCTGCTCGCTTTGAGACATCAGATATAAATCTTTCGGAGATAAAAGGAAGAAAATGAGCGAGAGCTTTGTTGTTGTTGCCGTTACTGCAGGGGAGATGTCGTCTGCGGTATCCGCGCTGGTGTTTTTGTTAATAATAAAAGTATGTAGACTCCAACGCACCTCCAGGGAACAGGGACATTGCCAGTTTGTATCCATCTTGTGTTTGGTGTTACTCTGTTGAAGCATGCTAAAGAAAACCTGTGCAGACGGCAGTCTGGAAGTGTGTCTTTCCTTTCTTATTTATAGAAATAAATTCTTGACAAACTGCACAAAAAGAACAAATGGAAGCCAAATTTAGGATGGTGTAGAAAGACTTGATTCTACTCTCCCAAAGTGTATAGAAATGCATATGGAAGTGTCTCCACTGCTTCTGAAAATCTATGACCCCAAAGAAGCTCTTCATATCCTGCCTGACTCGGTCTGCGGTGTTTCAGGCCCTCGCTGTTCTTTATGTGCTGAGCTTTAAGTGATGGCTTTTAATTCATTCATCTTAAACTTCCTTTTCCATTCTCAGTCTTTAAGTTTAGACCAGCGAGACGCAGGAAACGTTTTCCAAACCCACATGAAAACCTCCCCCCCCCAAAAAAAATTCACCTTCAGTGCTTTACTTTCATCATTAACTACAACCGCAGTTTCCCCTTAGATTTATCTCAGGAGCTGCTTCTTTAGATGCTACACATGCAACATAGACGGAGGAAGCTTTACGGTGATGAATGGGAATTCCAGTTTCTTTTCATGTGTGTGTGGCGGTCTTTTTTTTTTTTTTCTCCGGTGACGGTTGTGATGAATTATTGTGAAACGATGAGATAAGGAAAGACTCAGCAGATAATCTCCAGCTTTTCATTTTCTTAATCCTCCTCCTTACACATCATGTCAAAGCCTCAGGCTTGTGGTCAGATTCTCCAGCGTTTCTGCAGATTATGTTATCTTGACTTCTCCTAACTTTGCCGAGTTTTAATCTGACACTTTATTAATTTACATATATTTACAGTCTTGTGAAGATGATCAGATGTAGGTAGTTCACGGCTGTTGATGCCCTTTTTGTTGCCTGAGAAAACCCGATTGACCAGTTCTGTTGACGCTCCAGTTTGGGTCCTTCTGTAAAAATACATTTATTTTCTGGCCTATCAATCTGATTTTATAAGATGTTTTTATTTTATTTTCCTCTGATATTATAATATAATATAATTCTTGATGGCAGTGGAAAAAAGAGGAATACAAACATTATATTTAAATAATAACACAATGTAAAAATAATAAGATATAATAACTATAATAATAGAAAGCCTTAAATACAATTACAAACTGCTCTAACTGGCTGTGGATCATCAGAAGACCTTCAAAATAAAGCTGCGTATCATCAGCATAATGGTGGAAACCATTGGCCAGATTCCAGCATGTATGAATAAAAGATGTGGGGCCGAAAAATGAGCTTTGTGGAACTCCCCGTCTCACTGTGTGTTGTTCAAATAGTGTTTTATGTTTACTAAATATTGCCAGATGTGATTACAATTGAATGAGTGAATGAATGGACTGCCGTTACTTTCCCACAGTTTTTTCTTTAAATAAAAGCAAGTCAGAAATTTAAGCAAATCAGAAACTTACAAATTTCTCAAATGTCCACTTCGGCCCGAAGTACCAAGCAGAGTTAAGTTCTGAACAACTCCCCATATTTAATGTTTTTGGGATATCTGTCCAATGTTTTGATTTAATTATTCACATGTCTGCTTAGTCTACACATTTATTTTGTGTCTGTGAATGATTTAACTAGTACTGATGATAATTGGGGTTATCCCAACTAACTGATAGGGTTAGGAAACTGGAACAGCCAATTTAAAGCCTCACCAGTTTGGACCGGTTCTCTGCATAGATTATACGCCACACTAACAGGTCCGCTGAGCTGGTGGGGAAATGCAAGTAAAGCTTTCACAGTTTGATTCTTCCTGTCACAGTCGCACGTTTTTCTGGACGATAAATTGTCCCAGTTATTATTGTGATAAACGATAATATTGTTGTTCTGAGGCCATTTTCAGTCCATAAAAATGGCAATGGGGTCGCAGTGCAAGTAATCTCTAATGAACATTAAACACTAAAACTGGAAGATATTTTAAATATCCAAACTAAATGAAATCCGAAATAAGAAATACAATGAATACTGAAAACTCTAAAGAAAAATGGCCATCGACAAAGGGCTGGTAAAGAGCAATGCACCAGACTGAAGCATTTTGTTATTTAGTCTTTGGTAGAAAAAGGGAGAAATGATCAAACTGGTTTTAATTTATCATTCAACTAATTGATTTATTGCGAGAGTTCGATAGTTCCACACCAGTTGCTACGAAAGAAAAGACTATTTCACTATTTAAAATGTAAATAAGTTGTGATTGGCTCTCACTTTGTCTTTTTTAACTCACATATGCAGTCTTTTATTTATTTATTCACTCATGTTTTTAATTGTCATTGAGCACAGTTAAAATCTGACCTAAAAAGATAAAAAAAAAAGAAAGAAAAAAGTTAATAAATGAAATTATTTGCACAATCCAGACGCCGCATCCGGTGGACAGTTGCGTCTTCCAGGCCCGTCCTCGAGCCTCCGTGACATTCCTTCCCACAGCCCCTTTTCTGTCCTCCCCATTCACAGCTTCAGGATCCATTTTGCTGCCTTCCATCAAACGCCTCACGGCCTGTAGGTACCGCCGTTGTTCTCCGGGCAGCACGGCCTCTTTTCTTTTGCTCCCCGAGACGCGCGGCTCCACGCAAACGCATTCACACAGACGCGCATGGGGACAGAGAGCCGGGGCCGTGAACTGAAATGCGCGCCAGAGGGAGAGAAAGAGAGGTGGGTCGGATCACAAAAGAAGGAGCGTCAGGGTGATATTTTAACCTCTTTGAGAGCAGCTCAAAGGAGTGGAGGTGGTGGTGGGGTAAAAGGTCCTATACCATAGCTGGGGGTGTGTGTCTGGCTGCAGGATACTTATATGTACACATACTTGGACCTTGGTAACAGTATAGGGTTTTTTCTTTTGTCACTGCTGTGATTTAAATGTTTCTTCTTTAAAGGCTCCCACATAATTCTGGTGTCTTGGTAGGAGGCGACATTCTTTCCCTTTCTTTTTCTATCTCACTGCAATATAACACAATGTTAGTAAATACTTTTCATTTCTACTTGAGCGTTATGTATTGTCCAAAAAAAAAAATGGGATAAAAAGATGGACACTGAGTCTTTGAGTGAGCATGAAAACAGGCCAAGCAACCTTTCCTGTTTGGGAAGAATCTCAAGGACTCTCTGAGTTACTGAGAGCTGTTCAGCGATGGAAGCGGCTTCCCTCAGAAAGAGGTTTTTACGGCTTGTTTCGAGCCTCGACCCTGAACCCGTTACCATTTATAGTCATGTGGAAAACACCAGACTGGCCAGACATTTTTAATTGTTTTATTGCTTCATCTGGTTTAATTGTGGAGAAGGAATATAAACGCGATATAGGTGCAAAAGGCAAAGAAACGACGCAGACGTCGGCAATGCGCTGCTGCTTTGTTATCCGTGCCACTCTTACCGTGTCACGCGATTCGCTGGAGCCTTCGTAAGAGAGTTTGCTTTGTGAATGAATTAGGATTTTTAATTTATCAATCTGTGTAAAATTTCCTGCCAAATATAATAATGGTTCTATGCTGAAAAATTACAGTTATCTGCTGAATTCTTTTATTTACTGGAAGAATTACCTCGTTATTTAGACATGTATGTTGATAATTAATTATCAAATAAGTTTTCTCTCTGATGGGCTCTGGAGGTTTTAGCCTTCATTTAAGTCAGTATTATGTTACTCAGACATTTCTTGTATTAGCAGTTTGCCAGCCACATTAGTTTGCCGCAGTACAAGAGTGTTTTTGAAAACAACTGGAACAATTTCTACTCATTTTAAACAACCTCCTAGTTAAATATCAGACTAGTTAAAAGCTGTAACTAATACAGTGAGATGTTGAAACTACAGGTATGGAAAACGTTTGATTTACATGTTTAAAGTGCAGAATTACATTTCATCGACGCTTCATAAACAGGATAATTCCCAGACTTTTTAAGGAAACATGATGATAAATTAAAGCCAGCCAAACGGAACCAAAAGTGTCACCCCAAAAACCCAAGAACTGAACCAAACTGAGCACCAACAACTCCTGAAACGAAAACTCGAAAACCATGAAATGATCCAAAAAAACATGGCCTCAAAACGGTGAGCCAAACCAAGTTGAAAGGTGCGACCCCGAAACCGCAAACGGAACCGAACCAACTGGATTACCATGACCCCCGAAGTGGTAAACCCAGCTGAAGCAAAAACCAAGAACTGAGATGAACAGAAAACCTTCATGTTAAAACCGTACATAAACCGAATGACCCTAAAGTCGTGAACCGAGCCTCAAAATTTGCAAACCATATTTATCAAGTGGGGAGAGTATTTCACTCTCCCCACTCTCCAGTGGTTGACACAATTCTGGATGTGTGAACAAATTCCCAGCCTTTCCGCAGAAATATTTAGCAAAAAGACTTTTCAGGAACCCACGAGCAGCGACTTGCAAGTATGAGCTCATCGTCTCTGGTGTTGCTTCCAGCACATTTGGAGTCTGCAAATCACTTTTATGAATTAGGCCTCTGGGCTTCGGAGAGCCTTTTCATTTTGACTGAAATCGTTCAGTGAGGTTTCTGCTGAGGAATCCCGTTCAGCTCAAACGTTGCTGCGATGTGCCTCGCTGTGACCTACGAAGACCCCCAACTCGCTGTTCGGGTCGTCGTCTGTCCGATCCGCTCAGCATTAAAACTGTCCCGGCTGTTAACACCTTTCAACATTTTAGAGCAAACAAAACTCACATCAACAGACTATTTCCAGAAATCAGCAAATGCCTGCTGTTGTAAAAAAAAAAAAAAGGGCAAAACTGAACTCTGCTGGTCCGAATACAAAGCCATGGGGTCCTCCACGTGTGCGCGTTTGGATCTTTTGAGGTCAAAACTTGGAATTTGAGGACCAGATGTTATGAAAAGATGCACTTTGACCATCTGCTGTTGCCTCCACATCACCTCTTGCGGTCAAAGCCGGAACTCGAGTCCCGACTTCGGCTTCAGGTGGCAGAACTCCAAGGTTCGGGCTGATGAACACGCCTTCAGAAAGGGCATGCAGGGATGGCCCAAATCTCTGTTGTGGCTTCAACATACAAGACTGCACAGTAGCCGCTCCGCCGGAGGGCTTTGAACTCATAGCGAACATTTTGTCTGTTTTAAGTAGAAGGTCGGCACAATCACGGCAGTAAGAAACCAGACATGAAGAAGAAACGATGCGGCGCAAACAATGGCGGAGCATGACTCTAGAGGGGAAACTGTCTGTTTTTAATGACTGCTGTCTGGAGGGATGGGTGGGCTTTTTTTTTTTTTTTTTTACTTTTGAACCCGCAATTGAAGACTCATCCCATTAGAGGTTTGCCATGTTCTGCAATTATGACCTGACTCACAGAAATAATAGAGAGAAGGTTAAGTTGGGGCAAACCGAGGAATGAGGCAAATATCAGGAGGAATAGAAGCCGCCGGCAAGGATTTCACTGAAGAATTAAAAAATTAGAATAAGTCAGCAGTTTCCTTTCTACTTTTATCAAACATTCTTAGCATTCAGGATCGCCTCATCTTGTTCGCATCTATTCCTATTTGTTTTTAGCCTTTACCTAAAATTTCACCACTAAATTTGAACTTGGCAGAGAACTACGGGTCAAAAACTACATTTAGTTTGGCTGTAGCTGAGTTTCTTCATGTTTTGTTACTGAAATAAGTATTTGTGACTTGTTTGTTTGTTTTATGGAGTGGTACGGTCGAATACTATTGCTTTTTCATGCCACAAATTCACTTATTTTATAAAATTTGCTATTTTATAACTCATGTCAGCATTTAGAACATCTTATCGTTAATTTATTTGACCAGACAGTCGTCAGAGCATCACAGCATGAGGTAGCCAAAACAATTTATGTGTAGCAAAATGTACAACTAAAATTTATCAAGCAGAATTGAAAAGTAGTCATTCATAAAAGAGTGTAAGATTATTTGATGAGGAAAGCTAGTCAAACACTGAGAAACTGATGAAAGAGTCTGGTTTATTATTGTTGTTTTTTTTTTAGAAATGATTTAATCACAAACAAAACTACAAAATAATTAGCAAATTTTGATGTAGTGGTATTGAAATGTTGCGGTATTCACTGTACCATTAAATGGAGAACAACAGATTATGCTACAACCACCAAGAGTCTGTCAGTGTGACGGGTCGGCCCTTAAATGGACAACCAAACAGTTCAGATTTATTACATTTCTTGTTTGGAGCGGCCATGTTGTCCAACCCGTCACACTCACAGAACACGAGCGCGTTGGGCTCCAGTGCCAGAGTCCTGTTTACTTACGGCCGGCGCATGTGGAATTCAGCAGTATGCACACATGGGGCGCGTCGCTGATGCACTCCAACACACACACACACACACACACCCGAATTAGACTTAATAAGTACAAATTGAAGCAAGGTTCGTAAATTTGCAAGCTGAAATCCTCCTTGTGTCTGTGTGCACGTACCAGCCACCTGTCATGGATTACAGAGTAATTACGGAGTAAAGCTTTGCTCTGAAACGCTGAAACTGTCGAGTCCAAAAATAAGTTGTCAGCAGGAGAATATGTAATAAATGGGTGTTGTTTGGTCCTGTGGTAGAGGAGAGTGTGTGCTGCCGTTTCTACCCTTAGCATGTTAGTTATTTTTATCTGCTCTTTGATAAATAACAAGCCCATTTAAATGAGTCTATGGATTGTTCGGGTTATGTCCAAGCATTGTACGTATTATTTTTTTCATTTTTTTTTTTTGTTTTTCACATTTTGATCAAAATCCTGTCATCTGTGCCTGAAAGAACAATGCATTTGCTTGCAAAAGGAAAAAATAAATTAAAAAAATCTCGAATTTCTTCACGTTTTGAGACGATATTGGAATTTTGTGCGACAGACCGGCATCAAACGTCGCATTAATCAAAAACGGGGAGGAAAATGCAGAAACACATCCTACTCTGAACGCACCGTCCCCACAGTGCAAAACGGTGGTGGCAGTATCATGCTGTGGGGATGATTTTTTAACATTTTTTTCCCAAGGAGCTACAATTAAATGGTGCAAATTAAATGGTTTAAACATGAGAAAAGTTACAATGATGACGGACATTTGAAGATCTATTATTATCCCAACTGAATGACGGGAACCAATTGAAATCTTTCAATCTGATGTCTTATTTCCTAACATGGCGGTTGTCATTTAAATGCAGTAGATAACGTTACCTTGAGCAGCTAAGCCGCCCTGAGGGCCCAAAGTGATACCATCACATGATAATGGCGGTCAGGATGATGGTCTTCACTCCTGTAGTCCACACACTCACTCACTCATGCAACTTTATACTCTTAATTCTTTGTATTCTACATATCGTCTTCAGAGGAATGGTCCTCTTTTTTTGTTTTGAGTCGCTTAAGTCTGACTTCTGAGTCAATCAGGCATAAAGGAAGGTTGTTTTACCTCAAAGTTTGAACCTGTGTTTTATCCTGTCTCCCTTTAGACGATTTCATTTACTCTCCTTCTGCTTTTCTGAACCAATCACCGGCTCTTGCCGTCACGGTCAGGTAAAAGAACCGAAAAGAAAGTGATTAGAAAAAAATAACAGGTAATTTCCCAAAGAAATTAAAATAAAATTTAAAAAAACCTGAGGGATCTTGGAAAAGTTTAGAGAATGAGGGATGAAGACGTCTTTAAACTTTGCTCTTCAAGGAACCACGTTTTCTCGCAACGTTTTAAAGGAATGTTCTGGTTAGAAATGTTATGATTCCTCATTTCTTTCTCGCTCAAGGTAACAAAACAAAACTGCTCGGCCCAAGCAGGATCTTGTTTCGACACATTTCTGTCTTTGCTTTTTTTTCCTCCCTCTTTCTTATTATTCCTCCTTTTTTTTCCCTTCACTTGTTGCTCGCCCTCCTTCTGGATTATTTTTACACCATCATTACTCTCACCTGTCCGGTGTTACGCCCTGCTTTCCTCCCAGCTGGCCTTCACCTGGGCCTTTCTGATCCCATTACGTCTTTCATTGCCCCGGTGCATTTTCCCTCTATTGTTCACGCCCATTGGGCCCTCTGCTTCTCCTCCATTACCTCCTGCCGCTCCAGGTCAAAGGCTTCTTTCAAATGAGCGATAAGTATAATGTAAAATTAGTAATAAAACGTGACATTTAGGCATAGAGTTAGAGTGAATAGATCTTATCGTGACTAGATTCTTGATCTAGAATTATTTTCAATATCGGCGCCGATACAGATATTAGTATCGGATCTTTAGTTTAAGGTTTGTGGACTTGATTGTTTTTAAAAAACAGCTAAAAACTAATCATTTTACAGTTGTTGTTGATGAACTATATCAATGTTAATGTTTTTCTTCTGTACAGCACTTTTTTTTTCTTTACTTCCAACCCAAAACATAAAACGTTTCAGGCCAGGTATGTTCATGTGGTTTATTGGCCCAGTCAAAGTCCAAAACCTGACCCTAATTTAGCATAGATGTGGAAAAATTGACCAGCTCACTGAGCTTCAGCTGCTTTTTGAAGAATAATGTGAAAAACGTTTATGCAAAGTGGGTAGAGTAGAGATCCTGTTCTAACGTTACAGTGAGGCTCGTCTTTGTGTTGGTGGATCACAGAAAGAAAATAACCAGGTGTGATGATGTTGGTGGTGGAGATGTCAGAAGGTTGAGAAAAAGAAAAGAAAAGAAAAATCTTTTGCCAGGATTAAAGCAATCAAAACTTTTGTACTGAGAAAAAAAATATCTAAAGTAAGAATAAAAACTTAAACCATGACTTTACAAGTGGTATGATTCATTCTTGTCTTAACAACATACTGTATGTTTAACGTATTAATGGAGAACAAATAAACAACGTTTTATCTTGCAAAAGACTTTAGATTTGCATTTCTTTATATACAAATTCACTGAGAAAATTTCCACAAGCCCAAACATCCTCTCAGATGTCTGGAAGTTTGAGTCTGCAGGCATAAAATAAAATAAAAAATGTACAAGACCCTCGTTAACCACACTGCAGTGAACACAAAGGGATTTGTAGGCATTTATCCTTTGTTTCGTGCTTTGGGTCAAGTTACCCCTTCTCACATTTTTTTTTTTTTACCACCAGTTCATGTCTGTACCTTTTGATCACACGTAAGTTCTTTATTTGTTTTGCATGAAAAAAAAAAACCCAAATCCAAGTCGATGTTGATGTTGTTGGCGCTCTGTTTCTCGTCTCTTCCAGTCGGTTGTTTCTGTTAAAGCTTGCCCGCGCGTAATTTACGGCCGACAAACATCCAAACATCCTCCACCTGCTCCATCGATCACTTCGCTCTCTTGTCTCTGCTCTCAGGTCCCGACAGATGCCCACGGTTTGTTTTGGCTTTCCCCGCACCAACACAACATCTCAGGTCATAAAATTCAATCATGGCGGTTGCAGCAGTGAAGCAGCTTGTGTCGACGTTTCTATTTAAAAACCTGTGAGTTCTGGCCCAGAGACGCCTCATTCTGGTGCCTCTGGGCCAGAATGATTCATCTGGATTTCATCACCTGTGTTCATGAAGTTAATGATTAGATACAACCACAGGCCAGGAGATCAGTCACTGAAACTACAGAAATATGCTGTTACATCATGAGACCTGAATTAATTTGGGGTTTCTTTCATATACTCCGATGGTCGAGCGATGGTGAATTTACCTTCTTTAATATTATTTATGTTTCCGAGTAGCGTTCAATACATTCTCCGTTTTATTTCGCCTTTCTGAACTAGAAAATTGGTATTTTATTATTATTATTATTATTATTATTATTATTTTTGTTTGACCTCATATCACTTCAAAATTACTTTTCTCCACCAAAACAACCAGTTTTTACCCAAAATGCAACGCTTTCTGTAATGCCTTGTATGTCATTTTTCTTATGCGCCAATCAAACTTTATATCTGAACTTGACACCAGATGCTGATATTTGTTTCCAAATATCGGTCTACTTATCTAATTTATACAAAGATCTATATTTAGTGTAAGGTCAAGGTGCTGGTTGTCATTGTGAAATTGTTCAGTATTTGTACATGTTTCTGTGGAACATAACGCAACAGATTATTTGTGGATTATTTTTTTCCATCAAGCATAACTAAGATACTTGAAAGAAAAACGTCATAAATTGTTCTTTTTTTTTTTTCCATCCTAAATCAAGAGGGCGACTAAATATCACTTTACAAGTCAACTGGTTTTTGTTGTTAACAAAAACAAAAAAAATATTAAAGGAAAAACAAAAATTTTAGATTTCAAATTTTAGATTCTCGGATTTTCAAATGATTTGTTGCCTATAGTCTGTAGTTTTGAAAAGAAAATTTTGCTTAGAATCTGCAGTTGTGGCATTAGAGGCAACCACACAAACCAGTCGCCTGAAGGAAGGAAACATCGCAATTTTTCTCAAAGGATATGATAACACATTAATCTAATCTTAAAAATATCATGGAGTTCACAAGGATACCGTTTTATAATTTTTGAGAAACTGCAGATCATATTTTTAGAACTGGTACAAAATAATAAAGAGTACTTGTCCATCCATCCATCCATTTTCTTACACCCTTGTCCCCAGTGGGGTCAGAAGGTGCTGGTGTCTCTCTCCAGGTAAAGTTCCGGGCGAGAGGCGGAGTCACCCTGGACAGGTTTCCAGCCTGTTGCAGAAAAATTACTGGTCATCAATGATAAATGAGTCCATCTGTATATTTAAGCTCCTAAGTCACCACTGGTGTTTTTTTATTGATCTGAGCAACAAAAGAGGGATGAAAAACACAAAAATGTTAAAATTAGGCAAATGTATGCATTCTAAGACAGGTGCATGTTAAATTTTATAACTGAGCCGATGTGATGTGAAAATGTTGAATAGTGTCGCATGAATGTAACTCGCTTCTCCTAAAGCAGTAACATCAAGTGCAGTTACTAAAAACCTAAAAAAAAAATATGTATATATATTGAATGCGTAGTGGTGGCCATTTTGTTAGAAAACAGCCTTATTTTGAAGAAGATGTAAAGATCGTTTTAATCCTGCAGGATAAATTCACAACAACCAGGGTCCCCTCACTGCGTGATGGATCCTAATCTTAACATTTGAAGGGGGCTAAAGTATTTGCGCCAGGCTGCGCCTCGGGGTTGAAATACCAGGTACGAGGATTGACGATCTGGGCCGTAAATCACGTGAGTCGTATTAGGGAGAACGCGCGACGCTCAGCTCCCCAACGATATGTGCCGCATACATGTTTGCAGTTTGTTCATGAAAGACATAAAAAAAAATGTTGTTGAAATTGGTACCTTGGAGTGTTGTGAACTGGTTTCTGATACGGGTTGAAAAAGAAAAGAGGGAGCGGAGGGGTAAGATGGCATGAGTGAGACAAGGCTAGACAGGCAGAGTCTTAATCCTGCTAATGGTGTTGTCTCTGTTCCATCATGACTCCAGAATGTTTAGCCAGAGGAAACAGAAACAAGGATATCTGTGTGTGTGTGTGTGTGTGTGTGTGTGTAAAGCAAAAAATACAAGTTTTCATATGCGATCTTACTGGAAAGAACAGTCTTTTTTTTTTCTTTTTTCTTTTTAGTAGTGTTTTTTTTTTACTTAAGATTTTTATACCTTATAATATATACTGCTCAAAAAAATAAAGGGAACACTTTAAGTGTTAAACACCCGTTTAAGTGTTCCCTTTATTTTTTTGAGCAGTGTATTTATGGTGTCGTTCTTAAATGACAACAACAACAAAAAAATCAGTTCAAGTTTGACTAGTGATTAGATCTTGATTTGCATGTTCAGTTCAGTTTCAGGTAGCAAAAAAGTAAGTTATAAAATACTTTTTTTCTTTAGTTTTTAAACAGATAGAGGAAAGGTTTTAATACTTTTTCAATACTATTTTTTAGAGTCTCCATTAAGTCCGGAATGATCCAATCCAGGTTTATTTAGTCTCAGCAGTTTGGATGCTGAACTAGAGGCGATCAAGGACTACAGATTGTTTGGAAACTTTAAAAGACCTCTTTAGTTTAGCATTATAGTTCAAAACCACCAAACTGGTATACAGCCAAGTTTTACTCATGTTTGGTGTGGGCAACACAAAGCTGCTCCCACTTATGTTTAACCTCAAATGCAAAAAAAATTTAAAAAAGCAAAGGGAATCTTGGTCGGACTATTGCTGACTGACTTTTGATTTTTTTAACCCTTGTGCCGCCCCCTGTAGTAAGGGCGCCCTGGTTGGGGAGCCATATCGCCCAAATCAAAAATGGCTACCGCTGACAGCAACACTCCTCCTATAACAGAAGATTTACTAAATAATTTTTCAAATGACAATTTTCATATTCAGCTTGATTCTGTGTGCCGATATGAAGACTTTTGCTTCAACTCGTCAAGACGTTGCTGCGTCTTTAACTTGTCGCAACGTCCATCTGCTCACACTTACCCATAGCTGACAGAGTCTGAAGAGACGACTGACGTTTTCTTAGTGAAAATTCGTAGGATTCGAGTGGGCAGGTCTGGACAAAGGATTGATCCGGCGATAGCCTGCTTTGGAAGAGGTTCAGTTTGATGCTCAGGGATTTACAGGCCGTCCTTGTGAATGTAACACGCTTTTCTCCGTGCTGCTCAGAGAGAGCGATGCGCCAGCTGGGATCTGATCCAAAACCCATAAAAGAGACATCTGATCTTATCAGTGACTCAATAAAGCCCCCCATCTAATTTGATGCTAAGCTTGAACCTGAACACTTTCTATTCAAACGCCCCAGTGTGGGAGATTTACTCATTCACTCTTGAAATCATGTTCTTTGACTTTTTTGGTGTACACTTTGACATTACATCATTTCTCAACATTTAAAACGTATATATATAAAAAAAAGAAATATATCGCTTGTAACCACTGTCAGCTCTGTGGGTTTTCTGTTTTAGTACACTAATGATTTAAAATACTCAGCTGTCGTGCAATTTTTTTCTCACCTTAAAGCTGCAGCATGTAACTTTTATGAAGAATCTGTCTTTTACAGATTTGTTAAAACGGTCATCGTTTCATGACAGTACACTATGAGTCAAGTAATCTGTGAAAACCTCAGTCTCCTCCACCTTCTCCCTGAACTACCATTGCTTTCTGAAAAACAACCAATCAGAGCCACACTGACATCTTTGATTTACGAACCTACACCAGTTCACCTTCCTTTCAGCCGTTGGCGACCTCAGCTGGCTGAGCGCGACATCCTGTTTGGATCCGCTTTAAATGAACAAGTTTCCTCTGTCTGGCCGCTGCACTGACGGTCCGACTCCAGATGGGTGGCCCCGTCGAGGAGAGCAGAACACCCACACAGCGCGGACATGACGGTTAACTTACACACACATCTGAAATTGCTCCCGAGTAGACATGCAGATCCGCATCGGCTCTCGTTCGTATGTACGAAGCGTCAAAGTAAAGTCACGTACAGCAGATTTGTGCTCTTGTTTTTATTTGATTTAACTTTTTATTTTTTTTTTTTTTTTTACGTTGGCGGACAAACAGCCAGTCGCACGTTTGAAGTGGAGAATAAACAGATGGGGAGCTCCGGAGTCCCAAACACAGCTGGTTCGTCTCCTGCAGTGGATGTCTCAGGGTCACAGATGGAGCTGGTGGAAGGAGAGCGAACGAGAGAGGGAGGGAGGGAGAGCTTAAGAGAATAGACGGGCAAGACTGAGAGTTGATGGTAAAAAGGAAGGGAGCGGAGGGAAGGAAAAAACAAAAAGATCTCGAGCTTCTTCTTTGCAGAAGCAGCTGCTTTTCTGAACGTTGAGTTCAAGTCTAAAAGGTGATGAGGTAAAAACATCTCTGGAGTCAGAAAAGCATTTAAAGCTCTAATCTCACCACTTCCCCGACAGATCTCGTTGTCCAAAACTGACAGCAGTCAGTCCGATAACAGTTTTACTGACAGCTGGTGAAATACACGTTTCGCTCCCGTGGGGACGCGCCGTGTGACGGCACGCCGACTGATGTGCTGCGGATTAAAAGCATTCCTACTTTTTATTCAGGGAGTGAGTGCAAAAGGTCAACGTTAGCTTGTGGATGTTCTGTTTCTCTCTCTGAACTCGACAGGAATAAAATGTATAGACTTTGTAGTCAAAATTTTATCACAGAAATTGATCATTTGATGGAAAAAAGTTAAGTGAAGTTACAGCGAATAACTGGATCTGTGGCTTCAGGAATTTTAACCATAAAATTGCGCAAATTGAAGCTACGAAAATAAATTTGCTTATTGGAAACATGTCAATTTCGGGGGGGGAAAAAAAAGTATGAGGTAATTTTTCAGCCAGATCAAAATAGATGTATTTCACAAAACCGCAATGGAAACTTTTTTTTTCCCACATCACACCAGTCAGGTGATCAACAGTCGGTTGTTACTACTGGTGAAAACCACAAAGACGACGACAGGAAGTGGGACAAAATGGTGGTTTGTTTTCGTTTTTCTCAGATATGTGCAGCTGGATCCACAGACCTCTCGCAGTATTGCACAGCTCATAAAAAGCTTCGTCACTCAAACGTGTTAAATCCGTAGCTCTTCTGTAACTTTCCCACAAAACGGCTCATACGTAACCACTCCAGAATATGGGTTTGTCTCTCCAATGCCTGAATAAAACGCCGACGTTTCCTCTGACAGCTGATAGATGATGAGAGCTAGCGCAGTGGCTGAAATTATAAAAATATTTCATTTGTCGCTGCTGGGATTTTTGATGACTTATCACGTGGACAGGCTTACTCACACAGGGATTTGAATTTAATTTCTTGTTGAACGGAATTACAAAACTGCGTGTTTTTTCGACATTAGCAGGATATAGACAAAGATTTGCACCCATTTGTTGTGGAAACGCAGCTGCAGACTTCAAGCTAAGTGTTGTGCTAGTTTCATTACCGCTTGTGAAAAAACAGGATGACTTGTTGTCATGCCCTGAAGGAGCGCTAAAACAAAACTTTCTCCTATTTATTTGCATGTCCAGAATGGATATATAAATATATATATTTACATATAGGCGCTCTTTGTGGCTTGCAGAAGGTACGTTATTCAGTCTTTGCCACTACAGGAGAGGCTGATTGTTTATTTTCATTGCTGTTTGAGAAATTGTTTAGCATTTTCCGCACAACCCTGCATTCCCGTATGCGCAAGCAGAACAAAACCATCATAACAACGAAGGGGCTCAGAAAGGGCCAACGTACGCCACGCTCTGGTCGACCGGAACCTCATCTGGGCCGACTCTATAGGTATGAAAAGGCAAGTCCAGACGTATACCCCGTTACCTACAGTCATGAGAGTTAAACACGCATGCGTTATGAGGGCCTGTGAAACAGCCCAGCTAGACATGTGAACGTGAAAGTGTTTGGACAGTGAAGTATGAGCAAACAGCACGGATTGATTGGGACATAATGGCTTAAAGCTTTAAGGCGTATAACTGGGTAATTCGAGTTGACAAGAGCCTGAGATGTGGTGATGTGTGCGAAGACGGAGGAATCCACTTGAGCCTTCGTTAACGAGCGTGTTGATTCGCGTTTTGCATGCATGCAAAGTATGATTGGAGTTTTGCTTTTGGCCTCTTACGGTACACTGCAAAAACTTGTTTTTCATTGGCGGTTTTTGCCACTCAACAAGGAATATCTGAGGAATATCTAAAGCAGTGTGCAAACTGATGCCCTTCCATGAAATCCAATGTAAGCAATTGTGTATAGAAGTGATATGTGAGGGTCAGATATTTTGTTAGAGAGCATAAGAGAACGAACAGCATCCTGAAGGTCAAGGAATACAGCAGGAGAATCTGACTGCAGGGAAACTCTCACACATTTCACACACCTGGCCTTCATGAAACAGCAGCAAACAGGAAGTTATTGTTAAAAAAAGAAAAGATTTCGGGACTTGAGTTGTTGAAGTAGCTTGTCTGCCTCGTGTTTTTCTCTCTCAGCAGCGGGAACAAATGTCTTCCCTCAGGCGATGGTTTAGCATCGGTTTCCCGATACAATCCATCAGTTTCAGCTGCAGGTGTGGACAGGTGGGAACTGAATGCGGATCAGTGCATCTCCACCCTTCTCAGGTGGAGGCTGGATTATGTCCCACAACAAAGGGTTTTGGATCAAACCAAAAAAAAAAAAAAACCCCCCGATGTGAATCGACTTGCTCTGACCAATGGGTCAGAAAATAGGCTTTGATATGAATAGGAAAATCTGAAATGTACTTTATAGGCGTTCGGTGACTAACCATCCAATAATAATCATTTGGGCGTCCAAACCCTGTCTTTGTTTTTGTTTTTGCAGCTATCTTTATCTGTTTGTCTTCACCCCAGAGGTTGAATCTCTCTTTGGGATCCAGTTTAGTGCTCGACTGTAATTCCTTCTGCTCTCTGCTCACTGTTGCCCTCCTTTTGTCGAAAGTAAAGGAATTGGGATCATAAGAAAGAAAGTCGGACCGGCACGGATGACCTTTCCCCTCCTTCTCTCTCTCCTTTTCCCTCCCTTCTCTGTGCAAAGCTCACTTTTGCGTTGCAGGGTGTTTGTCCCCTTTTTTTTGCCCCACCTGATCAGTCTGCTGCAGGAGGAGTAGTAATATTCGCAGTTATTAGACAAAGACCTCAGCCTCGCCCAATTTATTTTCTTTTCAGTTCTTTAAATTCCTGAAGGAAACCAAGTTAACGTAAGTAGGAAAAAGAAGTACATGTAGCGCTAATGTAGCAACAGCTTGTCTGAGGGTTGACCTGAAGTTAAGCTTACTGCAATAAGGAATAAATCAATTAACTCCATGAAAAATGTAAACAAGCTCCATTATTTCCATTTGCATAGCTGTTTGTTTTTCTTTCTATAAGAGACTAGATGACATCAGTCATCTATCAGTTTCAGCTAGCTCCTTTTATGAAGGACTATTTAGTTTACGGTGACTTCATAATTCTTTTTATTTGTTGTTTCCGTTGTTTTGTTTGTTTATTGCGAATATTTAGAATGTCTTCCAGTTCCAGTGTTAAATGTTTGTTAGAAATTAAAGTTTATTGGTCTTTGAGAGTGACGTACTTGCATTATTATTATTATGCCATTACCATCATATTACTTTAAAATGGTCTCAAAACAACAATATTATCGTTTATCGCAATAACTTCTGGGGCAATTTATCGTCCAGCAGAAAATGTTATCGTGACAGGCCTGCGGGCTCATTTTATGAATTTTTTTGTGTGCTGTGGCCTTTCCTCTGTTTTTTTCTTGTGTTTTTTTTTTCATTTTTCTTCTCACAGACAAACCAGTTATGATAATAGCAGAATAATTTAGATGAGTAACAGCTGAAAAGCCTTTGAACCAGGTGTTTGTCAGTCAGAAGAATAAGATACTTGGGTTTAAACCTCTGTTGATGTCTACTTGGAGTAAAGTTGCTATGTAACTGTTGAGTGATGAGGAAAATAAATCATTATTTGTCTGCACTAGAAACGTGATTTATTAACACCCCCCCCCCCAAGTGGCGGCGTTATTTTTCAAAAATGTTCTTTAGGACCTCACATTGAGGGCCACCCTTTCCCAGGCCCCTGCTGCACCTGGTCAGGACCCAGTCGACCAACTGATGATTTCTAACAAGAGCTGCTTGACCTTTATTAACTAAGCTTATGGGCACTAGGCCCACTGCCGTATGAGCTGATAAGCCCCGCACGCTCTGTCCTCATCCACCCTGACCCCCATCAGGCGTCGTCCCACCACCAGCAACCTGCCATCCTTTATATTATTATAAGGTCAGGAAAGAAAATGTTCAAATTATCCTCATATAGGACGAGTTTTAAACATTTATGAAAGTGTTGAGGCATGTATACCAAGAATGACCAAAAGGACAGATCTCTTCCCCCCTCGTGACCTTTCGGCCTTGGACCAAAAAAACCAAACGTGGGTTTTTTGAAGTTTTAAGAGCCTCATGTATATAAGCTTACTTCACTCACAAGGCAGCTTATATAAGCTCTTTCTTTGGTGCTCTGGTGTGAAACCTTTGGATGATGTTCCATAGCTATCTGAGGAATGCCACCCATTGAACTTAATGCTAATCTGCAGTTCACGTGGGGTTTAGAAGGTAATGAGTCTGCCTTGAAAAACAGGGTGGATCAGAACCTTGGTCCTTCTTACTTATATGGCAAGTCACTTGGCTTCATCTAATGAGAAGCTTCATATAAATAGGTTTTCACCTAATATATCAATCAATATAAGACCAAGTAACAAATAGGTGCGTAATTCAATGTCTAGAATGTCGGCTGCAGTGCCATCTAGTGGCACACACAGCAGATTGCAACCAATTCAATACTGCATTTTGATTTTCCAACAGTGGTCACAAAAAGAGAAATGATTGCATGAAATAATCGGGAATTGTTATATTTCTCCAGAAATTCCATTCAAATAAAAATGTTTGCTTAAATACCTGATTTTTAGACTAACTATAAAACACATTTTGTAGATAGACTATTAAAAGGTCTTTCTAAATTATTATGCTTAAAATATCAATCGCTATAAATTCTTTTAGTTTAGTTTTCACTTTAAAGGCTTGTGGGAATCATTTGAGGTTTATCTGAGTTTTTACAGGACTGTTTATTGTTAATTTAAAATTCCATCGCATGATTATAATGAAACTCACTAAAATTGAGCATGTAATATCTATATTTTTTACATCTCTTATGAGCATTTTTATTTGTTTGTAATATTAAAAGTGTGTCATTCAGTCACATTCTTTTTCTTCTTTTATCTAAACAACCTTGTTTTGATTTTTTTTAACCTTTTCCTTCTCAAACCCTGGTTATCTGTGGACATCTTTAGGCTTTCCCTGGTGTGTTGTAATTTAGGGTAGAAAATACAATAGAAATTGTCAAAATTTAAATTTAAATTTTGACAACATGAGGCTCTTAAAACTTCAAAAAACCCACGTTTGGTTTTTTTGGTCCAAGGCCGAAAGGTCACGAGGGGGGAAGAGATCTGTCCTTTTGGTCATTCTTGGTATACATGCCTCAACACTTTCATAAATGTTTAAAACTCGTCCTATATGAGGATAATTTGAACATTTTCTTTCCTGACCTTATAATAATATAAAGGATGGCAGGTTGCTGGTGGTGGGACGACGCCTGATGGGGGTCAGGGTGGATGAGGACAGAGCGTGCGGGGCTTATCAGCTCATACGGCAGTGGGCCTAGTGCCCATAAGCTTAGTTAAGAAGGGCCGAAGTTTGTCCACGTAGACAACACTCATATTCAGGCTAGAGATGGCCAAATGGCCTAAGTACCCTTAAGTACCTTGGTAATGGCCTCAACGCATATCACAATTGCACAATTGGCTGAAGGTTGTCCATTGTGACATATACCTATTCAGTCTGGAGATAGTCCAACTGGCCTGAAGGATTTAAGCTATCATCCTATTAGCTGTTTTCAACAGGCGCTTTTGTTCTGTAAATAAGGCCATTACTGGCGCACCCAAGCACAATGAATTCATTATAATATTTTAAATGGAGAATTAGACATTTTACAGCCAGGTACAGCTTTGAGCAATGACCAGAAGTATTTGTGTCTAAGTCAAGAGGACTGAAATTCTAGCATGAGAAATATACAAAAGAACAACTGTTATTTGGTTAAATGCGTTTTATTCTTGTCATTAAAAACAACACAAAAAATACAAGAAATAAAACAATTCCACACATATTTACACTAGGCACATGGGGGGCTGAGTGGCATGTCCTTGTGTGACTGGCATTTCAGCACTCACAGTCTGTCTGCACTGTCAGAACATACCTGGCACTGCCAGGGGATGACCCTGGTGCATTTGCCACATGTGTACCTGTAGCAGTCAACGCATCTCACAGTCGCATTATTGGTCTTGCATCGATGGTTGACCTGACACTTCGCCCTTTTGCCTGGGCTGGGTGTGGAAGGTTGTTCCCGAAGCAGTTTTTCCTTGTGTGCCTTCTTCTCATTCACATGAAAGTTACCCAACTCTTTAGCAAGTTCAACAAGGAAGTCTACCCGTCTCTCCTTCACCCCAAAGCATGCCTGATACAGCACATGTGCATTCAGTGCTGCCATGTCAATCATATTGTAGAACACCGCAACTGGCCATCTCCGTGTTCCTGCACGCACGCTGTACTCCCGCACCATTTGGTCCATCACATCCACACCACACTTTGTTTTGTTGTAATCCGTGACCGTGTTTGGCTTCCTTTTGGTGGTATCCTCAGTCTCAACCACGCTGTGCATGCTGCTGAGAATGTAAACGGCCTTCTTCCTTTTGGGCGCATTCACCGTCAGCGTGGCACCAGTGGTTGAAAACATTACTAATTTCTTTTAGAAAAACCTTTGCACATTTCTTGAAACAGATTGTATGTTTTGCAAACTCTATGTACATTTGGCAAAAGGTCACATCTCTCCAAAAACACTTCATGTATGCTTCAAAACTAAACTGACGAGTTGTAGGTATCATAGATGCCCACCCCCAACATGGACTATTCACACTCCCACCTTCTGGCCCGACGGTCAATGGCCACATTCACAATTGAAGAAGGGATGCTAATCTCAGTTTTTGTAATCAGGGTCTTTTGACCCTCTATCAGGACTTTCAGGGGGGAGGTCGGTAATTACCCCGGTAATGACCAGATAAGGGTCGTTTTACATTTGACCTGAAGAACTTTAGCCTGCATCCTATAATCTGGTTTCATTTATTGTTCTGTAAATAAAGCCATTACTGGCGCACCAAAGCACAATGAATTCATTATAACCTCCTGAGACCCAGATCTCTTTTGCTTACACTTTTTTCATGTTTTTTTGAGGTTCATTTGGTTAGTTTATTTCTGAACTGTCATTTTATACCCTCTTAGCTTTATTTCAAAGAAAAACATTACTAATTTCTTTTAGAAAAACCTTTGCATATTTCTTGAAACAGATTGTATGTTTTGCAAACTCTATGTACATTTGGCAAAATGACCTGGATAATGCAGCACAACATCATGGATCAGCTGCAAAAGGTCACATCTCTCCAAAAACACTTCATGTATGCTTCAAAACTAAACTGAAGAGCATTACCTACAGGAGACCTGATCTCCTGTTGGTATCATAGATACCCACCCCCAACATGGGCTATTCACACTCCTACCTTCTGGCCTGGAAGGTAGGGTCATAATAATGGGTCATGGACGAATGGAGGCTAATTTGAGCCATCAGCGTCGTCAGTTTGGACAGGGTCTTGTGGCCCTGTTTTGGCCCATCCAGCGAGAAATCGAAAACCTGGCCCTGGTAGTCCAATTGTCAAAATACAAAGAGAGGAAAGATTTTTTTTAGCCGATTTAATGAATCCCTTCTTTTTACCTCTTAGCTTATTATTTAGTTAGAAGGCACCATCATCTGTTTTATCTATTCAAAATAATTTTGCAGCTGGGGTTAGTAGGTCTACATGACCTGCTAGCTTGAATGTTTACGATGTGCTGCACTGTTAGAAAGGAGAAGGTGGTGAGTTCGTAGTAGAAATGTGGTTGTTTATTGGTGGAAAGCGTTAGGGGTATGGGCTTGATGACTGCTGGACATCAAAATACCCCGAAATGTAACAAATATTTTTTTTAAAGATGTCCTTCAGATAAACTTTAGGTTTTGCTCCTGATTCTGACTCTGGTTGTGGACACATTTTGAATCGGTTACTGATTAGCTGGTGAAGTTGAGCGCTACAAGAAAACGTCTGCTGTCATTGGTGGAAGAGAAAAGTAAGATAAGATAAAAGAAATGGTAAAAAAAAATAAAAATAAATAAATAACTTTCTATCTTAAAAACAAGTTAGCTCGTCAAATTAGCATTACAGACTGTGAATCAGTAAACAGCTTCTTTTTTTTTTTTTTTTTGCTGTATTTAGACAATTGTGAAGTTTTGCGAAGTGCCTTGGTGAAAAGTTACATTGATTTACTTCCTATTTTTTATTTTTCTTACAGGGTGGAAAGTCTGATGAACCATGCGCAGGCCTGGACTGCAGCAGAGGGTGCAAGTGCTTCCCAGAGAAAGGCAGCAGGGTGAGTCGGCTGCATGATCTCTGAAATCAACCTCTGTGTCAAAAAACAGAGAACATAATGTTAGGACAAACAACACTCCCCTCTGCCCTCAGTTTATAGAGTATAAAGTTGAAATATTTTCATCTATTAATCATTCGCCGAGCACGGATTAAAATCAGACACAGTAATTAGCTGCGTAATGTGATGTTCCACCACAGCGGCAGACATAAAAATGCATCAAAAATATAATTACGCTCATATTGAGGATAATTTTGTGGTGGTGAAGCTTTTTACACACGTCGATGGTATTTCGTCTCTATCATAGCTAATCTAGGTAATTACAGAACAACAATTAAATTATGTGGTTAACATTAATTTCTTACAGTTTTTACTATTTCCCCCCGCCCCCATCTTTAGATTGCCTGATAACTATTACTGTCTGTGCGTGTTTTAGATGTTGACTGTATGCACAAATATTTGTGGTTTATTGATACATTAGATGGCGGGAATTGGTTAATTGTTTCCCCTGAGGGGCATTAAATGAATTTATAATCAGTACAAACCCACAACGCCTTGTTTGATCTTAGATTGTGCTGTTTGTTTTTGGCAGGTTGGGGTACTTTATCTCCACCTAGCCCCCCTCAGGCTCACATTTACATTCTTATCCATTTTCATCAGGTTTGCATGTTGCCTGCAAATATGATAGCATGGTCTGTGTTGGTCTGTAGAATGCATGTTTCAACAACCCCTCTCTGTGCGCCGTAACGGGGTTCCTGGAGGAGCGGGAATACGATCAAATCAGGATGTGTAGCTGCAGGCAGAGAATTAATTTTCTTGTCAATCCCATCATACAGTTAGCATCAAACCGTCACCACTAACATCAAAACAAACCTTTGCTGATTGCACATTGGCAGATTGTGCTCTGTGGATGCGCACAAACTTCCCGACCGTCGGCCCCAACGTCCTTTCGGAGCAGCAATCAGAGCGCTCGACTCTGCTGATTTACTGCCAAAACTCGCGGTGACGCCAGCATTTTCTGGATGCTTTGTGGTTTGGTACAAAGCTGCTACCTTCAGATATAAGTTCTCGCGCATCGACAAGCTCCCAAACATGTGTGAGCGTCACCGGGTCACTGTGTGAGGTTATAGAGTCAAAAGTTCCTCCGAGATCAAAGAGAGATTAGAAAAGCATCTTGCTTAGTTCGACTTCAGCAACAACCCTCCAGCAGCTTTCTGCCCATTATTAACTCAGTCTTGTTTACACTCCACCGAAAATGGGAAGGGTTTTATTGACACTAATTATATTTTTGAATCCTTGGAAACACTGAGGCCAGATTTTGATTGAATATTCGTCTGACTTTACCGACATATTTCGTCCGGCAGGAAGGGATATACTGTAGTTGTCTGCTAAAATAAGTGCAGCATATTTCAGCAAAGAAGAACCATTTTATTTAAAATTTGCAAGAGCAGGTCCCAAATTGCATAGCCATTGAAAATTGTGAGTGGGTTGAAAGATTCAAGGTGATGCACCATTCCAAGTGTTTCTTGCTGCTCTGAAGGAGCAAAAGTCAAGAAAGGGGTGCAGGGTCATATCTGAATGTCTTTGAGTTCCAGTGGCAACTTGTCTCAGGCTTTGGTAGGAGGTCAAAAGTGGCACCTGCACTGGCAAGGTTGACGGTGTGAGAAGGTTCACCCAAAGGCCATCCCAGTGAATGCGGTTCCTGCCGGTGGCAACATCTCAAGGCAGACGGTCAAACAGACCCTGCATCTTCTGGATCCCGTGGAAACGGATAATAGAGGAAACCATTTCCATGAGTTAGGTAGAAACTCATGGACGCTCTGCCTGGCCTTTGCCAGCTTTCATCTGGACAGAGGAGGAGATTATTCTTTGGTTTGATGGGCACGACAATAAAATGGAATTGTTTGGCCACAGTTGTGCAGCCTTGTTTACAGCATGTCGACGCCCAACAGGACAGGCAACCTAATGGAAAGAACTACATCAAGATTCTCAACGATTCTGCTGAGAAACTTGTTCTACTTGATGTTTTAGTGACTCTAAACACACAGATGGTGTGGTAGCGTAATGGCTGGTGCACCATTAAGTGGTCCACTAAATATTTCAAATATTAAAATTTGAAATTATTAAATTTATCAAAATAATTATTAAAATAATCAAATTAAGATTGAAGCAGCCCAGCCAGAGTCCTGACTTGAATTTAATGGGGAATCTGGGGAAGGAGTTAAAGATTGGGCTGAAAGCAGGAATACTTTACAACCTCAAACACTTTGGAGTTCATTGCAAAAGGTGAAAGGTCAAAGACACCAGTGGAGACATGCAAAAAGCCAAGAAAGGTTTTTCAAATCATCCTTGACAGTTGCACAAATGATTTTTATGTTGTTTTTTGTTTGTTTGTTTAAATGTAAAAAAACAAACAAACAGGAAAACGTCTTTTTACCATTTTGTGAAACAGATCTTCTCTCAGACACAAACGTCTTGGGTGAAACGTTTGTGTTCATACACAACAACCTTTTGGGTGTATGAACAATTTTGGACTTTACTCCACGCAGTATTGAACTAAATTCCTGAACATGTGATTTTTAAAAGAAGTTATTCCTCTGTCCTTCCTTTCCCATCTTCTACCTATTTGGGAAGCAGCGAATGCATCCACTAAGACATTCCTTTCCTTGGTTTCTATATTACACATGACTGCTTCCCCTTTTTTCTAACTCAGAAGTAGTGATGTCTTGATTTCAGTGGAAACGCGAGACTTCTGTCTTTACCCTAAAACCAGACTAAAACCAGACTAAGTGTAAGCTTCACACTGTTGCTCGCTCCCCCCCTTTAGCTCGGATCTAAACAACAATTACTGTCTGACACAGAAGCCTACACTTACTACCCGACTTCTGTACACCATTTTAGCTAAATGACATAGTGAAGAGCTCCTCATTACGCTCAGGTATCTATAGGTAAATGATCAGGTAACACTTGCTGGCTCTGCTCAGGCCTCCTGTTGGGCCTAAATGACACGGCCGCAACTACATTACATTCTTTAACTGTTATTGTTGGGAGTCCCGTCAGGGCTAAGGTGCTTATTTGTCTCTTTTCAGTTTTACTTTTGTAGTTGGACCATGGAGAAGGTAGGTGTGTTCTTAATCATGGCTGTTAATGCCAGTGAAGTCCACAGGTGGGACGGAGTTAAAGGGCTCTATGCCACACAGGTCCTGAGTCAACAACAGCTCAGTGTTACTGATTTGGATTAAAGCTGCAGTGTGTAACTTTTATAAAGAATACGTTTCTTACATGTTTGTTCAAACTTTTACCATGAGACAGATAATCTGCGAAACGATCAGTCTCCTCCACCAGTTCCCTGAGCTACTGTCGGTGTTTGAAGAAATCCTGGCCAAAAACAACCAATCAGAGCCAGGAGGAGGGTCTTACCGCTGTCAACCAACTTCATGTACTCGCTGCTCAATGTGCTAATGACGGAAAAACAACTCAACGTCACAGGAAAACCGTTTATTTGCCGTCGTCGGTGGCCATGCCAACTAGCGTTGGCATTCGCAACAGGCTATGCTAGCTGCAGCATAGCATGGCCACACACAATTGTGATTGACAGCCATAAGACCCGCCTCCTGGCTCTGATTGGTTGGTTCTATTTGGCACTGGAAACACTGAAGGAGAAAACAGAGGCGCTAAATGTTTTCACAGATTACTTGTCTCATAACAACTTGACACCTTCAGCGAATATGTAAAAAAGTGAAGTTTATAAAAGTTACACACTGCAGCTTTAAAGACGGTCTGTAGAGGGATCAGTCGTTTACAAAAACTCAAATCATAGCAGATCGGCAGATTGAGCATTCGTAAGATATGCATAGGTATAGGATGGAAAACGTCAAATCACATGACCCCTAGACAGCTTGTGCCTTAGTTTCCTTTGCATCTGCTGAATAATTGCCCTCCATCTTAAAGTCAGAGAACATCGATTGTCGACGATACGGTCAGCATCCATCTTCAGGACCACAATTAATTGGTCGATTCTTTTCTGCTTCATCTTTACGCAATCACCCTCATCGCTTTTTTTTTTTTTTTTTTTTTTTTATAAGGAGACACAGATAAATTACAGGCCTCTTATCATGCAGAGGTGTGTTTCCAGGATATCTTGGCACCCCAACCAAAACATCTGCTAATGTTTGAGATCCATCAAGATTTGACAGGTTAACTGAAGAAGTACAAATGCTGTCACACAAGATTGAAGTGAAGTTTTGTTTATCCCCGAGGGATAACTTTTATCTTTTTGCTACCAACACCTTAGTATCTTTTTTTTTTTTTTTTTTACATGAATAGCCTATTAAACATCACAAATTTATGGATCTTCTCACGTCAGTTCCAGGTTCGTTGCCATAGCACTTTCACACCCCGTGGTAGTTAACTAAACTCCTGCGGAAAATATTTTCATGTAACGAGTCACTTGCAAATGATGTCAGTGATGTATATGACATATAATAAAGCAATGAAACAACAAAACATAGGTGAAATGCATAATGAAATAAATTATACAAGGTTATTAGCAGAATACAAACTAATATTTTCTGCAAGATTGGATTTAAAAAAGTAATTATTTTCAGTATTTTCTTTAGTAGAGAGAAATCAGCAGGGGTTCCATTAATTACAGGAAGAGAGACGTGTTTATTCGCCAATCTCATTTTATCTGAAGCTTTACTTTAGTCTTCAATGAAGCCCTTATGCTATTGTTATAATTATATACTATACTACATGTACTTGGTTAAGTGACAATAAATGCAAAATAACTGCCCTGTTTTGTTTTTGGTAGCCTATTGATTATATACGAAAACATGTTTCTCGATGGCACAATTAATTTCCTTCACTCATCTCCCGTTTTCAGTCTTGCTGGTTTTTGCTGTAGTCTGACAATTTGCCAAACTTTACCACACCACAACAAGACAGAGGAAATTACTAGTTTGCATGCTGATATTTAGAAATGACGCAAAGTGGAATCCCAGCACTTTTATTTGATTGAAAAGAAACAGTGCTGTGATTTTTATTTTATTTTATTTTTTCTCCCCAGTTTTATTTTTTATTTTTCTTCCGTGACATTTCTGCGTCACGGTCTCTGCAGGTGTTTAGGATGTCTGGCTGTGCCAACATCTCTTCGGGGCGTTATTGTACCATCTAGAGCATAGTTCTGGGCAGCCTTGGCATGCAGAGGCATAAACTGAAAATATTTCCTCCAGTCGTCTCATAAGGGAGACGAAAATAATGGGAAGAGCAACTGCCTTGTGTTGACATAGCGTACCAAAACGCCTCTAGCAACATAACATTAGTGGCTCTCTGGTGGTTTTCTACCAATTTCAGTTGAAAAGACTGCACATGTCACGATTTAAACGGTTTTACTGTAATAGTTGCGTAAGTTTAACAATGTTAATTTTCCCTGGAAAGCGGCTTCCTCGCTTTGCGTGGCAGCAAATGAAGCTAGGTTCCTGTCCAGCCTTGTTTGTCACGGTTCCGCCGGGTCTACACATTTCAGTCATGGTTCTAAATCCAGCTGTGCTGCAACGCAGTATTAGTGCCAAGCAACAAAAATGAAAAAAGTTGATAAAATTACGACAATAAAGTCCTAAAATTATAAGCATAAAGGAATACATTTGATGGATAAAGTCATAATATTAAGAAAATAAAGTTTTATGAGAATAAAGTCGAAAATGTATCAAAATAATACGGTAATAAAATACTAGTGTTACGTGAAAGTCATATCATAGCTTTCTTCTTGTGATATTTCGGCATTATTCTCAAAATATTATGATTTTTTCCCCTTATGTTATGACTTTATTCTGGTATTATTTTGGTTTTATTCTTGTAATCTTCTTTATTTTCTTTTATTAGTATGACCATATCACTCCGTCGTGCTGTGCAAAGCCATAGGTGAGATGAAATTTTGTTTTTTTTAAGTAATCTCTTCTCTCACTGATGAAGATCGACACACATCTGCAACGAAACTACATGTTTTATTGACTTTATCATTTTTAATCCACGATTAAAGGAAATGGGCCTCTCTCACTCATTTTCTACGTATTCAACTTAAAAACATATGAGTTATAAAAAGCCTTCCATTGCATTATGTACATAGATCTTAATGGTGCATGCGAGTTTTCTTAAACACATGCATTATATTACTTTCAAATGGGGAGTCAATAGAGAAGTGACCACTACAGATGTACATTTTGCATGCAGAAGTGTATAAATATTGTGTATCCCAGTCCATAAGGTGACTGTGTAGAAAGCGACCGACAGCTGAATAAGAGGCAGGCCAGCAGACACAAAAATGTAAGTCTCATTCACCGGGACCCAGACAACAAAAGCGGCTGTGGAGTAAAGGCCGAACAGACTAGGGAAGTGGGCCGCCTGCACCTTCTAAAATAAGACTCAGGTAAAGCGATAGTGGATGTGTGTCTCGGTGGAATGAGAACATAAGAAACCAGGGATGAAAGCCCCTCAAAGGGCCTCGCGATGAAAGACCGCGTCTTTCTGCCCCTGAATTCCTCTACTTTAATCCTGAAGCAGGTAGACTGGGAAGAAGAAGAAGAAGAAAGGAAAAAAAAAAGCGGAAGAAGAAAAAGTTGCTTAGGGTAGGTTAAAAGAAGAGGGGACAGGCCGGCAGCGTGCCTTTTGTGTCAAACCGGCCGAGAGGAGAGGAGGGGAGATAAGGTGACACTGACCCAATTGTTTGTGTTTAAGCCCTATGCAAAAATGTAGGCAGAGGAACGAAGCCAGAACAGGGACTGCTGGGGAAGATAGTTTTAACTCCCAAACAAATGTGTTGTCAAGACTGCAACATGCCGTTCCCTGTAACAGAGATTTGTTTTTCCTAAGATACGCTTGCTTTGTATTTACACAAAGATCACAGACAAAAGCAGCATTATATATGTTTAATTTAATGTTTAATAGATAAAGTCTAGCAAAGCCAGACTGAAACTGATCTCAGGTGAACATCAGAGAAAACACTAAAAATCAAACTCCTGTAAAAATAAGTTCCTGAAGTAGTTCCTCCGGTGCCGTCTTACAACAACAACGTTGGCAATTCTTGGCATTTTAAACTGTCTTTCAGAACAACAGAAAACCTCTTAGTTCTTTCAATAAATTCATTAAGATTTGTCTGTGAGGATTGGATCACTATTTACAAAGCCTGTCCACATATAAAATACTTGTATTCATTTAAAGTCTATATTGGTCCTTCTCAAACCTGACTTTTCTGTAGTTTATTTCTAAAACCTTCTAAACATTCACCATTATTACATATTTTTTCTATTCTGAACTATCTTGCTTAACTGGCCTCAAATAAACAGACTCTACTTCGTAAAAAGGCTCATAAAGATCTAGAGGAATTTGATACTTTGGATATTAGCTCAATTGGAAGTTGGAGGTAATTCCTGATTCCCGAGTTGAGCTGCAACTAACGTTCAACCTAGACGGCGAATGGCCCTTGAATTCACCGTCTTCATTATAGACTTTTTAAGGGAAAACCGTGATGCAGAAATGGAAAGGATTAGCCCTGCTGACTTCTCAAGACTTTAGGTAATGCCAAAACTATGTCGCCAGATCAGGGGTCCTTAAATCCAGCCCTCGAGGGAAGGTGTCTGGCAACTTTTAGACGTGTCCCAGGTCCGACACATATGAATCAAATGGCTGGATTACCTCCTCTGTGCAGTCAAGCTCTCCAGAGTCTTCCTAATGATCTCATTGCTCGACTCAGGTGTGTTGAAGCAGAGACACGTCTAAAAGTTACCGGATTTTGGCCCTCGAGGCCTGGATTTAACGACACCTGGTCTAGACGGTATTTCCAAGCAATCTCACCTTGATCTAGAGCAGGGGCCGATCTCCAGCAACTTTTAAATGGGATTCCTCTTTAATACACCTGGGTCAGATAATTAGGTCATTACCAGGACTGTGTGGAATATCATTATTCTCTGAGGAGATAATTCTTACAATTTGACTGTGTTGTGTTTGACCGGGGACAAACGTTGCAGGACATCGTCCTTCGAGAACTGGAGTTTGACATTGCTGATCTGGATTAAACGGTTTGGACATTAGATCAAGAGGCATCTTGATCTAATGTCTTCACCATCTTATCTTGCTGTAGAGGTTAGGGCAACAACTTTCAACCGAGACCGTGAATGAAAACTGAAAACGTCAAAACTTGCATCTCAGTTCATTTTCATTTTAACAACTCTTTATAGTGTATCCGGTTTCTGATCACCAATCAAAAGCCCAGCACCCATTGATGAGCCACCACTGCCTCTTTGTCAAAAGTGAAAAACATTTAATTAATTGCTTTTCTAATAAATTTATGTTTTTAGTTCTTTCCTTTCACTCGTATATTAGGTTCTTTGGATGTCCCAAAGATTCTTGATCAGTGAGCAAAATCCTAAGAGCGGAATAACACAAATCAAAATAACTTGAAGGAGTGTTCAGATCTTTCGACAGACTCACAATGCTTTATGATTGAGATCAGCATTCAGAAAAAAACTTAAGAACTCTTATGAAACTCACTAAATCATTTTACATTGGTGGTCTGCATGCTTCAACTTAGCCCAAAATACCGATATTCCTCCAATAACTCACTCATTTTTTATGCTCTTAAGATTTTGGCTCAGGGTTATGATTATTAGTGTATTGAGTCAATAACACACTCAGGACTGACTGGCAACCAATCCTGCGGTCAAAATGCGGCTGCAGAATTCATGCCAATTAAACAGAGAACCCATATGTACCGCTGTCAATTATCCGGCTACTCTGGATAATTGAAAGGAATTTGAACTGAATTTGAACACCTGTTCATGTTTTATCATGTCCTGTGTTTTAGAGGGTGTTGCAGGCGCAGAATACCTTTGGTGTCTTAGTTTGAAACAAGAGTGATGGGTCAAAGGACAACGAGGAATACAAAACAATAGACCATGAAGGCTTCATCGGCACCTACTCTTCCCCTACATTCACCCAGAGGCTTAGATTGTGAACATGGATGATAACTTTGATCTTACACGTACAGTATGTTGGGCCACTCTGTCCTTTTTCATGTCTACTACTCTTTAATGTGCTGCTTTTGTTGCCTTTGAGCTTGTTTGGGTTTGAGCCCTTCCACCAGCCTCTATAGGTGTGCTTCTCTGGCATGTATGCTGATGTACCTACAGGTCAGATAGTCTGACAGACAGGACAGACTTATCAGCGGTAGCCTGTCACCCAAGCATTTCACTTCCCAACACACACACACATGAACGCTCACACCCACACCCACTGGTGGGCCTCCGATGGCATTTTATCGGGCGCTCCCTCCTTTTTGATGCTCAAACGGGGCTAAAATATGTTGGGGGCAGGGAGATTTGTTTAGGCTTCATCTGAAGAGACTCTCACGCACACGATACTGTAGTAAAGGTAGAGCAGCCTCTTGTCGTCTGTAGAGGCCCCCTAAGAGATCCTCCTTTTTATTGCAGTCGGCGCTTAAATTCAAGCTTTGAACTTCTCGGTGGACGCTGATGTCCTTATTTAGATAGACACGAAACCCCGCCGTAGTCATAGCTGCACTTCTTTCCAAGTGCAAAGCCCAGTGTTTAGCCAAACACA
Source organism: Xiphophorus maculatus (assembly GCF_002775205.1). Lineage (NCBI taxonomy): Eukaryota > Metazoa > Chordata > Actinopteri > Cyprinodontiformes > Poeciliidae > Xiphophorus > Xiphophorus maculatus. Next base: position 8,277,639 of record NC_036456.1, read on the forward strand.
GGTCAAAGGTTAGAGGTAACTCAGAGATCACAAAATCAGACAGGTACATCTAAGTGTGTAGCCGTGCTAAATCGCAGCTACACAAATTACCTTCAGAAAATCTCTTCTTCCTTTTTCATCTTCATTCACCTGCTTTGATCATGTGATGTTGCTATTATTTATGCCTTCCACACAGAGGGAAATGTTGAACTGCAAGACAGAAGTCTAGCTTGAAAGCATGAGTCCGTCTCTCCTCTCCCTCTTTGTTATGCACTATACCGCCCTCACATGGCGCCTTCAGGAACTTATTTTTTACAGGAGTTTGATTTTTAGTGTTTTCTCTGATGTTCACCTGAGATCAGTTTTAGTCTGGCTGTGCTAGACTTTATCTATTAATCAGTAAATTAAACATATATACTGCTGCTTTTGTCTGTGATCTTTGTGTAAATACAAAGCAAGCGTATCTTAGGAAAAACAAATCTCTGCTATAGGGAGTGAATTCCTTTCCAAATATCTGACTTGAACCACCTGGTAAAATATATTCAAATATATTTTTGTTGAAACTTATGAAAGCTGGGTCAGCAAAAAAAATTTTTTATGTGTAATGGTAAAATAGCCCAAAGATATTCATACCCATCTTTTCATTTTACAAACTTCTATGTCTGGAACTGGAGTTGATTTGAGTGGTCCAGACTCAAATCTGATCGTCTTTGCAGGAATATGAAGATTAAGATGATGATAGGCGTATTATGAGAAGGCTTCAGTCGCTTTAATGAAAATAAAGACGACCTATTGATTATTAAAAAGGGTGCATATAATTTCAGGCATGGTATATTTTTTAATAAAATGTAAATAGTAGCACATCTCTTTTCCTATCAGAAACAAATCTGCTGGGAATATGAATCTTCTTGGGCTTAACTGTGCGCTCACTGGTGTTGAGGAAAAAAATAGTATTTTTGTGTCTAATATGTTGGCAAGTTGGCAAACCTAAATCTAGATGGTTGATTCCTGAAAATGTCATTTTCAAGATGATCTGCATTAGCTGCTTTGTCCTTAAATCCAGAAATTGAACATGTACGCAATTGTACAGTACAAGAAAAAATAATCTACATCACGAGTGATGAATGATAAATTCATTTCAGAGTGAAATTTAAATACGTTGGGAGATATACCTTGTGGCAGAAATGTATACATAAACCCTTCCTCCATTTTTGCCTTGAATGTACATTCTTGTGCATTTAATCTTAAACCCAGTCTCCTCCTTTCAACTCCATTACACAAAAATGAGAGGAAAATTATGGAGGATGGGGGAACAAAAAGAGGAAAAGTCTTTAATCCCCCGTCTTTTCTACACATAGCTTTTGTATAGGTGTGTTTAACTAACACGTGGAGGAATGTGCAGAACTGATCATTACCGATTTTATAGGACTGAAGGGAGCATCGAGGCGCGGTTGTTCTTCCAGATCGCACAGATTGTTAACGGTGTGTCAAATAAACATTTACGAGAATTCTTTTTTTTCTCACCTCTTCAGCAGAGGTGGCCGGCGTTGCTGGCTTGTTTCTGAAGAAAACGGTCGGAAAGCTGCAATTAAACATGCAGCTGTGCGTCGCTTTTCAGTAAAAAATGGCATTAAAAATGAGCGGAAGGCACACTCCGTGTGTGGCACGGTGGACGGTTAAAGTGTGGGAGTACAGAGAGTGCTTCAGGTATGAAATGCATCAGGTTGTGCATTTCTTATGTCAGGGCTGTTTATGTCTCTGATGTACACATATCCACACCAAGGCCAAGGCAGCAGGGCATCCTCAAACTTCCCCGGAAACCCAATTTCCAGCGTACCTAAACACAGCTGGCTGCAGGTCGCCCACTCACTCGGATGTCTGGGAAAACGAGAACACGCGTCCTCTCCTCTCGCGGAGCAAATAGAGAAGGTTCAACTGCTGACGTGTTTCTCTCTCAAAGTCAGTCAAGAGTTTTATAAACTGGGCCACAACGAACTCGGAAGCTTGAATTGTTGACTTCGCTCTTTGGGGGTGGAATAAAAAAAATGTAAAAAAATCTGCCATTGAGTGTGAGAACTGTAAAATAAATATTGGTTAACTTAAATTAACCTAAGTCATAAAATGTATCTGGCGTACTTCATGCATGTTGCAAAGGGAGCAATTTAATTGTAAAACATAAATACTAACAGAAAGAAAAAAGGTGATCCAGCTTGAATATATTGCCTTAGCTAGTCACAAGTCATCACATTATGTTTATTCAAGTAAATATCTTAAGTTTATTAAGTTTTTATGCTAAATAAAGAACATTTTCCAACCTTAATTTGATTACATGACAAAAATTAACACCGTTTTGTTAGTGCAGGAATTTAGTGGCGCACAAATCAAATTTCCTACATAAATCCCTGAAGGTTGGCTGATTGACTGCTTGGCTTAGCGTTCATAAAAGAATGTTATGTCTATAATAGTCTTGGGTCAACCACTCAGAGATAGAGGAGGGAATAGAAGAAGGCATCTTTCATCCCCATCGTAGAACGATCTTACTTGGCCCCCGTTTATCTCCTGTAGTGTTTAACTGATCAAAACCTCTCTGGTTCCTCCGTAAACAGCGTGTCAAAACAGCGGCTTTATCTCCAGGAAAACAGGGCAATGTCTGGGCCTGCTTTACAATAGAAAAAAATATCAAAACAGAAACAATACTTACTCACATATAGATTACATTTTTTGATTATTTTGGTAATTATGGCTTGCAGCTAATTAGAAAATGAAAGTTTCACTCAAAAACAATAAAGTTTTTTGGTTTTTTTATATATATATCTTATAGCATTCACTATTGTGGAAATTAATACTGTCTACAAAAAGGCTAGAATGTCACGGAGTGATCAACTTACCACCAAACGGTGGTAAGTTGAGTGGAAGGAAAAAAGGGATCTTGTCTAAATCGAAGCCCATCTCCATTCAGTTCAATTGAAATTCAAATTTACTTCATTCATTCAAAAGCTAGGTCAGTGTTTCTCAAACGTTTTTTGGGCCAGCGCCCCCTGTCCATTATCCAGGTCCCTTACCGCAGAAATGACACAGAACAAAGCATCTGGTTCTGACTCAAATCCTAATGAGTCAGATTGGAAGTGTCATGGCGTCAGAAGGCCTCATGACATTAACACTGACATGAAAAATAATATTGGAGAAATAAATATATAAAATAAAATCTAATTAAAAACATAAATAAGTTCCTTACTGTTATTGTCTGTAAAATACATTTCTTCTTAGTATTAGCTATGGTCCCAACAAACCCAAGGCACTTTAACAATATTATTTTACCTTTTATCTGGAAACCTAAAAACATTGTAAAAAACAAAAAAAGTCATGTTGTGCCACTTAAAGTGTAATATAGCAAAATAATTTGCCGCTCTTCACCGCCATCACCGCTTTGCCTGAACGCTCGGTTTGGACCCGCAATGAATCATGGGATATTGTGGTCCGTGAAGGATACACCGGACCCGTCCTTCAAATCTGGGGAAAATAAGGACGCATTTGAAGGCCACATTCGAAGAAGTCTTTGAATTCAGACAGGCCTTGTCGCCACGCTATGATGTATTCGGCCTACAAATCCGACCTTCGAAGGATGCAGCCCCTGAATTCAGACACAGCTTATATATTCAATATGAAGTAAATATTGATACGCTATCAATATCTATCGCTATTGACCATGTCTATCACCACATTGTCTAGTCCTAGACAATATGGTGATGTTGTCTAGGACTAGACAGATTGTTACCTGAGTTGCTTTTGGAGGCACATCTGGAAACGGGTCCTGGAAGTCTTAAAGGTTTTAAAGAGCCATACATGCCAATTACATCTGCTGTTTGGACTCAGTCGTCACCTCAGGCTGATTTTAAGGGAAGTGGATAATGTAGACATACAGTTGCTTCAGTGTCCTTTAATAAGGTTCATTTGAGTTTCAGTGCTTGAAAATACATATTTCTAAACTCTTACGCCTCAATGAGAAACGTCGGTTTTCTTTTGTTTTTTGTTGAGGAAAAAAATACTATAGAAATGTTTGTAAAGGGCGGCAATCTGGAATTTAAATTAAAAAAAATAACATCCAAGGAAGCTCCGTGATTTGATCCCTGCCCCCCTCCGTCTTTACCGTCCTCCTTGCTCTGCAGCTGAGAAAACACTGAGACTTTATGACGACATCTCCGGGGGATTGGTGCCGCTCAATGAGCGCTAAATGCGATTTTTACTGTCAGGGAAAGCATCTGGATGAAAGGAGACAACAGGTTGTTGGTTTTAATAGCAGCCATCATCACAACCAGAGGGGCTGAGGAGCGGTGGGAAGCTTTCTGGTGGAACATGAAAGGAGAAATGTGCAGTTTGTGGAGGGGAAAAACAAAATGGAGCTTTAAGCTGGTTGATCTCCTTGGTTTATTCGTTGAGAACAACAGATCTAACATAATATACTGTACATATAATGATAGTTTTGTTAGAATAATGTAACATACAATGCAATATGATCCCAACCCTGTCAAATATTACAACCACACCTCAACCTTCTTATGTTTACACTGTGTTCCAAATTATTATGCAAATTGAATTTAAGTGTCATAAAGATACATTTTTTTGTTGTGCTATTAAATGTATAGATGGTATTATGCGTCAGGGCTCTTTGAATCACTATAATTATTTCAGAGAGCTGGTTGATTAGTTTGTCTAATGAGCTCAATTAAAGGAAATCTACTTTAGAAGGATGTTCCACATTATTAAGCAGGCCACAGGTTTCAAGCAATACGGGAAAGAGAAAGAATCTCTCTGCTGACGAAAATCATCAGATAGTGTAGTGTTTTATGACAAGGTATGAAAACATTAGATATTTAATGAAAACTGAAGCGTTATCGTACTGTGAAGAGATTTGTAGCTGATTCAGAACAAAGATGGGTTTGTACAGATAAAGGCAGAATGAGGAAGGTTTCTGTTAGACAAATTCATTGGATTAAGAGAGCAGCTGTTAAAATGCCCTGACAAAGCAGCAAACAATTATTTGAAGCTGCTGGAGCCTCTGGAACCTCAAGGTGGAGGATCCTCCAGAGGCTTGTGGTGCATGAACCTACTATTGGGCCCCTAACCAGAGATCACAAGCAGAAACAGTCTCAGTAGGCCCAGCCGTACATGAAGATT